>NW_004444043.1:4115493-4153016 GCF_000243295.1 Trichechus manatus latirostris
AAAAAAAAATCAAACACATGGAAACTGAACAACACCTTGCTCAAAAACTACTGGGTTATAGAAGAAATTAAGGATGGAATAAAGAAATTCATAGACTCAAAGGAGAATGAAAACACATCCTACCAGAACCTTTGGGACACAGCAAAGGCAGTGCTCAGAAGTCAATTTATAGCAATAAATGCACACATCCAAAAAGAAGAAAGGGCCAAAATCAAAACATTAACCCTACAACTTGAACAAATAGAAAGAGAGCAGGAAAAGAAGCCCTCGGGCACTGGAAGAAAGCAAATAATAAAAATTAGAGCAGAATTAAATGAAATAGAAAATAGAAAAACAATTGAAAGAGTTAACGAGACCAAAAGCTGGTTCTTTGAAAAGATCTACAAAATCAATAAACCACTGGCCAAACTGACAAAAGAAAAACAGGAGAGGAAGCAAATAACCCAAATAAGAAATTAGATGGGCGGTATCACAACAGAGTCAACTGAAATTAAAAGGATTATAACAGGATACTTTGAAAAATTGTACTCTAACAAATTTGAAAACTTAGATGAAATGGACAAATTTCTAGAAACTCACTACCTACCTAAACTAACACAAACAGAGGTAGAACAACTAAATAAACCCATAACAAAAGAAGAGATAACAAAAAAAGCCCTGGCCCAGACGGTTGCACTGGAGAATTCTACCAAAATTTTAGAGAAGAATTAACACTGCTACTGCTAAAGGTATTTTAGAGCATAGAAAAGGATGAAATACTCCCAAACTCATTCTATGAAGCCAGCATAACCCTGATACCAAAACCAGGTAAAGACACCACAAAAAAAGAAAATTACAGACCAATATCACTCATGAACATTGATGCAGAAATCCTCAACAAAGGGGACTCCAGGTTTTGCACCTAGGTGACTGGGGTAATACAATTCATCTATATCAGCAATGGTTCCTAACTATGACTACACAGAGAATTACTTGGAGAGCTTTTTGAGAACACTGATGCGTGGGCCCCTCTCAAGACCACTCAATTAAGGATTTCTGGAGGTGAGGCTTGGGCATCAGTATTTTCAAAGACCCCTAGCTGGTTCACTCTACAGCCAAGGTTGAAGGTTTCTGATCTAGAGCTAAAGGCCCCGGACTCCTGGCTGCTATGGAAGAAGATGTTATTAACAAACTGAGGATCAAAAGCTGATCTCCATCAAATAACTTGAGGTATGGGTTGGTGGTAAGGAGAATAACAGCCTCCCAAAGATGTCCATGTCCTAGTCCTCAGGACCTGTGAATATGGTATGTTATCTGGAACAGGGGAATTAAAATTGCAGATAGAATTAAGGCATCAAATCAGAAGATAGTTTTTCCTGAACTTCCCAGGTGGGCACAATGCAACCGAAAGGATCCTTCAAAAGTAAAAGAGGGTGGTAGAAGAAGAGAGTCAAAGAGAGATGGGACTACATAAGAAGGGTCAGAGAGATCCAACACTGCTAGTTTTGAAGACGGAAGAAGGGAGCGGCAAGTCAAGGAATGTGGGCAGCTTCTGCAAGTTAGACAAGGCAAAGAAAAGGATTCTCTCCTAGAGTCTTGAGAAGGAGCACAGTCTTGTTAACACCTTGATTGTACCCCAGTGAGGCCTGTGTAGGACTTCTGACCTACAAAAATGTAATATAATAAATTTGTATTGTTTTAAGCCACTGAGTTTGTAGCAATTTGTTACAGCAGCAATATAAAATTAATACAGGTCATCATTTCAGGAAGGCTTCATGGAGGAGGTGAATAGTGACAAAGTTTTGAAGGGGCGTTGTTGGTGAAGAAAAACTGGGAAAGGTAGGTGATGGAATTTGAGTCCATCAAGGGGGAAAAAGAATCAAGGCTGTATAATACCTACCCAGAGTGTTTACAATGAAAAGTCTTGAAATAAAACAATATTGTGCAGTTGTTACTAAATTCCTTAATGGAGTCAGGGGTAAGGAATTTTCAGGAATTTTTCTTAGTAATGTTACTTGAATTGTGATCAACTTCACCGATTTAAAGGCTGAAGAACACTTTTTACTTGGATGGTTTAAAATTACTTAAGTCAGCAAAGAAAGCAGATAGAATCTGTAGCTTTACACAGCTCATCACCTGAATATAACCTGGAGTTTAGTATTCGTATTATTTTGCTTTAATCGCATCTGTAGACTCTGCTGATTTCTTTTCATTGGAACCCCTGAATCAAAAATAATTGGATCATGAGACAGACAGAGAGAGAAAGAGAGAGAGAAGTGAAAGAGAGAGAAGAGAGGCAGAGACAGAGATACACAGAGAGTCCTTGTGTGGTGCAAACGATTACCTTACTTGGCTACTTGGAGTTGCAAGTCCACCCAGAGGCACCTCAGAAGAAAAACCTGATCTGCTTCCAAAAACTCAGCCATTGAAAACCCTATGGAACATAGTTCTTTTCTGACACACATGGGGGTCACCATGACTTGGAGTTGATTTGACAGCAACTAGCAAAGGTTTGGTTGTTCGAACCCACCAGCTGATCCAAGGGTGAAAGATGTGGCAGTCTACTTCCGTGAAGATTACAGCCTTGTAAGATTACAGCCTTGTAATGGGGCAGTTCTACTCTGTCCTAAAATGTTGCTGTAAGTTGGAATTGACTTGACAGCAATGGATTATATATATATACGTATATATAAACCAAAAACCAAACCTATTGCTGTCGAGTTGATTCTGACCCATGGCAACCCCATGTGTTACAGACTAGAACTACTCCATAAGGTTTTTTTTGCTGTCATCTTTACAGAAGCAAGTCTCCAGGCCTTTCTTCCGCAGGACCACTGGCTAGGTTCAAACCTCCAACCTTTAGGTTAGTAATTGAGTGCAAACAGTTTTTGCTACCTAGGACCTTCAAATACATAAATACATATGCTTGTGTGTGTGTATATATATATATATAGTTTCATGTCATATATGTATGTTATGACATAAGCTATGTTAGGATCCCAGCCCTTAACTCGATGGCAATGGTTTTTTTTCTTTATATATATATATATAAACCCAAACCTGTTGCTGTCGCGTCGATTCCAACTCAGCGCCTATAGGGCAGAGTAGAACTGCCCCATTGGGTTTCCAAGGAGTGACTGGTTGATTTGAACTGCTGACCTTTTGTTTAGCCCCCGAGTGCTTAACCACTCTGCCATATACATACACACACACACACACACACACACACACACACACACATATATGTAATTTTTCTTCTCTAGTTACCATCAAATCAACTCCAACTCATGGACCTCATTGCCTGGTAGAGGACACAGACAAATAATCAGGCCAATTATATTAGGGTAGAAATTACAAGTTTTTATGAAAGAATGTAGAAAGGGCAACTGATTCAGTCTGAGTGTGGTCCCTGGATCAGCAGCATCAACTACCCCTGGGAGATTGTAACAAATGCAAATTCTCAGACCCACTGCAAACCTATTAAGCCTGAACCTCTGGGGATGAGGCACAGAAATCTGTGTTTAACAAGCCCTCTAGGTGATTCAAATACATGTTGAAGTTTCGGAACCATTGCTCTAAGATGGTCGATCACGCCTGGGCTGCACAGTAGAATCATTTGCATCACTTTTACACTGTACTGATGCTGTGGCTCCATCCCTAGCAGTACTGATTCAATTACTCTGGGACAGAGCCTGAGGATCAGTATTTCTTAAAATCCAGGGTGTTCTAATGTGATTTTAATGTGCAATCAGGCTTGAGAACACTTTTCTAAGCTGGTAGCTGAAGCATAAGTTAGCAAGGCAATTGGGGCTGGAAAGGGCAAGAAGGGTATTACAGGCAGACGTGCAAAGGCTCAGATGTAAGTGAAAGCCTAGTACAGTGTATCTAGGGACCTAGGGCTGGTGTGCACACACAACAGAACTCCATGACTTAAATAAGGTTCATAGCTATACATTTAAGTGTCTATTGCAGTACTTCTTAAATTTTAATATGCATAGAAATCGTCTGAGGATCTTGTAGAAAACACAAACTCTTATTCAGTCGGGGGTCTGAGAGTCTGCATTTCTAATATGTTCTGTGATGCTGATGTTGCTGGTCTTTGGACCACACTTTGAGTAGCAAGGTTCCATTGCACCAGCTTTTCCTGAGCGTATTTGTCAGAGTGTGTATGGGGACTGCAGTAGGGTGTATCTACGCATTAGCCCCAGGGCCAATATAAGGGCATTCAGTTGGGGTGAACGGTGGATTCCCATTGCTGGGTAATTATGTTTTGAGAATAGGGAGGAACAAGCAGCCTAGCACAACCTCCCAGCCTGCTCTTCTGATTATTTTCCATCAAGGTCGCACGGCTTTTTAGCTCAGTAATACACCCCCCGCCCCCCAACTGAGTACATGCTCTGGCCAGCCCAGCAGAGCCAACTCATTAAGTGACCGCTGGAGCTCTCTGTAGCTGCCAGCCAGCCAGCGAGGCGCTGACTGAGGAGGGGGCTCTCCCGGGGCCTGTTTTCCCTCCCTCTCCCTTCCCACCTCCCCTCGCTGACAGTAGCGGTGCCGGCGGGCGGCAGAGCCTCCCTCTGCAGCAGCCCCTGGCACTTGGCTCGCACTTCTGGGCGCTGTCCACGGTTGCAGCATCTTTCGGCGCGCCACGTCAGGAGGCCGAAGCCGGGCCCTGCGATTGGCCGAGGAACCCCTCGCCATCGCCCAACACCCCCGCCCCTCCGCGCCGGCCCCCGCGCCCGGGTCCTGGAGGCGCGTGCCTGCAAGCGTGTGGGGCGCGCCCAGGGGCTCCCGGGAGGCACACCCACTTTCCTTATTAGGGCAGAGTCAGGCGCCCAAGAGGGCGGTAGGGCGCCGTGCGGGGGGAGGGCGGGGGAGCCCTGGGCCAAGACCACCGAGGGCGCAGCCACAGCCTCAGCCGCCTCCGAGCGGCGGGAGGGAGCAGCCGGTGTCTCCGCTTCGCTAGGCGGGCCACTTTCCCGCGACCTCGCATCTCTACCCCGGGCGGAGAGCTCCCCCTGCGCCCCTCCGGGTACCCCTGGCTCCAACCTCTTCCAGCGACATGGAAGAATTTTTACAACGTGCTAAGTCCAAACTGGTAAGTTGAAAGAGGAAGGCTCTAAGTGTATGTGCGTGTACGCGCGCGCGTGGGTGCGTGTTGATGGAGAGGAAAGGGCTTTGCAGCAGAAAAGGAAGGAATAACTTTATCACTTAGTTGCCAAGCTGTACAGGCTGTACCTTGGCAAGAATATCTGAACCTCTGGTCCTTACAGCAGGCAGTCTGTGTCCAGAGTCTTCCATCACAGCTAGACCAGGTGCAGGGTTGAGGCTCTTTGGTCCCCATGGCCGGAGGCTGGCGAGAGGCAATACAGCCAGATCTACAGTTTGCTCCTCAAGTCTAGGGGATGAATGGGTGTGGTTTTCCTGGAGGAGAAGATCCTAGCCTTCTGCAGATGCAGTATGTGCAAGGAGAAAAAGAATCCCTTAGGACTGTACTTGAGCTGTAGGTGGCAAAACGTAAATGAGGAAGTCAGGGTGTGGACTAGGAAGGACATGTGCCCTCCTGCAGTTGATCCAAGAATCTCCCCCCAGCCCCATGGAACTTGCTCAGCTGCAGGAGTTAGGGATGCTCTAATGTCTATGGTGGTCTCTCCAATCTCTTGCCCCATTCAGATCTGTAAATTGGGGCAGTGGCAGAGGGGAAAGCTCCAACTGTTGCTGGTGATACAGGGTTTGCCAGACAATTGCCCTCCTGGGAGGAGATCAGCATGTTGGCCAAGTGTATTCTACTGTATTGCCATCCAAATAGTGAACCATAATTTAACTGTGTATGTTGACAGTTGCTACACATTCTGGAACAACAGACTCTAGCAGTTTCCAAATTTCAAACTGTTTTGGCTCTCCAGCATAGCCAATGGAACATAAACATACTGGAAATGTTTCTGTTTCGGCACTTAAAAAAAAAAAAATAGCCCCTGCCCATTTAGAAGCAATATCTTTAATGAACAATGAAAGCATCTTTTATGGGCCCAGCATAGGAGGAAATGCATAATTTATGATGCCTTTAACCTTTAAACCTTCATAGAAACCAAAATATAAAAGTCTGCATTAAGGTGATGTCTTACTCACATGGCAGGATGTTTGCAGGGTTATTACTGTAACTCATTTACCCTCGAACAACAAAGAAGTACAGGAAGGGAGAGAGAAAAGTGCCCACGCCACAGTTCAGAGTGCAGGCGGAGGTGTGATCCTTACAATGATCTAACTGTAAGTATCTTAAAAAAGAACCTGAAAGTTGACTATGCCAATATAAGTTTTTTGTTTTCTATCTTAAGCCTGCCAGAGAGTTGAGCATTTGTGGGGATTTCAGAAATGAGAAAGTTTGTGATCATCTTTGTGTTTACTGCTGACCCCTTCTTATTTTCACGTGAGCACATGAAGGAAAACATTGACTGCAGGAAACTCATTTGCATTCCTGAAAGCATAAGTATGCTCTTTGGTCTTTACCCATTAATGGGGTGAAAATGGCCAAAAATGAAAGTCATGTTTGGCAACATTGTGTTTTGTTTCTTTCTTGTGGATGAAAGTGAACGGCGATCAATGATAAATGCAGTTTTGGACTGCACTTCAGCTTTCACTCCCATACCGTTTAGGTGATATTGTAACAATAAACATTTAGATTGTGGGATCTGATGTGATCAAGAGATTTGTCTCCTTTCTAAAGAGCGATTGCTGGAATGGAAAAATTCCCTATTCCAGAGTAATCAGTTTAAAGTAATGTGTAAGTTTATTTCCCGTGTCCCTTCATTAGATGAGCAATTACTCAACAGCATTTAAAAAAGAAACGAAAAATAGGAAACAGAAGCAGTTGTTTGAAATACTGTTCCCAATTTCCTGGTTTAGCCAGAGGAACAATGACTGCTAATTTGATTTTTTCTTGGAATTGGTTTCTTGTTAGAGATCGCGATTAGCCTTCATATTCAGCCACAGCAAAAAGTGTTTTGGTTGGTTTTAGGGTCACATGTCTCCTGATGAATGACATTTTCTAGGTAACAAAATTTTTACTTAGTATGCAACATTCAAATGTAGTAGGTAACCTTTTGCTTTGCACTTTGGAGGAAAAGTCAAGTCAATAATTATGTCATTCATTTATGGGAAGTTTATTCATAATAAAATGGTAGGATTTTTTTTAATTAGGTCAGTCCTTGGGAAAACACTTTAAAAAGAATAATTTATCATGCTGGTTTTCACTTAAACCGTATTAGACCAGAATTAGACAGAATTTAGGACTTATGTGGAAGCTGTTATCCGTTGGAAGTTAAATACAGATTTTATGTCTATTTATCCAAAAAAAGCCTAATTGCCAGTTTTTGTCTACCTACGTGACTTCTTGTTTTGATATTCTGTAGGCATTTTATATGTCTTTCTAATGGTATGAAATAGTCAACGTCCCTTCCAAATACTAATGTAACCTCATCATCATTCCGACTCATAGCAACCCTATAGGACAGAGTAGAACTGCCCCATAGGGTTTCCAAGGCTGTAATTTTTACGGAAGCTGACTGCCACATCTGTGTCCCATGGAGTGGCTGGTGGGTTCCAACCGCCCACCTTTCGGCTACCAGCTGATCACTTTCCAGTAAACAAAAGGAATTTTAAATTGCAAGATAGAATTGCTATTAGCCATAGATCAAATCTCTAAACGTCAGAATTTTGGAGAAATTATGGGTGTTTTTTCCCCTGATTGGGATCCTTTTTATTCATTTGTCATCGGCTGGAGAGGAGGAGCTTCCCCATTCTAGGCCAGACCCTTGAGTTGAGCAGAAATCTTTGGAGAGGAAAGGGTGTTTTTGGATTCTTGTCAAATAGTTTGGAGCTTATTTCTGTTGAAGTTGGACAAACACTCTCTCAATTCTGTTTTTCATCCCAATCTGGCCCTTTTAGTCCTTAAACTGAGGCAGATTCACTGACATAATCTCATCTTATCTCCCTTTTCCCTAAACCTCCCTTCCAATACACACCCCTCATTACCGAGAATTTATGGTATTTGTTTATCAGAAATGGCAAAACCAACCCTCAAGTGTGCCCTCAGAGGGCCACCCCGCCTGGGCTCAAATGCTTCTAGACGAGGCCTGCCTTCTGCCTGGTTAGGGCAGGCTTGGGTGGTTGTGAACAAACCTTAGCTGAAGGCAGAGGGCAGCAGGGGAAGTGACCACCCCTCTCAAGCAGTCTTCAAAAATGTCACCCTATTGACAAACACAGAATGACCAATACAGAATAGGCACAGTGGTTGTTAAAAACAGTAGAGACATGGCAGTAGGGTAAGCAATATGTGAGCAAGATCTTCAGCTAGCAGAGGTGGTAGTCAAAGGGTGATACTCACTACCCATCTCCCACCCCTTGTCCCTCCCTCTGACGTGAGAACCTGGTTATGTTTCTGATCTGGATACTCACTACTACAACTAGAAATGAAAGTCAAAACACGTTTTCTTCTTCTTCTCCTGGTGCCCACCTGGCTTTTCCTCCACCTGCTCATTCAGAGCTGGAATAGGAACAGAGATCAAATCCTATGGTTCCACGTCAGTCCTGAAATTTTAGCCACACTGTTCATTCTCAGTTACACCATTTCCTGTGGCCAGAGAAGCTGATACCCTGGGTTGTGATTTGGGAAATGTCCTCCAACTTCATAATGGGTCAATAAAGAAAAGTATTCAGGGCAAGGAAGGCTGCATGGTGGTAAATGGTCCAAGGTCGCATGAACTTTGGGGGAAAAAATGAAGTAAATGAGGAATCATCTGGGACTGATAGAGAGCTCTGGAGCTCTGGCTGCAGGAAGTCAGGGTTCTTGCACTGGGTAGACTGGCCGCTGAGTCATCCACGCTGCCCAGACACCACCAGCTGATGCAGTTCAAGCAGCTGCTAAGGGTTGGGGGTCACTGCAGCCCACATGCCCTGAGATGTAGGTCATGAGCTAGCCTGGGGCGGACTGTCAGCTGCTGCCTGGAAGGATGTAGTGCACACCAATGTCCCAGGAATGCTGTTTTCCAAGAGAGGGTGGGAGAGTGGTCAGCCCTGCCCTCTATGGGATGCATCTGCCACCTGAGCAGTGACAGCTGCGGATGAAGGGCTCCTTTCTGCAGTGGGTATTAGTCAATACATGGACTTCTGTAGAAGAGAAATTCTGGGTGACTTAAGTGTCTGTGGTATGTGGCATTGGGACAAGAAAGCATATTCAAAACTCCGAACAACCACATTAGGATTGATGCAGGGGATGGGCTTTCAAAAAAGAAAGAAAGAAAAACACTGCAGCATGTCTGCAGAATATCATCTTGATTGGAAATTCGAGGAAGATATCCTTCCTGATTTCCTATATAGGAAGAGGGATGTGTGTGTGTGACGATGAAGAAGCATCTTTAGTGAATGCTTTGTATCTTTGAAAGGGCTGCTGAGATAAGGACCAGTGATGATGGAGAAACTGGCCAGTGGTCTCCTTTGAGAAGCTGAGCTCATTCCAATCAGAGACCACGGGACCAGCTCCCTTCGCACTGCAAGCAAGCGCAGGCGCGCTTGAGACTTGTGTCCCTTCCAAGAGCATGATTAGCAGGAAACTCAGGAATCCAAAGCACTTCAGTGAAGGTGGTGCCCTGCCACCCCCTTAGGGGCTGATGAGAAATGAGCCCTTGATGGCTTTAGATGTTGAGTCAGCTCCATTTCTAACTGCCTGAGACTTCTGTCTGAGAGCTGGGTTGGCCCAGTCCCAGGGTCTTCGGAGAAGAACCACACTTTTTCAGAGTAAACAGATCTCAGAGTGGATGGACCTGCCTCAAAGGGAAGAATTAATTCCTGGCATTCAGACAGCACCCTGAGTCTTGCAGGACATGTGATCAGGTGAGCCAGGTACCCTTTAGCCAGTGATTTGGGAAATATTTTATGTCAACTAGGTTAAAAAGGTGACAGTTTTTACACGTAGGTGGCTCCCATCATGGCTTGTGACACTGTCTCCTTGTCTTTTTACATTATCAGTCCATTGTAGTGATCTGGATACACCACGTGTGGTTGAAGAGCCTGGGGGTGGAGCAAGGAAGACGATGGGAAGAGATGATCTGGAAATGCTAATGTCAGAAAGTGTGCTGTTACTCCAAAATCCATCTTTTTCAGTCATCGCACAGTATTGTATATCAGTGGAGAAATACATTGTTTCCATTATCATACGTAGTCTTCTGTTAAGGTCATTTCCCTTTATAAGCCTGTAAGTGTCCTCAGTGACCCTGGTCCAGCTGCTGCTTGTCCGTGGCTTTGCAGAAGGTTCTCTCCTTGCTTTACGACTGATCTGGTCTGCACTGCAGGGATTCTATTATGAGGCAAAAGTCCTCCTCCATGTCTACATTTTTTGGTTGATAGCACAAATGCTTGTTTGCTATCCAAAAAAATAATCTTTTTCTCATCTGTGATAAATCTATAGAAAGAGTTTAGCTGAAAGAAGACAAAGGAGCAGCCCCTAGAAAAGGAAAGAAGGAACTTCTTTCTTATAGTACAGCGTAACTGAGTAAAACCTGTTAGGTTTTACAGAATTGTGGTTCATGCCACCCAATTCCAGCCTGCTCTCTCCTCTCTAGGGTTAATTGCTATGTTTCAAAGTTGAGCTTAGAGGGTGGGAACAGGGCTGTGTAGGCCAGAACCTTACTAAAGTAGAGGGCACAATCAGTGTGAATAAACTTATTTCAGAGTCTCATATGCAATCACTTCTCGTTGTTTTGAACAAGAATGAATCATTACTGTATACTTTAGAGTGTTGTAACTGCCTCACCAGTACAGTGAAAGTTGTTACAACATTTTCAACAGTGGTGTAGACCCTTCCTTTAATCTTCATATATTTTCTTTCATTCTTATTTTCATTGTTCAACAGGGGAGGGTAATGGTAGATTAGCTGCTCTAGAATTCAATAAAGGTAATATTTCTAAAAAAAAAAAAAAGTGACAGTTTTGTTATAATCTGTCTGTTTGTATATAGTAATTTTCTTGATAGATATTAACTATGTTTTGGGTTGGTTGTGCCAGTCAGGGGAGCTCTTGTAAGCAGTGGTGGGTTAGTGACAAAGGTATCACTCTTCCCTTAGATCACCCCTCTCTGGAGTGCTAGCTGAACAGAGAAAAGGATGAGGAGGGAATACCTGGGTCTGTATGAGGGCAACAGAAGAGGAAAGAACGTTAGGGAATCAGAGACGTAAAGTGCGTGATGTAGCCTTGGTCTTTGATTCTTCTAATTTTTTTTTTTTATTGTGCTTTAGGTGAAAGTTTACAGAGCAAATTAGTTTCTCGTTCAATAATTTATACACAAATTGTTTTGTGACACTGGTTGTCATCCCCACAATATGTCAACACTCTCTCTGTCTCCACCCTGGGTTCCCTGTTTCCATTTGTCCAGTTTTCCTGTCCCTTCCTGCCTTCTCATCATTGCTTTTGGGTGGATGTTGCCCATATGGTCTTATATACCTGACTGAACTAAGAAGCACCTTCCTCACGCGTGTTCTTGTTTATTTTATAGACCTGTCTAATCTTTGGCTGAAGGGTGAGCTTTGGGAGTGACTTCAGTTCTGAGTTAGAAGGGTGTCTGGGGGTCATAGTTCTGGGAGTTCCTCCAGTCTCTGTCAGACCAGTAAGTCTGGTCTTTTTTTTGTGAATTTAAATTTTATTCTGCATTTTTCTTCTGCTACCTTGAGAGTTTATTATGATCTCTGTCAGAGAGGTCGGTGGTGGTAGCCAGGCACTGTCTAGTTGTTCTGGGCTCAGGCTGGTGGAGGCTGTGGTATGATTCTTCTTGAACTCTGGGATTTCGGGTAAAGTCATAGAGTTTGGAATCTTCTTTGAAAGGCAACTGGGGAGAGGCAGGGCTGACATATTCAAGAGGCATCATTCACAGGGACTTTGATATGAGTGGCACCCCTTGGGTTTGTGCAGTATATAACCTGAACAATCATACATGGCTGCCCTGTCAGAGGTCAGAGAGTAGCCTACTCAAAACTGCTGGCAGTGTCCCAAATCTATTTTCTTCTAAGCCTGTGGCTTTGGTTTTCAGGGAAAGGTATTCTTTTTTTTTTTTTAAGAGCACTTCAATGGAAAAAAAAGAGCACTTGTAAGGCTAATTGGGTTCTAGATTGCCCTGAAAATCAGACCCACAAAGTCTGGGTTAGAAGAACTAAGCTAATAACACAGGCATGGATTGTTAATCTGAAAAATGGCATAAATAATACCTACTTTAAAGGATTATTGTAAAGCGAAAACAATGTACCTAGAGCCCTTAGGACAGAACCTGGAACAGTGGCTGACTGTATCCCCTCACCCTCAAGTCTATCTTCTTCTGCAGTTCCTATCTCTGTGAATGGCATCATCATTCTTCATCTACTTCCTCCACCTGGAAACTTTCTGCTCCTTCATCACCTCCCCACCCACTATATCCCAGGCATTACTAAGCCACCTGGATAACTGCAATGGCCTGCAGACCACCCTTCACACTGCTGCCAAAAAGATCGTTATGAAAATATCTAATCATAGCAACTTGCCCATCCCATTCTCGAAACTTCATAATCATTTTCTGTTGTTCTTGGATGAATGGACAGCACTCTCAGCATGACCCTGAGATTTAGTCCAGTCTGCTTTTCAGCCTCTTCTGACTTCTCCTCTTGGCTTAAATAACTCCTCCTTCTTCATATAAGGCCATACTTCTTCAGGAAAGTGTCTGCTGAATGATCCCACTCGATCAGTCTAAGGTTCTTTTGTTAAATATTTTTAGGTCATTTAGCTTGTAACTACATCTTTATTGGGCATGTTTGTTTGATTAAGGCCAGTATGAGGAGAGTGGGGAGTAGGGTCTCTATGATTTTGCTCATCATGTATCCCCAGGGTGCCTGATGCTCCGTGAGTGTTTCTAGAATGAATGAAATAGTGCAAGAGTCTTGCACAAAGCACATATTAAACCAAACCAAACCTGTGCTGTCAAGTCAATTCTGACTCACAGCTACCCTATAGGACAGAGTAGAACTGCTCCATAGGGTTTCCAAGAAGCAGCTGGTGGATTCGAACTGCCAGTCTTTTGGTTAGCAGCTGAGCTCTTTAACCAATATGCCACTAGGGCTCCAGGGGCTTAAACAAGAAGGTGAAATTTGACATGATCACAATCAAAATCTTATCTGTTTTCTCATCCTTAATGATTGGTGACCTCCCTGGGAACAGCACGGACCACACATTTTTATTTCCAGAACCTGGAAACCATGAGGCAGCCAGAGGTAGGGGTCACCTATCCTAAATTGGATGCTAGAAGATTTCCTAGAGGATGAGTTTTGGATTTTTTTGTCCCCTAAATGCAAGATAGTGTGGAGACCAAGAGTGTGGGCTCTGCATCCAGAAGCCTGATTTAACATCCTGACTCTGCCACTTACTTACTTTTCATGCAACCTTAGTTATTTGGTGTCACTGTGAATCAGTTCCATCATCTGTAAAATGAGAATAATAATGGCACTCACCTCATAGGACTGTTGCAGGTGTGCATGTACTGAGATGAGAATCTGATCTCCACCCACAATAACAAAAGCATGAAAGGACAGCTAGGGAACAAGAGAGCCAGGAAGCCCTATTTACACTTCAGAGACAGGGACAATTCTTAGCTCCCTGTAGTCCAACTCAAATTTATTGAATATATATGTAAGTTCTAAGAGATGCATCTTTTCATTGAAAACCACTTCCTGCCCTCAACAGTCTTGTGAAGTAGGTGTTGTTATTCTCATTCTGTAGTTGAGGAAACGGAGGCTCGGTGAGGTGAGGTAAGGAGTTTGCCAAAGTTAAAATAAGTTACTTTCAGGTCTCTTCTGACTCAGGGTGACCTTATGTGTGTCAGAGTAGCACTGTGCTCCATAGAGTTTTCAATGGCTGTTTTTTCCGAAGTACATTACCATGCCTTTCTTCCGAGATGTCTCTAGGTGTTCTTGAACATCCAAGCTTTGGTTAACAAGGAGCGTGTTGACTGTTTGCACCACCCATCAACTCCAAGATTACACAGCCACTAATGAGCAGAGTCGGTATTTGCCCCCAGATTACCTGACTCCAATTCAGGGCTCTCTTCCTCAGTAGCACAAGTACCTCTTCCCACACGATCTCCTGGAACATTTAGCTCTCTTTGAGTTAAAAGGAAAGAACATGACAGGTTTATAGGAAAGTTAAGTGACTACATAGATCATGAGTTTGCGTATATATATTGTTCTCTTCGACCCAAGAGGGGTTCATTTCTCTTTGTCAACTGTTTTATATTAAAAACTCTTGGACAACCAAGCAATCAACCAATATTATTGAATACCTGCTATGAGAGAAAGACAGTCCTAGGCTGTTTATGATTTGGTCGAATAAGTCATGAGACATTTCTTACTGTATGTCTATTTGGAAGAAAAAATAAAAGACTGAAAAAAGAATAGTGTGGGTGTTAAGTGAATTTTTAATAATGACAATACATTTTTGAAAGAGTTTCAAGTTGTCCCTTATTTACCAAGATAGTTGGTAGATTGTTTTCTTGTCAAGATTGTTGGCTCAATCTTTGGTTTTGCAGATTTCTTCATTATTGACTGTTGTTGGAGACCTGAAGGATTACTCTGATGGGTTGATTGACTGACTGATTAGTTGATTGTGAGGAGAAAAGCTGGGATTAGAATGCAGCTCTCAGTGCGTACTGAGCCTGCTTTTGCTCTTGAGTCTTCTGGCTTCTGTGCCTCAGAATTCTGCTGGTAATGTTCAAGGCATGTGTAGGATGAAGGAAAAATAGGAGAAAGAAAAGAAGGAAGGTGGGGTGGAATAGGAAGAGAAATAGAAGAATTCAGAGAGGAAACAAGTTTGAGAAGTGGTGGGGCATAGACAAAAATCCTTCCAAAATTCAGGATGGAATGAGTTTTAAGTGTAACAGTTCAGATGTCTGGAGTTCACTTATCTGGCAACATCAACCAACCCAAAGTTCACCTTAAAATGGAGGATTAGGCAAAGCCGCCTTTCCTTCGCGCAGTTAAAATTAACTATAAAAATATCATTAAAATTCATTCTTTTCTCACAGGAAAATCCTCTAAACTCTATCTCTGAGCCTATTTGTGAGATAATACCTGTAAATCCCTCAGAAGAATGCCAGGAACACAGCAAAGATGCATGAGTGTTAGTTCTCATCATCATCCTTATTAAATATTTGCTTTGACACAATATTCACAAGTTTGGATGGAAAGAGAGGTGGTTGCTAGAGGCTGTAATAACTGGAAACTTACAAAGGAGGAATTGTACAAACAAAACCAAAATCAAACAGAACCTAAAAGAAACAGACCCAGGCCCATGGGTGTAGGCCTGTTGTTAGTTGCAGTTGAGTTGGCTCTGAGTCATGGAGACCTTATGCCTGACAGAGCTAAACGTTTCCAGTCCTCCGCCATCTTCGTGATTGTTGATGTCTTTGAGTCCATTGTTGGGCTGTCGGTTCAATCCATCTCACTGAGGTTTCCTTCATTTTTGCTGACCCTCCACTTTACCAGACAGAATGTTCTTTTCCAGCGATTGGTCCTAAATACCTGCACAGGCTCAGGGGAACATAACATCAGTGATGTGAAGTATATAACTGATGTTCACAGTAATGACCCTGAATAAAGGAAAAAAAAAAAAAGGTCACTTAAGCTTAGTGTCCCGTCTAGGAAGAAAGGGGGGAGGGTGTGCATAATCATTTCGGAAGAATTTTCAGTTCAGGTCATTAAAACAGAAAAAACTGAAAAAGAAATAGGCTCATGAAGAGTAAGCTTCAGTTGTCTGGAAAAGTCACTTGTATAGAAGACCTTGTTCTTGAGTGAAGCCAGGTATGGGAAATGTCATGGTTTATAACAAGCGATCATGAGTCAGGATGGAGGAATATGGCTCTCAAACAGTGAGCCTGATGAGGGGAGGCATAAATAGGCCTGTGGCAAGTAAAAGATGTGAGCAACCCCCCTTCCCACTCCCATCCTGAGTCGAGACCTAAATCTGGTTCTGGACTCCACAGAAAAGCCTAAGCATGACCCCTAGGCATGTAAAATAAGATTTCTGAGAAAAGCCTGAGAGGTGGGGGAGACTGCTGAAGGACTTGCAATTATTTGGAAGGTATTTATGGAAAAGCTCCCACCCATAGGAGCCTTTTCTCACCCTCAGTTGAAGAAACAGGACTTTTAGAATGAATGTTATTTATTTAAAGAAAGCCCATCAGTTCAATGGAGGCCCTTGGTGGTGCAAACTATTAACATGCTTGGCTGTTAACTGAAAGGTTGGAGGTTCAAGTCCACCCAGAGGTGCCTTGAGAGAAAGGCCAGGCAATCTGCTTCCAAAAAATCATCACTAAAAACCCTATGGGACACAGTTTTACTGACACACCTGGGGTCCCCATGAGTTGGAATCAACAGTAACTGGTAAAACTGGTATCAATTCCATAAGGTCCAATTTTTTTGCTGTGAAAAATTATCTCTTATAAATTAATTAAAGGGTTCCAAAAAGGGAAATGTGTGTGCTTGCCTCTTGTTCTCCAAAATGGAAAAGAAGAGCATTAGAAGCCTTTTGCTCCTCTCTGCACTCTCTGTACACATTTTCTGTAGCAATTGGACGGTGGTGCTGGCCAGACCAGCGCCTGACTCTGAGAAGACAGAGAAATGTCATGGCAGGTGGAAGATCAGCTGCTTCTCCGCCTTGAGTATGTCTGAGAGGACACGTGCCTGGTGATTCCCTGGGGAAGGCACAGTCCCTGGACCCTTCTTCAGGGAGGAAAGGGGCAAATTACTCTCTGCTCCACATTCTCTGACTCTTTAACTCCCATCTTCCCTCTGGCCTTTAGCAGCCTGGTTTAGTCTGTGTGCTGCATCTCCTGGCTAAAATATGGGACAGGATCCTCCCACCCCTGGGGGCTATGGTATAAACAGATATCTAGGGCCACTTCCTTTTGGAGTGTGGGATTCCTGCATGGAAAGGTGGGTCGTATTCCGAATGATCCTTGTGCAAGCCCAGACTTTAATTCAGGTTTTGCTTTATCTTTTGTGTGTGTACTGAGATGATTGGGAGAACTTTTTTTTTTTCTTTTTCTTTTTTGGATTATGGGCAAATTGAAAGCATAATCTTCAGAAATATATGCAGGTCATAGACAAAGATGGATAAGAATGAGACATTTTATTTTCTAGCTAGATATTTCTTCATGACTTAATTGTGAATTTGCTTTGTAAGACCCTAAAATAAAGCTGTGCATGACCCATCACAATTTCTGTGCCTCTGTAAGTGATCGGAGTACGAGCCACTTGGCTGACACTCCTGTACTGTGGCCGCAAGTGCCCTCCCTCTTGGCTGCGGTCTTCAGGAGAGACCAGACATAAACTCACTGTGGCGGATGCAGATCAAAATGCCACCCCAGAACTGGCTTTTAAAACCTTTGAAAAATTTATTAGCCCTCCATTAAGCTACTCTGAGCTTTATGGAGAAAAAGGGTAATTCTCATTTCTGTGGAATTATTTCATGTCCAAACAGCCTTCTGACAAAGGCAACGTCTCAATAAAAGCCAATTCATGCACAAAGGGTTTCATATGATAACATTTATTATATTTTGTATGATGCTTTGATGAATCTGGCAAACACTGAACCACACGTTACTGCTGGCCCTTTGTAGGACTTTTGCTCCAACAAAGATTTATAGAGGAAGATTTAGACTTAGCCACCCTTATCACTCTGCTGCACTGGGTACTTCCTGACCCATCCTTTCAGGGCGTGGTGT
Organism: Trichechus manatus latirostris; assembly: GCF_000243295.1. Classification (NCBI taxonomy): domain Eukaryota; kingdom Metazoa; phylum Chordata; class Mammalia; order Sirenia; family Trichechidae; genus Trichechus; species Trichechus manatus. Next base: position 4,133,257 of record NW_004444043.1, read on the forward strand.
AGACAACAAGTATCAGGGTTCCACATTTTTAAACACAGCACTGTATAGCCATAGCCTTTTATTACTGATTTTTGCAGCATAATTGTTCGTTGTTTTAAGTATTATAGAATCACAGACCTTTAAATTTAAAACTATTATGAAATCCTAGTTCATTAACATTGAAATAGAAGATTTTTAATCTTTTCTATTTCAACCTGCTAATATTATATTTCAGGCTTTGTTTATTCATAAAATAATAAACACTAAAGCAAATTTGAAAAATTGAGGAAAGTTGAAAAATTACCCACTGACATTAGAAAAAAATGGAAATTAAAAATAAAAACTACTCACTTTCATTGAAGCATAACTACTGCTAATATTGTGGCAAGTAGTTTTCTCAGTCTGTCTTCCCTGTGTGCATGGGATTAAAAAAAATGTAAATAGAGTATGCATATATTTTGATATCCTGACTTTTATTTTGCTGAACATTATTTATTAAATTTTTAAAATGTTACTGCACAGTATTCAGAATCAACATTTTAGATAATAGCGTGCTATTTAATAAAGAAGACCTACTAGGGTTAAATATTTTGTTTGCTTCCCCCTTTTTGGCCATCGTTAATAGTACTATAATTAACATTTTTGTATGTAAAATATTTTACCCTTTTTAGGATCATGTCTTCAAAATAGCTTTTCAAATTGTTGGGACAAAGATATAAATCCAGTAAAACCCTCGAAAGCCAGAACCTGTGTAAGGCGGAAACTCAAGAGAAGGAAAACTCAAATATTTGCCACTAAAAGGAGAGAGAGAAAAGTGGTTAAGACTGCACCCTGTCAAAGGTGGAAAACTTTCGAGAGCCAGAAAAACAAGGCAGTCCCGTTGAGTTCCGCCTCTCACAGTTTCCACTGTACTGTATTCTTAAGTTTCTTGATAAATCTTTCTAAACTGATTTCTAGATGAAATCCCCCAAATTTAAAGACATTGTGACAGAGCCAGACAAGTCTCTTAGACACCAAGGTCTGTGCTCCTGACACATTTGAGAGACTACAGTATCGTGGGGAGAGCGCTATGCTAATTTTGTAAATCATGGATTTGAGCAAATAATCTAAAACTCTGTCGCTGCTAAATTAAGAGTATCTTAACATGCTATGCCATGCTGGTTACAGCTCTGAAATTCGAGACCATGAGATAGAATCTGACTACAAAGGCCACTTCCTCTTTTTCACTTCCTTACTCAATTATTTAAAAAGGATTCAGTCAAGCTAGTTATACTTGGTCTGATAATTCAGAACAGAGTATAAAAACAAACAAAAAAAACACCAAACCCATTTCGGTCAAGTTGATTCAGATTCATGGCAACCCTATGTATACCAAACCAAACCTGCTGCCTTCAAGGCGATTCTGACTCATAGCGACCCTATAGCAGCACTTCATAGTTGATTTTACTGTATAATCTCATTTGACCAACCTTGGGTAGGGCAGATATTATTATACCTATTTCACAGTTGAGAAGAACAAGGCCAGAGAGGTTAAATCCAGCTTTGCCCAAGGACACACAGCCAGTAAGTGGCAGAACACTACAGCGTAGAATCTGCGTTTCAAATTCCTAAGCCTTTGCCTATAGTAGTAATCTGTGGGAACAAAAAATTGGTCCATACTCTCAAAAGATAGTTTGAGGGTCTCGTTGCAAGTTTTGTTGGTTTGGCTTCATCTCCATAAAAGAAAATGGTGGAGTACAAATGCAGTACACTTTTCTGAGGGGAGAACATCCACAGGTGAAGTACACTTGTGCTGAAGCTGTGTTTGCCTCAGTGCAAGGAAACAAGTCCTCCGAGCTCTGGAGCTCCGTGTGATGGACTCTGATGTACAGTTGGGAAGTGTGAGATTAATAAATGTGTCACTGGTGGAAACATGCTGAGCTTCACAGGCTCTGGAGATCTTGCTTATGTTCTGCTAAATGTCATCTGTGATGAGAAGGAGATGCCTGAGAGGCAGGGTCTCTGGAGGGCCTGTGGGCATCACTGGCATACCTGTAAATGGGGCACAGGTGACTGGATTTTGCTTTTGTCGGCTTCAGCTGAGAGATCTATGTTATGGGGGAGAAGAAGTTTAATTGCCTATAACATGAGCTCTTTCTCGTCAAATTCTCACTCTGTCTCTCGATCTTGCTTATCTCTCTCTCCTCCACCTCCTCCTCCTCTGCTTCTCCATCTGAATCATATTCACTAACTGGCCAGAAGCCTAAATGCACCCCACACCGATGCAATAGGAACTAATTTTAGTTTGATTGAGTTTAGTGGTGTAGTGTATGCTGAATTCTTTCAAAAAGACTCAGATTTAAAAGCACATATGGAGTCCCTGGGTGGTGCCAAAGGTGAAGCACTCGGCTGCTAACCGAAAGGTTGAAGGTTCTAGTTTACCCAGAGGCGCCTCGAAAGAAAGGTCTGGCGATCTACTTCCAAAAAATCAGCTGTTGAAAACCTTATGGAGCAAAGTTCTACTCTGACACACATGAGGTTGCCATGAATTGGAATTGACTCCATGGCAACTGATTAGCTGAGAAGAAGCACATATGTTCGTGGACCAACATTTCTTATAGCCATAGCATTACGGAGGCCACATGATTGCTGAAATCAATATGTACAAAGATGAAGATGCATCAGACACATTGGCCTCTGGCTAGAGGTCCTAGGTTGTCTACATTCTCCAGTTTTTATTAGGAGCTTGATTAATTCACACTGGTGAAGGAGGTGGACAGAATGATTCAAACACAATTGAAAGAAAATTTAGGAAGACAGAACTTTAATTAGTCTGGTATTGAAATTCTGTATTAATGAAAATTTCAGGTTTACAGGGCACCTGTGATCTTAAAAGCTTAACAAGATTTTCTTAGAGAAATCTACTGGCTAACAGAATATGCTGTTTTTTTTGTTGTTAGGTGCCGATGAGTCAATTCTAACTCATAGCGACCCCATGTGACAGAGTAGAACTGCCCCATAGGGTTTTCTAGGCTGTAATCTTTATGGAAGCAGTACAGTACAGTAAGTCCTTTATAGATGTTATGTTGGGAAGCTGTAATAGGTGCCCAGGGATATATGTAGGGATGATATATTCTTGTAAGGGTTGAGGTGAGACTGCAAATCATTGACTCTGAGATACTTAGCCATGTAATTGTTAAGTCATGCACATCTGCTAAATAATTAGCATGCTGTGGGGTAGTAGGTTCTTTTGTGCTGCAACTCTTAGCTATCCAATTCCTCTCTGAGTACACTTCTGCTTTTAAGAACGGAGCAAAGAACATAGGGTGTCATTGAGATAAAGCTTGCGTCTCACCATGCCCAGTATTCCTTACAGGGTCTGTTTTCCTGCTCCCATTTCCTCAAAACATCTTTATTCTGCTTCTTAGCCTTGTCTCTCACCCCTCAGCAAAACCTGCTCTTAGTCGACAAAAGAATTAACATCTGCAGTAGATTATCATTAGTTGCAGTAGTGATGGTCTATAAAGCTGCCGTGAACACTGAATTAACAAATACAGAACCATTGCTCCTAGGGGAAATACAGGGTTAGGTTCCTGTGAGCAATACTTTGGTCAACCAATAAATACATAACCTTTTTTTTTTTTAATGTGTGTTTCTGTTTAGACACCTTATTTAGTATATATTGTTGATTCACTAACACTGAACTCACAGCCAACAGCACTATAACTCATGCCTGAACGAAGCTTATCTAACAGATGCATCTTCTCTGTAAGGAACATCACAGCCTTCTTGTGCTTAGGAACACTAGACAGTACTTGAACACTATCTTAGGGGCCATTTTGAACAGGAGAATCACCAACTAAAAGAACAAAAATAAGAAAAACGTGGCACTATATATATATATAGAGAGAGAGAGACTGTGGAAGGACACTTGCGTACGGCATGAGAGCTGAAACAAGAAGGCCAAGAATCACCTTGTTCTACCTCAGCTGTTGTCTTAGTCAGGGTTCTTTATAGAAACAACCAGTGATTATCCACCCATCCATCCATCCACCCACCCACCCATCCACCCACCCACCCATCCATCCATCCATCCATCCATCCATCCATCCATCCATCCATCCATCTAGAAATTTACTTCAAGAAATTGGCTCACATGATTGTATGGGGCAGGCAAGTCCAGAATCCATAGGCCAAGCAACATGCTGGAGCCTCCTTTGGGCTCTCACCCCTAAAATCCATAGGTCAGGTGATGGGAAGAGGAAGAGTATTCTAGCAAAATGTCTATTTATAGTCTGGAGGCAGAAAACACCCTAGGGAAGCTCTCTTTTTGCTCTTAAGGCCACCAACTGATTGAATAAGGCCCATCCACATCATGGAGGGTAATCCGCTTTACTTGAGGTCAGCTGATTTAATCACATGCAATTACTTTATAACAGCATCTACACTAGCATTTGACCAAACAACTGAGTACCCTCCCCCAGTCTAGTTGACACATAAAATTAACCATCATAGCTGTAAATGTGCATATAGGGCGACTCAAAATTTTTACCTCTCTGGGGTTGCCATGAATTGAAATCAACTTGACAGCAAGTAACAAGAAGCATGTCCATGAATGACTGTGAAAGCACAGAGAGTATTGATTTTGAGGTTACAAATAAATTTTAGTAAGTAGGGGAATTCACAAATATGGAATCTTTAAACAATGAGAATTTACTCGGAAGCTATGGATGTTATTTCATTAGGCCTTCATAGCAATCCTCTGAGACAACCCATTTACAGACAGGGAAACTGAGGCTCAGCGAGGCTGAGTAACTTGGCTAAGGGTAAATAACTAATGAATGCCAGTGGTAAGTTTCTAGTACACTATGCCTGAGAATCTTAGCTTATTCTCCCCTTTCAACACACCTCAGGACATAATACACTTACAGGCAGTCCCGGGGTTACATCCGACTTACATACAGCTCATAGTTACGCACCAACCCCCATAAAGCCTGTTATATTAAAAATTCGAGGTACATACAATGGTTCGTCATAACAAACGGGTGCTACTTTGTGACCACATCAAAACATTATTATTATTATTACTGTATTATTATGTTAAAGATGTTTTAGTGTATCTGGAAATGTTTCTTTAATGTTTTTTATGTATAGAAATGTACACTATATACTATATACTAAGACAAACATTTGACTGATGTTAGATACGAACTGTACCTAACTGTTCTGACTTATGTACAGATGCAACTTAAAGACAGATTTAGGAACGGACTTGTTCATGATCTGAGGGTTGCTTGTACTTCAGGAAGAGAGGTCATTATAGCGGCACTTCTTAAACTTTAATGTGCATAGGAGTGATTTGGGGATCTTATTAAAAAGCAGATTCTGATTCAGTAGGTTTGAGATGGGGCCTGGGATTCTGCATTTCTAACAAGCTCCAGGGATGCTGATGCTGCTGGTCCCCAGATCACTGTTTGAGTAGCGAGGGTATGGAGTGTTGATTTGCTAGGAGGCAGGGGACACTGTTCATGCCCCTTTAAAAGGGTGTGTTAGAATATGGAGGAGGTTGTACAGTTGGGAGAAAGTGCCTCCCAACTAAAATGGGGTGTTTACCTCAGAGGGGGTGTTACTGCTTCCTGGAACTGTTCTACCAGCCGCTCCATCACACTGTAGTGGAAATGCTTAAAGAGACAGTGCCATGTGGGTTCTAGGCTTCAAAAATCTAAGCCAAAGGAGCAAGTCTTTAGTTATTATATTTCAGGTCAGAGAAGAATTAGTAGGAAGGAAAAAAAGACTCATCTCACAGACACAGCCATCAGTTCTAATTACCCATAAGGCAGGTCCTGAGCATAATACATGTTTCTACTGACTAATATGTGTCACTGTTAAAATCATTGACTATTCCTTATGCTTTGCCCTTATAAAACATGGGGACTTTTGGCTGCACAGTGCCTGGCAGCCAAGGAGGGGACCATAAACATGTTAATGGGCTTTAGAGAGGAAGTGGGAGAGGAGAACTGAAGGCACAGTCAGTGTTTTACAAAATGCACGGCTTGGAGCCTGGGTTTGTTTGAATTATCTCAGGAATAAAACACACCAGTGGCCCTTTCCCAAGGGTTTGCTACGGGAAACATAATGTTTGAGTGAAACATTTTTTTTTTCTCTCTTAAAACAGAACAGTTCATGGTTCTCCTTACCCTTTTCCAGTCTATTTCTTTCTTTCTTTTGTCTCTTTGTCTTAATAATGTTTTATTTTTCTTCTCTTCATTGCATATCATATTTTGGGCAGTCCTGTGCCATCTGGTTGCTATTTGCTTTCTGTTTCCTTGTCCCCACCTTCCATATTGTTAGGGGTGCATGTTTATATGTGATGCTTTGTTATTTATGGTGCTCCTTTATTATTTATGTCCTCCTTGCTTTGTCGATGACTTTTGCTTAGTCATTCTGCTTCTCCGATGGGTGCTTTGTTCATACTTCATTTCCTTCAGCTCTTTTCCTTTCCCAATTCCTTTTCCCTTAACACAAAATTTTGTTTTTCTTAGCACAGTGGGGATCCCAGAATGGCTGGTGGAACCTCAGGTTGTTTGGGGATGATCAGCAGGCCTCTTAGAGTTTTCGGAACCAGCCATGCACTGCTCTGTATCAATCACTGGCCACTAGCTTATGCTGCAGTAGCAAAATCCCCGGTGTCAGTGGCTTTCAGCAACAAAGATTTATATCTCGCTCATGTTACAAGTTGCGGAGGGTCGGCTGTGGCTCCACATGCCTTCTATACCTGGGATCCAGGCTAACCAAGTTGTTCTACAGAAGAAAGAGTAAGAGAGGTGGTAGAATCCAGCAGCAATGGCTCTTAAAGCTTCTACTCAGAACTGGAACAAGCCACTTCTATGCATATTTCATCAGTCAAAGCAGGTCACATGGCCAAGCCCAGTGTCACTGGGGCAGGGAAGTATACTCTGAACAGGGGCATGTGGCATGTCACATGGCATCGCTCAGGGACGCGTTATTATCGTCCTGCAGGAAGGACAGCTAATAATCAAGAATAATACTGCAATCTGCTGTGTGCCCTGAAGCCAGAATTGTCTCCGTCACTGTACAGAACCACATTTACATTCTATTAATGGTCATATCAGTGGGTAGGTATTCAAATAAAAACTTTGATTAAGAAGCATGAGATTCCTTGGAAGGTTTTTATATTTTTCCAAAACCCATTGCTGTCAAGTCAGTTCCAACTCGTCATGACCCTATAGGACAGAGTAGAACTGCCACGTAGGGTTTCCAAGGCTGTAATCTTTACAGAAGCAGACTGCCACATCTTTGTCCCATAGAGTGGCTGGTGGATTGGAAGCACTGACCTTTTAGTTAGCAGCCAAGCGTTTTAACCACTGCACCACATGAAAATCTCCACTAGCCATTTCATCATCTCTTGGACACATGCCTTTAGATGAGGCTTGAGGTGGAGTGGTTTCCCTTGCTGCATTTGGGATGAATGCAGGCTACATCTCTGTCCCCCAAGTTAGGCATTTGGGAAAGCAGAGTCAGTTTCTTTAGATCATCAGGGAAACATTTATGGAATAAGACTGCCTGGGAAAATCCTTTAAACTTTCTGTGCCTCAGTTTCTTCATATATAATTTTGGGAATAGCAATAGGATAGCCCTGTAGGTAGTTTCGAGGATTAAATTTGATAGTATCCGTAAAGTTCTTAGAACTGTGTTTGTTCTATAATAAAAATATTTGTGTGCTTGCTTTTGTGATGATGATGGTGATTTCTACTACTTTTGTGTCTGGACCCCTGAAAAGCATATTGGGGATTCCAAACCCACCAATTTTCGAACTATTAGACAATCAGAGTGATGTTTCAGGGCCTAAGAAATTAACACAAAGTAGAGATTTTAATTCTTGGCCTCTTAATAAAACTAGCCACAATTTCTGTTAGAGAAATTAGTATCTAGGCTGTGTGTTTGCCTCTTCCAGTCATTGTGCAGAGTAAAAGTCCTTTAAAAGTTATTACGTAAAGTCCTGGGTTTGTTTGGTGACCACAGAGCATTTTAGAGCTATGTGTGAGTGGGGACAGCTGCATGATCATCTTGAAAGCTCCAGACAAGGGCATAGAGGAGAGGCACAGGGCTTTGTGTGCGGAAGTCAGTGGCTTGGCCCTAGGGCACAGGACTTGGGGGAAATGGGTAGATACAAATATGCAGGTTAGTGCTTTTTGGGGGCCTTTATTGGTAAAGGGACCACAGAGAGGCTTCTGGCAGGATGGCTGCTTTTGTCTTGCATCCCATCAACTAAGCCAAGCAGCCTCAAGGTGTAAGGAAAGGAGTAAGGGTGATGGAATCAGAGTGTCAAGGACAGCTTCTTCTCAGCCATGTGAGCTGAAGTATGTTTCTTAACCTCTTTGGGCCTTGGCTTAGTCGTAAATGTAATATTAATTAATATTTCTTGAGCCCTTACCATGTGTAAGGGCATTATATAAATTCCTTAAACGTGAATTACTTTTCACAATAACCCTAAAACCAGTGAAGCATATATATGTATATATATATATATAGAGAGAGAGAGACTTACTTCAAGGAAATGACTCATGCAATTGTAGAGGCTGGCAAGTCCCAGATCTGTGGGTCATACATCAGGCTGGGACTTCTTACTCACGTGGCTGCAGAGGCTGACAAACCGAATATCTGCAGGTCAGATGGCAGGCTGCTGGCTCACGTCCCAAGAACCAGAGGTCAGAGGATGACGAGTCAGATGCAGGAGCCAGAGAGTACAAGCTTTGCCAGAACTTTTATATATATATTGGATGCAGGTCACACCCCCAAGGAAACACTCCTTTCAACAGATTTGTGCTCACATCAGATCACAAAATGGAGGATGATTACATAATATCTGCCAAACCAATGAGAATCATGGCCTAGCCAGGTTGACACCTAACTTTAAGCATCACATCCTGTTTGGTAGGTACTACTGTCCCCATTTTGCACATGGGGAAACTGAGGTAGGGAAAGGTTGAATAACTTGCCCACACTTGCACAGGTAGTAAGGGGTAAAGTCAGGTTAAATTTGTTCATCTTTTCTAGCTCATTATCTGTCATGTAATAAGTAGGTGCTCAATAAAAGTAGTGACTACCCCTCTCCTCCCTCCTTTTTCCTTTTAGCTGTCTGGGGCAAGGTCTCATCTGACTCTCAAATGTAGCATGTATTTTTTGTTTTAGTTTTTATAGTTTATTAATCCTCTAGTAAAAAATCCACACAATCATCACAGATCAAGTCACTGCAGAATCTTTATTCCTTCTTTTTGCCTGCACCAGCATTGGCCTTTGCAGTCCCCCTGACTTTCTTCATTCTGTTCTTGCACTCCTTGTGCTGTTTTCTTGAGGTCTTTTTCTCTTCATACAGGCCATGTCTTACAAGTCTGTGTTTGGGTTCATTTTTCTTGCATAATCCAAGGAATCGTAAGTCATGCCAAAGCCAGTAGTCTTTCCACCACCAAAATGGGTTCTGAATCCAAACACAAAGATGACAGCTGGTATGGTCTTGTACATTTTGGCTAGTTTTTCCCAGATTTCTGTCTTAGGTACTGTTGCCTTCCCATGGTGAAGGACATCAATGACCATTTGTTTCCGCTGGAGTAGTTGGTTGGTCATGAACTTCCTGGTCTGGATAGTTACTGTTTCATTCATGATGGTGGCAGATCCTCAGGTAGCCAGTGAGGGAAAAACCTGGAGCACGTATTTTAATGGGACAGCTTATGTCCCATTGACTGCATGGAGCTTTTCCCACTATCCCAGCCTTTATGGCACCAAGCTGGAGAGTATGATGTCATCTTGTAAACCAAAAAATGAAGCCTATTGCTGTCGAGTTGATTCTGACTCATGGAGACCCTGTATGTTTCGGAGTAGAACTGTGCTTTGTAGGGTTTTCAGTGACTGTAATCTTATGGAAATAGATCACCAGGCCTCTCTTCTGCAGTACCTCTGGGTGGATTCGAATCACCAACCTCTCTGTTAGTAGCCTAGTGCAAACCATTTGCATCATCTTTAAAGCAAGCCCAGAATTAAAACGAATGATGGCATAGTTTGGTATTCCTCCCAGCACACCATCATACCCCAAAAGGAAATCCTCTACCCCAGTAATAATAATAAGTGAAAGATTTTCATGTGTATTTAAATGCTTTTGACAATTTTTTATCTTAAAAAATTATTTAGTTTTTCCCTTTGGTCTTCATGGTATCAAAAATAGGGACCTCCTCACTCCTTCCCTTGGGGTAAATAACCACTAAGCGAAAAGGTGTGGAAAATACACAGTGGCTGTCACGAAGATTTTCAGTACTGACAAACCTCTTCAATGATTCTGTTTTCCTACTCTTGTTTCCTCCTGCTGGGGATTTGGTTCCAAACTGACCCTGTGACAAGTGCCATTTTCCAGAGGCAGAGTTTAGCAGTGGAAAAAACAATGGTCCTAGGGAATAATGAGACCTGGATTTTAGTGTGTTCCCTTAAAGTAGGGGCAGGGTGACCCTGGCAAATAGTTGACCCTTTCTGGGATTCTGATTTTCTCAGTTGCAAAAGGAGGAGCTGGAGTTTGTCCTGCCGTTCTCAGCCGGAGTTTCTAGCACCTCGAGAGCCTTCAAGGCAGTGATCCACTTTAATACTTCTAAACTAATAATGCAGTTAAGTGGTAGATAATAACTTTCAAAACATGGAATCCACAGAGGAAAGAAAAAATTAAAAGGATCTTTGGTGGTGGAAAGCTGAGGAACAAGAATCTGTTCTTATTCATTTTTCATACAGCACCCTGCACGTGATCAGTGGGCAAATAATTCCTATCTCTGAACCTCAGTTTTCTCATCTGTAAAACGGGGATAATATAGAATCTGTCTCAGAGGGCTCAGAGAGTTGCTGTGAGGATCAAATGAGGTAATGCACATAAAGCACTTAGTCAGTGACACTCAATAAATTGTGGCGGTGTTCCTGTTTCTTCAGTATGGGTTCAAAATTATCCAAGGAGGTTATTCCAGATTAAATTGTTATTGTTGTTAAGTACTATTGAATTGGTTCCGACTCAGCAATCCTATCTATGTACAACAGAACGAAACACTGCCTGGTCCTGCGCCATTCTCAGAATCGTTGCTGTGTCTGAGCCCATTGTTACAGCCTCTGTGTCAGTCCATCTCGTTGAGGGTCTTCCTCTTTTTTATTGACCGTCTGCTTTACCAAGCATGATGTCCTTTTCCAGGGACTGATCCCTCCTGATAACATGTCCGAAGTACATGAGACAAAGTCTTGCCATCTTTGCTTCTAAGGAGCCTTCTGTCTCTACTTCTTCCAGGACAGATCTGTTTGTTCTTTTGGCAGCAGATTAAATTAACTCAGTAGATTATGTCATAAATGTCTTTAATTCAGGGGTGGATCTGGGGTTCTTCAGGTTTTGGCGAACCCAAGAATGGACCAGTTAATTCCTGCTTTCTTGGGAACTACAAACCAAGTGTGCCTTGTGGGAACCCTTCAGCTGAATATGCTGTCGCCTGGAGAGATCTGAGCCCTGCCTGAAGTAGGTGAGCGGGGAGAGCAGAAGAGAAGGTTGAGGGAAACATGGAGACCGAAGTCCCTGGTCCAGAGAGCGGCACTCCTAGTGTGTGTTGTTTACAGCATATGCATTCTCAATGATAATAAAACCTATTGTCATCGAGTTGATTCTGACTCATAGTGACCCTACAGGACAGAGTAGAACTGCCCCATAGGGTTTCCAAGGCTGTAATTTTTATGGAAGCTGACTGCCACATCTTTCTCCCGTGGAACGGCTAGTGGGTTCAAACTGCCGACCTTCAGTTAGCAGCAGAGCGCTTAATCGCTGCACCACTGGGGCTCCTCCTCAATGATAATAACTATCATTTATCCAGTCTTTAGGAGCCCTTGTTTGAACCCACCAGTTGCTCTGTGGGAGAAAAGACCTAGTGATCTGCTCCTGTAAAGATTACGGCCTAGGAAACCTTATGGGACAGTTCTACTCTGTCCTGCAGGGTTGCTATGAGTCACAATCAAATCAAAGCACACAACAACAACATCCAGTGTTTACTATGTGCCAGGCCCTGTGCTAAGTATTTCACATACACTATGGATTTTAATTCTGTCAGCCATTCTATGAGCACTTCTATCTGTGAGGAAATTTAGACTCAGAGAACTTAAGTAGCAAGTTGCTCAAAATCACCATGCCAGAAAGGATTCAAATCTAGACTTGCTGTTCCAAAGTCCAAGGCCTGAAGCTTCACTGATTTTCCTGAGGCTTCATATTCAGATATGGAGAACTCAGGCAATGGGCCTGTATTAGTTTTCTACGGCTGCTGTAACAAAGCACAGGCAGTCCCCCGATTACAAACCAGTTCCGTTCCTAACTCTGTCATTAAGTCGAATTTGTACATTAGGTGTGGTTAGATCTAACATCAGTCAAATATTTGTCTTAATATATAGTATATAGTGTGCCTTTCTATGCATAAAAAGATTAAAGAAACACTTCCAGATACACTGAAACATTTTTAACGTAATAATACAGTAATAATAATAATAATGTTTTAATGCAGGTCGCAAAGTAGCGCCCGTTTGTTATTACAAACCATTGTATGTACTTCGACTTTTAATATGATAGGCTTTACCGGGATTGGTTCTTAACTACGGGTTGTGCATAAATTGGACGTTCATAACCCAGGGACTGCCTGTACCACAAATTGGTTTACCACAACAGAAATTTATTTTCTCAAAGTTGTATAGGTTAGATGTTGGAAATCAGTGTGCTGTCAATGTTGATTCCTTCTGAGACCTCTGAGGGAGAATCTGTTCCTAGCTTCTGCGGACGACCATCGATCCTTGGCGTTCCTTGGCTTTAGATGTATCACTCCATTCTCTGCCTCTGTCTTCACATGACCACCTTTCCTCTGTGTCTCTCTTTGTGTCTCTTCTCTTTTTGTAAGGACATCACTCATATTGGATTAGGGCCCTGTCTTAGTCATCTAGTGCTGCTATAACAGAAATACCACAAGTGGATGGTTTTAACAAAGAGATGTTTATTTCCTTACAGTAAAGTAGGCTAAAAGTCCAAATTCAGGGCATCAGCTCCAGGGGAAGGCTTTCTTCCTCTGTCGGCCTTCTTCTCTTCAGTGTTCCCCCAGACTAGGAGCTTCTCTGCGCAGGGACCCCAGGTCCAAAAGACGCGCTCTGCTCCTGGCACTGCTTTCTTGGTGGTACCAGGCCCCCTGTCTCACTGCTCACTTTTGTCTTTTATATCTCAAGAGTTTGCCTCAGGACACAATCCAGTCTTGTAAACTGAGTCCTGCCTCACTAACACAACTGCCACCCATCCTCCCTCATTAACATCATAGAGGCAGGATTTACCAAACTTGGGAAAAATCACACAATACCGGGAATCATGGCCCAGCCAAACTGATACACAGATTCTTGGAGGGACACAATTCAATCCACGACAGGCCCATTCTACTCTAGGATGACCTCATGTTAATATAACTGATTATATCTGCAAAGACTGTTATTTCCAAATAAGATCACATTCACAGGTAGCAGGGGTTAGGACTTGAACATATCTGTTTAGGGGACATAATTCAACCCATAACAGAGCCCAATGGGAGTTTGATGAACCTGTCTTTTGATGTGGGGATCTTGGATCTGCAGACAGTCTATGTTCATTTTCTTTAAGGTAAACACATTATTCAAGTAGCAGGAATGTGGGTATTGCTTGGCAAAGTCCCAGAGTTTACAGTGAAAAGTGGGTCAATACATTTTTTTTTTCCTCATGAAGTGGGACTTTAGTGTGCCAAACTTTTGACTATCAGCTGCAGGGCTATGTTTATGGTACTATACCCCAACAAGGTGTTACTGATTAAAGTCAAGAATGACGCCACTGCTGTTGATTTTAAGAGGTATTTGTAAATCTATCAAGGGAGTCAGATTGCACATACTACCTGAAAACAGAATAATTGCAGAGCTGCAATTTTGAGAGGAGAAGGTGTAGATTAGAAAATACTGCATTTTAGGTCACCAGAGTCTTACCAAAAAGAGAGAGAAAGAGAGAGAGAGAGAGAACATCAGCAACCTAAATGCTGCTAGAGTCAAAAGGCAAGGGAGTTAGACTGTGGCAAGCTAACAGAATTAACAGATTCAAGAGGGAAATAATGTGGAATAGATATTTGTGTTCGTTTGTCTTTTTTTTTTTTTTTTTTTTTTACAAATTTCTTTGGTTTGAGGAAAGAAAGGAAACATTTATCGGGTTCTGGATTAAAAAAAATTAATATTTAGCAAACGTAACCTATAGAGGATGTAACTGCTTTCCATTGCAAACCAATGGTTTCTGTATCAGTTAGCTATTGCTGCATAACAAACCACCTGAAAACTCAGTTGCAGAAAAAAAAAAGCATTCATTATTTTTTACGAGTCCGCAGGTCATCTGGGTGATTTTTCTCATTTCAGTAGGGTTCACTCTGCATCTGTGGTCTGTTATATATCTGGTGGACAGCTTTGTTGTTCTTTGCTCTTACATATGGTTGGAGTCAGCTGGTAGCAAGCTGATATACAGTGGCATAGAAAAGACAACTGGGCTTTTCTCCAAATGCTCTCTCATCCTCTGGCCAGCTGGCCTGGTCTTATTCACGTAGCAGTGTCAGGCTATCAAGAGAACAACTGGACAAGAACAGGGCTTCTTGAGACCTGGCCTTGGAACTGACCCAACCTCACTTCTGCTGCATTCTATTGGCCAAAACAAGTCATAAGGCAAGCCCAGCTTCAAGGGGTGGAGAACTAAACTTCTTCTCTTGACAGGTGGATCTTCAATGTCACGTTGTAAAGGTGTGGATTAAGGGAGGGACAATTTTTGCCACCAGTTTGCAACAATCTACTTAGTATAAATAGAACAGAAGATCATGTATTTCCCTGGAGTGACTTCTGTTCTGAAGAAAGGGGGAGAAAGGATGTCAAGTGTGTCTTTGCATCTTAAGTCTCTTTCATTACAGATAGAGTCCAAGACAATATTTAGAGGCAGTAAAACTGAAATGTGGTTCAATTTGTTTTGATATGCTCAGGTGTCATATTGAGACTATTTCGGGAACTTGGGCTTTTTAAATTCACTTGGGTTCTCATGTTCAAAACAAGCCACAAGCTAAGAATGTCAGTTATCTGTTATCTCAAAGTTCTGCAAAGTGTTACATGGTTTGTGTGGTAACCAAAGCTGTAAACATTTCCACCAGCCTTTCCAAGGGAGAGCAATGAAACTTAATTTCTAAAAGTAACCATGAAACGAAAAGCATGTATATACAGTATATAAAATAAATGTAAATTACAGGGTATCTGAGGTATAAAGATGTAATCAGTGATAACAAAAACATAAACAAGGGCATGGGGAGGGGGACGGCTGGCATATGTATAGAGGTTTTGTGTGTTAATGATGTTATGTTGGTATCATATAAACCAGGGTATTATATAAATGTAAGATGATAAATGTAATCTTCATGGTAACCACGGAGAAAATACATAAAAAAATTATACACAGATATAAAGAAGGGAAACAAAATGGTTCAGCACAAAAGTAATCAAGGTTTCAGCTTTCTGAGTCATGAAAAGGCTTGATGAGGGCTGGATAGTATTATCTAAAAGGTGGAAGGTTTTTACGTAGGAGGTAAGATGATGATATGTGGATCTTCAAGTAACTTCATTGAGATGGTTTGTCAAATTTCTTTCTATTTGCAAGTAACACTAGTGTTCCATATTTAGTAGTAATAATTCATTTTTCTTCTGAACTAAATTTTCTGATGTAAAAAACGAATCAGTTAAAATGTAAACAAATAATAGAGGTGATATATAGCTAAAAATCGTGAAGGTCCTGCATAAATGACTGAACTTTGAGAAGCACTGAACTAAACTATCTCTAAGTTTCCTTCTGGTTCCCAAATGCTGTAGTTTTACTTTCATCCTCTACTTTTCCCCAACATATGAACTTTCTTTTTAAAAACATATTTGTCTATTTACCCCATTCAAAGAATTCTAGTATCTTGGATTGAGAAGAGATTGTATCAATAAATCTATCATGAGCAAGGAACATGCTATAACCTATACAGTGGGAATTCACAGATGATTAAGACCTGGACCTTGTCTTTTAGGAATTCACAATATTTTTATGGTAGAGACTATAATGACATAGTAATATGATTTTTATCTAGTTTTTGTGTGCTAAATTACAAAGAGTTTATACACAGTAAAAAGGAAGTCTTTCTTCTCTCTAGATCCTCCCAGTGCCCTGCTAGGCAACCACTCTTAATTTTTTTTGGTATCCTTGTAGAAATATTTCTTGGTAATAATAACAAAAAGTTGCTATGGAGTCGATTCCTACTCATGGTGACCCCACAGGTGTTAGAGTAGAAATTGCTCCACAAGGTTTTCAGTGGCTGATTGTTTGGAAGTAGATCACCCAGCGTTTCTTCCAAGGAGCCCTTCAGTGGACTTGAACCTCCAACCTTTGTTAGCAGCTGATCACGTTAACTGTTTGCACACCCAGGGACACTTGAATTTTTAAAATTAGTGTGTGTTTTGGAGGTCTGTGGAGCTTTGTAACTCTCATACAGTACATTTTCAACATGAGCACTTGAAAATAAAAAGGACATATGCCATGCACCCCCGGACTTTCCAAGGGAAGTGGATTACATGAGAGTTGGTTCATCCATCCACCTAGCCAACCACTTAACAAACCTTATTGTATTCTTGTGTGTATACTGCACTGTACTCAGTCCTATGATACAAAAATGTATAAGACATGCTCCATACTTACAAAAAAATTGGTAGATTAATTGACAGAAGAAAAATATTCAAACAGCTGCTCTGCATCTGTTAGAACAGGGATGTGTAGCTGGAGGATCAAGAGTGGGCAGTGTCTAACTCTGCCTGGGCGAATTGAAAGGAAAAGCAACATTTAAGTCAGGTCCTGAGAGGTGAGGAGGCAGGTAACAGGTAAAGAAAAGGAAGAAAGGCATTCCTGGTAAATGGAGCCACAAAAGCTTGGAGAGGAAACACCCTCATTCAAAGTAAGAAAACGGAGGCCTGAAGGAGGAAAGTATCATATCTAATAAGAAGCAGATCTAGGCTCCACCCTAGGCCTCCTGTCTCAAAATTTATTTTTCTTTCCACTATACAAGCTGCCTTTATTTTTCTAAATCAACAAACCCAAACAAAAATCCAAAAATCAACTACATGCAAAGAAACAGTTTATTAGGAAATGTTACAAAATGAGTATTTCCCACCATTTACAATTAAGCACTTCAAACGCTTGGTGACAGGAATGGAGATTATAATGATCATCCATCAGAGTAACATGCCTCTCAGTATTTGGGGGAATTGCTTCATCAATATTTTGTCGACTCATACTACAAACAGAAATGACTGTCCAGTTGAAATCTGTAATCCCACTGTGTATGTTTTGACTTTGAAACAAATATTACCTTATAAACACATACCTGTGTATCCACATTAGATTAAAGAGAGGTTTTCCAATCAGAGATCACATATTTATCCCTGCAAGAATATCTGAAGATAAATAGTTAATTAAAAACAAATATATTCATAAGCATATGTATACACTCACATATATAGCCTGTGTAACATTCTGGTTATTCTATTAGTATAATGGTTCTCAAATTCTTTGGTCTCAGGACACCTTTGCATTCTTAAAAATTATTAAGGACACTGAAAAGCTCTCGTTGATGTGTGTTTGATTTATGTCTATCAATATTTATATTAGAAATTTAAAAATTATTTATTAATTCATTAAAAATAATGTAAATACATTACATGTTAACAAAAACACGTATTTTACTTAGAATAGCTATATTTTACAAAACAAAAAGAAGTTAGTGAAAGCAGCTAGTTCAGCTTGCAGCTGAAATAATTGCACAAGTGCCTTTCCTTCTGGGCCATTCTTCAGCATGTAGCTGCCGTGCTTTGTGTGTCCTTCCCATGTTATCACGCAGGGTATTGAAAAGGTGTGTGTTCTCAAACTTTGAGGTTTAACTAAATTAATTTTATTTTACTGTTTTATCAAAGAATTTTTAAGTGAAACTGGTGATTTTTGCACTGTGAGTGGTGGTGGTGAGTACAATGCCTGCTAGTACAGTTTGGTGCCACAGCCTTGATTCTTGCTGAGGCTCCAGTAGTTTTACCCACGACTGCTTCTGTACCATCAGTGCACATGTCAACACCATGAAAAAGGCAAATGTCTTCGTATTACTAGGATAATAGATTTGACTTCATGGATCTGCTGAAAGTGTCTCGGGGATGCCCAGGGGTCTGAGGAGCACAAAGGAAGGACTCTATGTCCTCACAGTGAAGTAAATGACTTGGGAATTATACACACAATACACACACTCTGGGCTTTTCAAATATTAGACTTCTTTCTTAAAAGACTAATCTTTACGGTGGAAATAAAAAATAGGACCTTGTTTTAATCAAATTTGGAATCCTTCTCCCTGATATACTCCTTCCTCAGGACCTTTGCTTTATAACCTTTGCTCAGAATGCTTCTTTTCTAAATATATGAGTAATTCTCTCCCTCACTTCTGTTAGGGCCTTACTTAGCTATCACCTCAGGGACCCTCCTTTGCCACCTTATCTAAAATATCACTCCTCCCCCAACATACTGAATCACTAACACACGCGCGCGCGCAGTCTCTATTATCCTTCCCTGTTATACTTATCACTCAGCATCTATCACTACTTCATATATATATAAAAAACAAACCAGTTGCCATATTTCATATATTACACACTCCGTTTATATTCATTTTCCCATTAGAATGTAAATTAGAAAAAACAGGCATTTTTGTCTGTTTTGTTAATAGCCCTAGAATAGTGCCTGACACGTTGATGTCTGAATAGTGTCTGAAACATTAATCAAATATTGTTGAATATTGTTGTTGTTAGTTGTCAGGGAGTTGATCCGACTCACGGTAAACCCATGTGTGCAGAGTAGAGCTGCTCCATAAGGTTTTCAAGGCTATGACCTTTTGGAAGCAGATTGCCAGCCTTTACTTCCGAGGTGTCTCTGGGTGGATTTGAACCAACAAGCTTTCGGTTAATAGTTCAACACTTAACCATTTGAACAACCCAGGGACTCCAGTAGCAGGGCTAAAATTTTGATGGAGCCATTTGTCATCTCTTAACTAAATGGCAGATCACAAACAATCCCAACATGTATTCCATAAAATGCACAGTGGGAAAAGGGTTTTATGATCAAATAAATTTGGGAAAATTTCTCTCTCCTTCTCTTACACACAAACACACAGATTTAAACATCATTAAACTCAATGTTTTCCACTCTTTTTACTAGTATTCTTGGAACACCCTTTGGGAAATGCTTTCCTATATGCAGCATTAGTGGCTCACATTTCAGCATGGTTGTGAGGGTTAATTGGGATAAAAGCTGTGGGTTTGGGTAGTATACTCTGGGGAACTACAGGGAGTCCCCAAATTATGGATGAATTCCATTCCTAAATTTGTCTTTAAAGTGAATTTGTATGTAAGTTGGAACAGTTAGGTATGGTTCGTATCTAAGTCAGTTATTCAAATGTTTGTCTTAGTATGTAGTATATAGTGTACCTTTCTATGCATAAAAAAAATTAAAGAAATACTTCTAGATACACTAAAACATCTTTAACATAATAATAACAGTAATAATAATGATGATGTTTTGATGCATTGAAAGTAGCACCCGTTTGTTGCTACGAACCATTGTATGTACCTCAAATTTTTAATATAAT
>NW_004444043.1:4153116-4176606 GCF_000243295.1 Trichechus manatus latirostris
GGTGGGGGTGGGGGGGGTGGTGGTTCGTAACTACGACTTGTAGTAAGTCAGACATTCATAACCCGGGGACTGCCTGTATTGCAATGTAAGGTATTATCATTAGTTCATTCACATGGAAAATAAATATTGCTTCATTTTCTAATTCTTAACTATGTGTACTGTAAAAGATTTCAATGATGCGAAAGAATGAAAGGGAAATAGCTGTGTATTTATATATTCTAAAATATGTAATTAACAAGAGAATTGCTTGTAATTAGATTGCTTTTGTGGGGGTTAATCAGGGCAAGTAGTTGGAGTTTTTATAAGTTTAGATGACAGCTTGAGAAATGCTCTAAACACAGTGGTACCTATCAGAAAATCAATTAAACCCAGAGGAATGAATAATTTGCCTGCTTCAGCTTTTACAGATCATAAAGGAAGAAAGTCTCCAAAGACTGCTTAATAATTTTACCCTTCATCAGAAATCCTTGCTGTGCCCTTTTCTAACTTTTCCTAAATGGGTTGTCTACCCTACATCTTTTAGAAAATAGTCAACAGAGTATTGCTGTAGGGATATAAGAACTCCCTGGACACTGAGTCATTTCTGGTCCTTTCTAAGAAACTTTTGTTGTGCAGCTAGAAGCTTGACTTGACCTTGATTGAGAAAAACCAAGCCAAAGGAGCACTTGCTTCGTCGTAAGAACGTTGTGGTTCCCTTGCTTGCTCAAGACACTCTCCCTTGCATGCCCGTGTGCTGCAAGGGCTCCACCTGCCCTTCCCTTTTTCTTCTCCTCCTCTTCGGCAGTACTTAAAGCGAATATTTGTTTCTCTAACTGGTATTTCTTGTCCTTGAGGTCAGTCTGTTCTCTTGCGCTCAGAATCACCAATACCTTGCATCTCCGGTGGCGTCAAGGATCATCTTACTCACCACAGCACTGACCTTTCTTTTGCAGAGCACAATTTCTGAGAAATCAGCAGGACCTGCAGCATCTTGCTGATGCAACTATTGATCCCTAACTCTTCCCTGCTAAACACCTTGATCTACCCCAGGATCTGTCAATAACACCACCACTGCTAAATTCCCACTTTCTGCTAAGTCCAAATCCCATGTCTCCTACTAAGTCTCACAGTATATATTTACACTATACCTAAGGAGATTTTATTTTCCATCTTGAGTCTTGATCAGATCAAGACTAGATAAGTAAACACTCCCAGTCCCAGTGACTAGAAGTGATATTATAAAAGCTAGCAGTTGCCCATCCCTGTAAAAGCCTTTAATTGTGCATTATTTATAACCTAGAGAAAAAAATTTCTGCCTTCAAATAGTAGATCATGTATTTGACAATACTTAGTTACTGCACTCTAATGTCTCAATATTTTTTGAGCATTAGTCAGACAAACTTCAGGAGCAAGTCAGCAGCCAAAGGAGATCCCTTCTGTGAGGTATGATTGGAGGGTCTCCTAGAAGGTCGCTTCAAGGTCTTGAGTGCAACAATGCCTGGAATTCCACCATTAGAAAACCATTCCTTTGGTTTCTCTTTATATACTTAGGTGGCATAAATGGTTAAATGCTCGGCTGCTAACCAAAAGGTTGGTAGTTCGAATCCACGCTGAGGCTCTTCGGAAGAAAGGGCTGGTGATGTGCTCTGAAACAGCACAGCCATTGAAAACCCTATGGGCTGCAGTTCTACCCTGAAACACACAGGGTTGCTGTGAGTCGGAAGTGGCTCAACTGTAACGGGTTGTGTGTATACACACACACACACACACACACACATATATACACACACACACACACGTATACATCCTGACAATCTGCTTTCATAAAGATTGCAGCCAAGAAAACCCTATGGGACAGTTCAGCTCTGTCACATGGGGTGGCTATGAGTTGGAATCAACTCCATGGCACCCAATAACAACAACAAATGTCTCCAACTCATAGCGACCCCATGTGACAGAAAAATATACATATAATATTCCAATATGTAATATATCTTGGAATATTTTATATATATATGTATACACATACATATATACCTACACACACACCTTATACGTAGTAATATAAAAAAAAAAACTATAGGTCCTTTTTTAAAAGGCAAGTCCACTGGGAGACATTAATAGATTAGTGACATAGATCCTTGTCTCATACCTGTCTTCTTTTGTAGACTTTCTCTAGAGCATTGACCCTGAAAGAAATCTTGGTGTCATCTGGCCCACCCCTCTTATTTTAGAGATGAGGAGTCTGAGGCTCAGAAGACAGGTGTGTCTTGATCAAGGTCTCATAGCTAGCTAGTAGTAGAGTTAGGATCAGAACCCTGTGTCTCCTGCTTCTTTTCCAGAAAGCTTTATGTATCCTGCGAAGTCCTGAGGAGACAGCTTTCTTTCAAATATGTCAACCTGTATTAAATTCCATGCCTAAAAATATTTCATATAATGCAGTTTGATTAGTGTTTCTCTAGAGTCACTGTAATTCTAGAGATGTCAGGCACTGGGGTAATTTTATATAAAACTTCCTCTTGGGTTTAAGCCACTTCCAAGAACCAATGATTATTTAACAGTAAATGCTTAGAGTGGTATGTTTGGGTAGCAGTGATATCAGAAACAGAGGAATTAGAATGATTGGCAGATATGGAAGAATTTTTTTTTTTTTTGTGCCAATTCCACTAAAAATAATGAGATGGTGTGGGGTTTCACCCTTACCTATGACCACCATCAAGTATAACAGATGTGTTGGTGTGCAAAGGGAGGAGCCCTGGGTAGCACAGTAAGGGGGGATGGAAAAGGAAGAGGAAAGTAAAAAAAGACAGTTTTTTTATGTAGGTGTTTCTGTAGACTCAGTATTACCTGTTATCTGCTGTGGAAAACTCCTGAAACATTCAGAGGAAAACTGGCCTTAGAGAGGGGCAGTGGTGTCCAGGAGGAAATCTCTCCCCAGTCTCTGGCAGTGTGCGCCAGGGACAATGAATGTTCTTGTACTCACAGGCAGACCAAACTCCTCCTCCTGTTTGTAGAAATATCCTTAGCAGTTCTCTGTAACTCACCTCGGTAAAATCCAGAGAGATTTGGAGTTCTAAGTATTAATTGTTTATTTTCATCTAGCTGTTTGAATAGTTTTCTTCTGCAGTCCAAGACTGCCCCGCTGTGTCTAGTTGAATCATTTGTCTCGAAAGGGGTTTTGCAAGCTTGTTGTTGGTTGCTTTTGTGTCGATTCTGACTCATGGTGAACCCATGTTTGCAGAGTAGAACTTCTTCATAGGGTTTTTAAGGCTGTGACTTTTCAGAAGCAGATAGCCAGGCCTGTCTTTCAAAGTGCCTCTGAGTGGGTTTGAACCGCCAAGCTTTTGGCTAGTGGTTGAGCGCTTGACCATTTGTGCCACCCAGGAACTCTCTTTTGCAAGCAGACCATGGAAATGATCTTCTCTACTTCATGAGAAATAGGAATTTCTACTATCAATTTGTCATAGAGCCATGATTCTTAAATTTTGATGTGCATTACAATGACTAGGATAGATCTGGGCCCTATCTCAGATCTACCTGCTCAGAATATAGCAGAATGGGGCCAGGGCATGTGCACTTAAAAAAAAATTCTTCCTAGGACTTCCTACTCCTATCCTATGATTCTGATGTTCTCCCAAGTTTATGATACTTGTCAGAGGGACATAGAGAAAACAGAAAGATGGTTAGAAATGATATGACTTAAGTGTTGAGGGTGTCCCTATGTCCAACTTGCTCATTCACTCTTTTATAAACATTTACCGAGCACCCCTTCATTGTGTGCACAGAATGTTGCTAGGCTTTGGGCTTGCACAGATGACTAAAACATAGTTTTTGCCCTCAAGTTGCGTACAGTTTAGGACAAACAGATGTGGCCACATCTATGTACAATGCTTCAGAAGTACTGAAGGTGATGTGGGTAAGGTAGTCAGGGGAGTTCCACAGGAAAAGTGATGTTTAAACCAAGTTTTAAAAGAAAGGTCATAGATCACTAGGCAGAGGAGGGAAAGAAAATTCTACAAAGAGGAAACTGCCTGTGCAAAGACTTAAGGATTGAGAGAATGCATGGTTTAGAACACTTTTGGGTCCTTTGTGTGGCTGAAACATTCTGAAGGTGTATAAGGGGAGAGAAAACCTGGAAAATGGGTATACTAGGCTAATAAGTGTAGATTTTTTTGACAGACAATTGCAGTGGGGTTATGGACAAGAAAGCAGGTTGCGTATGTGGAATTCAAGCCCCCTTCCCCCAAAAAACCAAACCCATTGCTCTTGAGTCAATTCTGACTCATAGACCCCCTACAGGACAGAGCAGAACTGCCCCGTGGGGTTTCCAAGGAGCACTGGTGGATTCAAACTGCCAACCTCTTGGTTAGCAACTGCAGCTCGCTGTAGCTCTTAGCAACTGCACCACCAGGGCTCCTGTGTGGAATTAATGTTTTAAAATTGGTTACTGCCATTTTGGTTTTAGTTTATTATTAACTAATGTAGTCCCTGGGCACTACAGTACCACCCCCGGCCCCTCTTTCCGCTCTCATCTTGTGATAATTAATGCGTTCCCTCACCTGCAAGCTCTTCTCTTGTCCTCGTAATCTCTCCTTTTCTATTTCTCGAATGTTCTGGATCTGAGGCATTGCTTGACTCTGCAGTCCTAGCGTTATTCCTATTATGCTCAAACCATCTTACTAGGATTTATAAATCTAGTTCCTGTAAACATTAATTCTAACTTAAGCAGTAATGTCCAAAGAAGCTATGGTGTTGGGGTAGAAACTGTTTACTGTCTTCTACTTACTAGATTGACCTTGGAATCTAACTCATACCTTTTTTTTTTTTTTTAAGTTTTTGTTTCTTTTTCACATCAGGAAAACTTAATAAAGCTCTTTCTAGATTTTAACATAATGGCTGTCAGAGTCAGTCTTGATAATTGCGTATTTTGTATTGTCTGCATGTCTTCTGTCTCCATCAGTAACAGTAAAAACAATACCGAGTTATGGTGCAAGGCATTACACTTCACAGTGAGTTTCCCTTGTTTAAAATCACTTTTAAAATGATTTTACCAGGAATCCTGTAAATTTAGCAGAACATTATTATTGTTATTATCCCAGTGTAACAAGTGAGAGAACAGAGGCCTAGTCTAATTAGCGATTTGCTGTAATAGGTTTTACTTCCACTTATGACTCTAAATATTTTCCATCAACAACATGATAAATGTATTTAAAGTCACTGAATTGTACATGTGAAGAATATTGAAATGGTAAATGTTTTGCTACATATATATTTATCAATTAAAAAAAATCTAAATAATGCCAACCACCAAAGTAGAAGTTTTCAGCACGGTGTTACCTTTTGGTGTTCATAATTAGGATAACATTTATTTGTACTAATAATTCAGCATTTCATCTCCCTAATAGATGTACTGAGCAAGCACTGCAGTGACAAGATAAGTTGCCCTGTTTTGTTCCATATGTCTGTGTTCTAAGTATTCCATAGTTTTAATTGGTTCCCTGCAGAATAGCATTTACAAGCATATGGTATGGAAAATGCTGACTGCTTTTGTTATCATGTATTTATTACTTGTGGTGGCCTTGGCTCACTTAGCCTTAGATGTGGTTATGAGGTTATTTAATGCAGGTTACGTTGTACTTCTTCTTAACCTGCCTACCAAGTGTGAAACACCATCAATTTAGTGTCTCTGGCAGCCAGCTCACATTTGGGCAGAAAAGGAATTCACAGATGCTTTTATCGTGGGTTTGCGCCGCAAGATGCTCTCTGCCTCCTTGCCTTGGTGTGGGTTTCAAAGGCGCAGCGAGGCTGCCTTCAATTATGCTTCAGGGGAGGATGTGCCCTTGGGAGCCCAAAAGAGCCAAAAGGCACAATAGAAGCTCTCTGGCGCCTTGTTTGGGAGATTTACCAGGGATCCCTTGAAAAGGGATTACAGATGTGAAATTAGACTCATGGATTGAAGAGAGGGCCAGCTGTATTTTTGGATATTAGAGCTGGTTTGGTACTTGGGTGGATTCCTCGGGGACTACTGTGGTGGAGTGCAGCTGAATTATTAATATTTCTGAGACTATGTACAAGGCTTCTTCTTTTTTTTCTTTTTCTTTTTTTAAAAAAAACAAACCTTTTTATTATGGAAAATTCCAAACATAGACAAAAGTGGAAAGAATTGCATAATGAACCCTCGTTGGAGCTATGACTTAGCCTCAGTAATTATCAATGTTTTGCCAATCTTGTTTCATCCATTGCCACACCACCCATGTATGTGCTTGTTTCCTGAGGTATTTTAAAGCAAATCAGACATCATGTCTTTTCACCTGTAAATTATACCTTTTGCATCTCTATTCAGTAAGGAATTTGTGTGTGTGCGTGTTTCCATAACCGTCATGTGCGATGGTTTTTAACTTGATGGGAAACATTGAAAGAACAGTAGAAGCTCCTGTGACTTCTCAGCCTGGGAAACTTCCTTCCCTCTTTCCTCCCTTAGAGAAAGACAAAAGTCACCTCCTCTGAGCAGCCTTCCCTACCCTCTAGGGCAGTTAATGGCTCCTGTGTTCTGTGCATTCGCACTGTTTTTCAGTGACCTGTGATATACCAATGACCCCACTGTATTTGTAGCAGGGTGATGTAGAAATGAAAAAAAACCTTTTTTTTTTTTTTTTTTTTTTATTGTACTTCAGGTGAAGGCTTACAGAACAAATAGTTTATCATGAAACAGTAGTACACATGTTGTTTTTCTATTTGTTTGAGTTGTGTAGTTAAAAAAAACCTTTTTTTTTTTTTTTTTTTTTTTTTGGGGGCATCATTTCTCTGTCTCTTCTACCCCCGACCCCCATTCCCTAGAAGAGAGGCTTTACTGAAAGCCCATCAAGCAGCAAGGAGATGAGAAGATCAGGGACGGCGGGATGATGGCAGGGCTTGGAATGCATCTGAGGATGCTGAGACAGTGGAGCTGGCTGGCGCTTCCCTCTCAGGGGAGGCTGCTGCCATAGCGAGGGGACAGTTCTCCAAGGGACTACCCTTCTGGTTATCAAGGACTTTGGTAGGCATGGCATGGTGTCTGTTGTTGCTATGAAGAGCTAAATAGTAGAAGCCTTCTGAATACCCACCTGTTTTTGCTAACCTGTATAAATGTTTATAATTTTCATTTTTGTAAAAACTACCATAGTAATCCATATTTGCCCCATTTGCCCCAAGATAATCAAACTTTGATCCCAGTAATTTTTAACTATGTGTAAAACCACCTAGGAGGTAGAATGTGGTCAGACTGAGAAGGGCCTTGGAGGCACAGGATTACCACAAGCTCTTCACATGGCTGTCAGCCAGCAAAGCATAAGGAATTGGGGAAATACGCAGGCTTTGGAGAAGACAGACTTTGGGGATCATAGTCCTGTTTGTGGAGCCCTGGTGGCACAGTGGTCAAGAGTTTGGCTGCTAACCAAAAGGTCAGCAGTTCAAATCCACCAGCCGCTCTTTGGAAACCGTACGGGGCAGTTCTAGTCTGTCGTGTAGGGTTGCTATGAGTTGGAATCAACTCGATGGCAATGGCTAGTCCTGTCTGCAGCTCCTTTGGCTAGTTGTTCCCTTGGGCAGTCTCTGTGGACCAGACTTTTTATCTGTCAAATGGTAATCATACGTAGTATTTTCTGCTCGGGATTCTCAGAGTGTTGTGAAATGAATCCAGGACTGGAGAAACTGTATAATACTGTTAGCTGTCCTTCAGTTGCTTTGAAGGCGTGCTTTCTATTCTATGTGAATGATGCTCCCTGGAGCACATCCCTATGGAATGTGACTGGCGCCCCCTGAAGTTGTGTGACAGGGAGGCACTGCTTGTTGTCACTGGTGTCATTAACTGGTTCTTGCCACTTGGGTTTCTCTCTCCAGTTAGCTGGAATTTGCCAGCAAAGCAGTGGGAGCTTATTTAATCCCCTCTGATCTGTGGGTCCCACTCGCACTGTGCCTACCCTTGGCCCCCACCCCACATTTTACTGTCAACATCCTCCTCCTGCCACATCCAGATTTTTTTTTTTTTAGCGTCTTCTCTCTCTTTTCCACTCTGAGACTCTGAAGTTCTTCATATCTGAGTGCGTTAAACATTCCCTTGATACAAAAAAAGAAATGTTGGAGAGTCTTATTCTATATTTTTATTTGGTGAAGGGGTCTTAGTTGATTCAGGCTTCTGAAACAAAAACAAAAACTTAGGAGGGGAGCAGAGGGCAGGATTCGAAGATGAACATGAATTACTTCATGAGGTCCAGATCACTGTTAAGATGTTATTACTCCCAGTTGATCTTCAAACCATAGATTCACTATCCAGTTTCTGTTTGGAGAGTAATTGGCAAGTTTTTATAAGGCTATTTGTTTCTACATTGCTACCTCAAACAGCTTCACATCCATGCCTTAGGCAGCAGGTTTACATTACTCATGAAGTGAAATTGTTAGGTTGCTAATAGTTGCAAAATATTTAGAATTTTCAGAGCAGACACCACAGTATTAAGGAATTAACGTTTAATATCCTGGTTGTTGAAATATAAACTACTGCTAAAGAAATTACTTAGAAAGAACGCTATCTTAAGGAAAATAAAATGGTAAGAAACATTTGAATCTTTAATTCAGAGTTTTTACATAATTCATCATTGAACATAGCCACTAACCCAAAATAAACAAAGATTTATTTTACGAGATGAGTAAAAAATTTAAAAAGCTGATGTCATCTGTTTTACAGCTGTTTAATCTGGTGAAAGATTTTGGTGGTCTGATGCATTTTTATTATCCATTGTTAAAGATTCCATAATATTTTAAAATCTTTGTGATTTGTTAATCTCTGATATGTATTTTTATTGAAAGCCCAATATAATATAAGAATTAAAATAACAAAAACCCTCTAATAGCACTCTTTTTTATATAGCTGACTTATTTTACATCAGAGGCAGAAAACTTTGTTCAAATATTTCAGTATAAAAAGGTTCTTTGCATAGTCTATTTGGTTAATTATGCCCCCTGAAATGTCCAAAATAACATTTAAGTTGATACATTGAAAAATTTCCAATTTAGGCGCTCTGGTTGGAGACTCCAGGCAATTTTCTCAGTGGAGGAAAGCAGACAAAGGGAAAATGTTTGAGCAGTTGAAAAAGAGGGTATTTAACACTTAGAAACACAAAACCATATTCTCCCAAGGTTGGAAGGATCCTGATTTTTCCATCTGATGCTTAGAAGATGTGAAACTTTACTGGGAAGCCTGTGTTAATGTTACACGTTTAAAAATTTAAATTATTAATTAAAAAACTAAAATACCAGTCAAATAATACAGAATTTATATATGCACGTATTCCATATATTTATCTATATCTATATCCTATTACACTCCTCTGTGCCATAAAATATGTATTTTAATAAACCTTTATTGAATACCTACCTACTGTGTGTCAGGTGCTGTTTAGTTTTCAAAACAGTTTTCTATTTTACAAAATAGTTTGAGAGAAAGGGAGCGAGCAGGCAAGCATGAGCGGTCACCTGGAAGGTGAGGGTTCTTCTGTCACTGAAAAACACACAGTGTAATAAATAATAGCATCATTAAAAACTGTCGTCTTTGCAAAATGCAGTAATTGTTCAGCATGTCCCCTGTACATGTCCCTGGGAACCTGCATAACTTCATCACGCTGGAAACACATCTTATCCTCCTGTCTGTTCCGAGCCGCTTCTCTGTTCATTACTGTCAAGTCTGAGCGAATTTCAGACACGCCAGGTGTGCGGTGTCACCTGCCTGATGTCCATTCCAAATACAGACATTTACACTCGTGAGTATTAAAGCAATAGATCTTCCTTATGACAACAGAAAGCTGACTGCAGAAAAACAAAGCTTCTGGGAAAAGTCTTCCGAGCGCATCTTGGCTTCTTCATGGAGGGAGAAAACCTGACTAATTAGCTTCAGCCCTTCCAATCGGAGGGAGAAAAAATAATTAAAGTAGTGGAAACCACCCGTCCGCATAGCGACGGGCTTCAGAAAGGGAAAATGTTAAAAGGACTTGATCTGAGAGGAGGCTCACAAAAGAAGTCTTGTGAACTTAATGCAGAGCAGCAGATGCCTCTCTATTTTTAAAATTTATTATTTTTTATCCAAGGGTTCTATTAAAGAAAATGATAATATTTATGAATCACAATTTTTTCAATAAAAATGAAAATAATTAACAAAAAATGTAAATTCCTACAACTTGTACTAACTTTAAAGAAGAGAAAAGTAACAAAAATTAGAGCTGTTTAGTCATTAAAATATTAAATGCAGGGCAAATTTGAGACATAGTAACATGAATACAGCTTTCCAATCTTTTTTCCCCCCTGGTTGATATTGTATTTTGAAGCTTAGGTGGGTTAGGTGTTGCCCATTCCTGGGAAGAAGTCCTTTGTCGCTAGAGACACTGCTGGGAGTCTCTCTAGCAAGGATCTTGTAAAATGACCAACGTGGGTGGGCTTCTGCCTTCCAGAAGTCCCTCTGCCCATGCCAGTTCTCTAGTGCAGCTTTTCAGGATCGGTGGCTGCAACTCTAGTTCGTAAAATCCTTCATAGGTGTTAACAGTAATATTACTTCTTCTTTCCTCCTGTATATACCTCCTTCAATTGATTATTAGTAATGTGGACGCAATAAACCTGAGAATATTCATGGACACTTACAGAGCACTCCAACATCCAGTGTCTGCACGAAGATGAGCAGCTTATTTTGCAGAAGCTATATTCTTAGCAGAGGGCCTTGGAATTGTGTTTGGAAGGGTGGGAAAGGACAGGTAAATTAAAGAAGTTCAAAGAGCATCACACCTTTTGTTATTTTGGTTCTCTTTTGTCTGTTCTTGATATAAAACCAGTTGCCATCAAGTCAACTCCAACTCACGGTGACCCCATGAGTGTCAGAGTAGGACTGTGCTCTGTAGGGTTTTCAGCGGCTGATTTTTTTGGAAGTAGATCACCAGGCCTTTCTTCTGAGGTGCCTCTGGGTGGATTTGAATTGCCAACCTTTCGGCTAGCAGCCGAGCACATTAACTGTTTGCACCACCCAGAGATTCCATCTGCATAATGAGACGTTCAGCTCCTGGCTAAAAATCTGTGTGTGACTTTTTAGGTCTGACCATCGGCAATTACAAAGGCTTTACCTGGCAGGCCTCAGGGGGAAAGCTGTCTCCCCAACCATACTTGGGGCACAGCCATTGTATTGCACTCTCTGAAGGGAGTCAGCCAAGGACTCAGCCCCACCACCCCAAACTCCAGCCAAGCTCTTCTAGCCCAGGCATCTCAATACAAAGGCCTCTTTATGGGGAAGGGCTTCAGTATAGGCCTTCCTCAGGCACCTTTGCTGAAGCTTCCTTATCCGGGAGATGGGAGGAAGGGAGGGGAACCTTGAAGACAGTTTTCCCCCATTCTGACACAATAGCCAGTACTTTCCCACCACTAGTCTTTCCCTCACATGGAGTCTGTATGAGTTGAAAATCTACTAGAAGGCATCTAACAACAGCCTTTCCCTGTCTACCTGCTCCCTCCCTCTACCCCTGGTTCCATAAAACTGCAGGAGCCATTTGTCCAGGACTCCCTCAGGAGTGAGGAGGGCCCTTGTGTCTTTGCTGATCCACCAGACCTTCACCCAGGTGCCATTCCTGGGGAAATGATGGAACGGGTGTGCTGGCACGCCTTCTCTGGGTCTCTCTTGCTTACACTCTCACAGTAAGTGGTTAAAGGCCGGACTACTTCATTTTGGCTCATCCTAATCAGCTGCTCAGACACCTGGCAGCTCAGCTCAGTTCTCTCAGCTCAGTTCTCTGACGTAGAAACATTCAGTGCATGCCAAGTATGCACTAGGAGTCATAGTGTTTTCCTGTGATATACTGTATGTCTGTGGTCTACACCACCTCTGGTACAGAGAGAGCATTTCTTCTTTCCATAGATGGGCAAAGTGAAGAACAGGGAAGCATGTCTGAGTGCTCAAGCGAATCAAGATTGAAATCACAATGTGGGGCTATTTCTCCACCCCTATAACTTGTGTTTGACCTAATTTGCAGCCAGGATAAACATTTAGATACAGGCACACAAGAACATGTTGTTGTTAGGTGCTGTCGAGTCGGTTCTGACTCATAGTGACCCTATAGCACAGAGTAGAACTGTCCCATAGGGTTTCCAAGGAGTGGTTGATGGATTTGAACTGCCAGCCTTTTGGTTAGCAGCTGATCTCTTAACCCCTGCACCACTGGGCCTCTACACAAGGGCATAGGGATAACATTAGGCTGTTAAGATGAAGGAGAAAAAAAAGCAAAACCACCCAAGTAAAGTGAAGGCTCTCAAGTCCTATTCCTTCGATAATTTCTACGATACTAAGTCAACCTGACAGCCCTTGAAAGAACTGCTAATTTAGCCTTAAATTCTCACTCTACCTAGAACGTTTTCTTTGTTCAGTTATATCTGATTCTGTTTGAATCTTGTTAGGGTGGTAAGTGATGGCTTTGAGTGGTCTGAGACGGTTTGTTTTCTTCTTTGTTGGGTACTAATGGTGAAGTGCTTGGCTACTAACTCAAAGGTTAGTGGTTTGAACCCACCAGCCACTCTGCTGGAGAAAGATGTGGCAATCGGCTTCCGTAAAGATTGCAGCCTTAGAAACCCTATGGGACAGTTCTACTCTGTCTTATAGGGTCGCTGTGAGTCAACTCGTGTCAATAGGTTTTAATGGTACCTGGGTGGTACAGATGGTGCTCTTGGGTGCGAACTGAAAAGTCCACCCAGAGGTGCCTCAGAAGAAAGGCCTGGCTATCTGCTTTTGAAAAACCAGCCATTGAAAACCCTGTGGAACACAGTTCTACTCTAACACACGTGGGGTCACCATGAGTTGGAATCTAGATGGCAACTTTTTGTTGTTGTTGTTATAGTATCATAAAAATTGCTGTTTTCCTCCACCCCCACCCCCCATAAGACAAAAGATAAAAAAGAATGCCCAAAATGGTATGGGGAGTATGTTGGGGCTTGTGGTATGAGGAGGCATGTGAGGTGGCAGACAAACTATTTGTCCTGCTTTTGTTACTTTATTCCCAACTTACGCTATAGCTGCCCATGAACTCAGAATTTGAGCTCCTTATCTATTGCTTTGAGGCATTCTCTCTGCAGGTATTTAGCGAGTGTCGCTTTTTAGTCTAGGTGCTGATCCACCTCTACAGGCTGCAACCAAAAACATGCTCTAACTAGTTGCTAAGAACGTGCATTCAGGGGCCTCCTTTCCTCCTGCCTTCCATCCCTCCCTCCCTTCTCTATCTCTTTCTTGTAAGCTTTTTTATATTCCCGGCTCTCAAGACTTACTATTTTTATTATTAAAGTTTTCAAACACACACCAGAAGAGAGACCAGAGAGAACTGCAAGTATCCATCACCGAGCTTCAACAATTACCAACATTTGGTGAAAAAGTCATCTTAAAGTTGAACACTTACCAGCCTTTGGGGAAAGCAGTTGTGTGTCTTATTGTCATTCCACTTATGGGTAGGCAGTTGGAAATTATTTGAGCTTTACAACTTGTCCCTCATTTTGTCAGTGGAAAGAAATACATTATAACTGCAGTATGTCATAAAAAAGGCCATATGAAGTTTTGGAATTGCTTAGATATCACTGAGTGTAAAAATCAGCGTCCAGAAACCACAATGCCAGTAGTTCTGTTTATTAATACAACAGCTACCCCTTTTGCGTTGAAATCATTTAAACTTGAACTTTAAAAGTACTCTACACTGGACATCTACTATTCAGCCAGGTGCTGGAGACAGGGCAAAGTAACACGTGGTAGCTAATTGCAATTATGCCTTTCTTGGTGGTTTATGGATATATTTCAGGGCCCAGAATTGGGCCTGCTGAATATACATATACTAATAGCAAGTCACGTTTGATAAGAGTTCCATGGTGTACTATTCACAATGCTTGATAAACTTAAAAAATAAAATTATTGTAACAGTTATGTCTGCAGAATAATGGTAAAATTGGAATGTGGAGTAGGATCAGAAGTCAAGTATTTAAAGTCTTAAGAAGGAAAGTGAAAATGTGAGATGACATGATACTCATCAAATCTGAGGCTTTATAAAATTACTTGAATGCATTTTCTAACTTAAAACCATGAGGTAGGTAGGCAAAGTACACATGTCGTAATGCTGTGCTCTGTGTGCGTCTGTGTGTGTGTGGAGAGAAAGCAAGAGAGTGTTATGGATTGAATTGTGTCTCCCCCAAAAATGTGTGTCAACTTAGCTAGTCCACGATTCCCAGTATTGTGTGATTGTCCACCGTTTTGTCATCTGATATAATTTTCCTATGTGTTGTAAATTCTACCTCTATGATGTTAATGAAGTGGGATTAGCAGCAGTTACGTTAATGAGGCAGGACTCAATCTACAAGATTAGAGTTGTGTCTTAAATCAATCTCTTTTGAGATATAAAAAAGAGAAGAGAAGAGAGACATGGGGACCTCATACCACCAAGAAACAAGAGCCAGGAGAAGAGTGCGTCCTTTGGACCCAGGGTCCCTGTGCTGAGAAGCTCCTGGACCAGGAGAAGATTGATGACAAAGACCTTCTGCCAGAGCCGACAGAGAGAGAAAGCCTTCCCCTGGAGCTGGCACCGTAAATTCAGACTTCTAGCCTCCTAGACTGAGAGAGAATAAATTTGTTTGTTAAAGCCATCCACTTTTGGTATTTCTGTTATAGCAGCACTAGATAACTAAGACAGAGAGAGACCCTACACCAAATGGGTCTGTTAAGCTTGAGAGGATAATTACTTACAACCTGTAATGTAATGTTTAATTTTTGTACTTTTATCAATGTTATTCTGTAATACTGTTATTTCTTAAGAAAATGAAAGAGAAGATATAAAAGTTGAAAACTCTCTTCTGCCCATCTATTATATTTGATATCACTGTTTTCACCAACAAACGCTGATTTGAGTACCTCCTTGTGCAGAGCATGGCCTTAGGAGCTCTGGGTCACGCAACTTCAAGGTGTGGCCAGAACTCTTCAGAAACCATCAGTTCAGCCAGACTGAATCTCTGATGTTCAATAGCTGATCCTCAAGTGTGTGCATAGCGAGGAACTAAAGAGTGTGCACTGAAGAAAGCTACTGTTCAGTTTCATTTGTGTGACTGAGGTTTGTGTCTCCCATACTCCACAGCAGAAGTAGAATGTTGAGCCAAAGAAGCAGCATGGTGAACTTTAGATGGGGATGTAGGGTTTTGCCTGCCTCTGCTATCCGCCTCTTGGTTGTTGGTTCTTAGTTGCCTCGTGTATAAAAATCTGTCTCTAACTTTATTGTTTGTGCAACCACATTGGTAACTCTTTTGAGCACGTTCTTAATATAGGTATTTATTTTTGAATTTTATTCTTGTATTAGTACATCAGCATATAAGACACATTGTAAAATATGTTTTAAACAACAGAAAATTTGAAAGGATGAGATAAATGCGACTTCTCATAGTTTCTTCCCTTGCTCCTGGAGGTATACTACCTCACTTTAGAAACCATTGACGGGTTTCATCTGGGTGAATTCTAAGGCTGTTAGTTAACATCAAATCAGTTCTCACTCATGGTGACCGCGTGTGTCCAGAGTGGAACTGCTTGATGGGGTTTTCAAGGCTGTGACCTTTCAGGAGCAGATCACCAGGCCTGTCTTCTGAGGTGCCTCTGGGTGTGTTTGAACCACCAACCTGTGGGCTAGGAGTCACACACATAACTGTTTGTGCCGCCCAAGGACTCTCTTCTAACTCTTAACATCAGTAGATCTAAATAGTAAAACACTTGCTAAAACGTCACCAGTAATTTTTTCTGGAGTTTTACTTGATCTAGAGCAACTCAAGCAGTCCCTTTCAAAACCCCGTTGCAGGTACGTTCTGTGGTTGACAGCGGCCAAATAGTTTTTGTGAGCTAATCACAGACTCTGTTTAAGCCCATGGTTCCCAACCTGACTGCTCATAAGAATCAATCTCAACATTTCTGGGCTCCACTGCAGGTTGCTGAACTTAAGTATCAGGGGTTATTGTTGTTGTTAGGTGCTGTCTAGTTGGTTCCGACTCATAGCGACCCTGTGCACAACGGAACGAAACACTGCCCGGTCCTGCGGTCCTTTGTTATGCTTGAGCCCATTGTTGCAGCCACTGTGTCAGTCCATCTCATTGAAGGTCTTCCTCTTTTTCGCTGACGCTCTACTTTATCAGGCATGATGTCCTTCTCCAGAGACTGGTCCCTCCTAATAACATGTCCAAAGTATGTGAGACATAGTCTCACCATCCTTGCTTCTAAGGAAAATTCTGACTGTACTTCTTCCAAGACAGATTTGTTTGTTCTTCTGGCACTCCATGGTGTATTCAGTATTCTTCGCCAACACCATAATCCAAATACATCAATGCTTCTTCAGTCCTCCTTATTTATTATCCAGCTTTTGCATGCATATAAAGTGTATTCTTTGTCCAGCTTTCGAACACATATGAGGCAATTGAAAATACTATGGCTTGGGTCAGGCGCGTCTTAGTCCTCAGGGTGACATCTTTGTTTTTTAACACTTTAGAGAGGCCTTTTGCAGCAGATTTGCCCAATGCAATGTATTATTTTGTTTCTTCACTGCTGCTTCCATGGGTGTTGATTGTGGATCCAAGTAAGATGAAGTCCTTGACAACTTATTTTCTCTGTTTGATGTTGCTTATTGGTCCAGTTGTGAGGATTTTTGTTTTCTTTATGTTGAAGTATAATCCATACTGAAGGCTGTATCAGGTAATGCTCAGAAATTTGCATTAAAATGAGGTTGTAGTAGGTGATTCTGTTGCAGTCAGTAAGATTAAATTAGTGTCTAAGAAGTGAAAACTACAGTGTGCTTTTCTTCTGAGAGGCAAAATCCGGAAAGCAAGAAGCATCCATGTGATATAGGGAGAAAAATATTGGAGTCCACCTTTCCAGGTCATTGGATATTGATCTAACTCATTTGTTTGATAATGGCTGCTTAGATTCTATTTTGTGGATATTCCATAATTTATCTAACCTTTCCTTGGTTGTTGTTCATTTAGATTGTTCCCTGTTGTTGCTGTTTTTTTTTTAAAATTTCCTCATTAAAGATACCACTTCAATAAACATTCTTTTACATCTCTCCATATTTATGGATACTTTTATTTTGTAGACTAGGTTCCCAAATGTGCGTCTTAACGGATAACCAGTTGCTGTCAAGTTATCTCCAACTCATGGCAACCCATGTATGTTAGAGTAGAACCGTGCTCCTTAGGGTTTTTAATGGATGACTTTTTTCAGAAGTAGATCACTAGGCCTTTCTTCCAAGGGGCCTGTAGATGGATTAGAACCTCCAGTCTTTCAGTTAGCAGTCTAGAGAGTTAGCTCTTTGCATCACCCTGGGACTCCATTTTGATGGATACTGTCGGATTATTTCCAAAGAGATTATAGTATTTCCTGATGCAGTCTGCCTACAGTCTAACCAGCAGTGGATGTTGCCATTCTTAATTTTTTACCATTCTGAAAGGGGAAAATATGGTATTTTATTGTTGGTCTAGTTTGAATTTCCATCAGTATATTCATTTTATATATTTCATATATTCTTTTCTTCTTCTGTTAATTGTCCGTTCACACCCTTTATGCATTATTCCATTGGGTTTGTTGGACTTTTTTTTTTTTAAAATCCATGTGTAGGAACTCTTTGTATGCTAGGAATATTGCCCTTTTAATGGCAAGATGATGCAAATATTATGCAAATATTATTTCCCACTCTATAGTTTATTTTGTATCATTCTTTATGGTGCTATTGCCATAGCAAAATTTCACTATTTCTAACAACTTTTAATAATGATACATTGGACACCTTAGATTTAATTGTAGGTTGTATTATCATTTTGACATGAAGCTATTCACAAAACAGTAGTATATATATTTTAGTCAAGAGATAGGAGACCATCTGTTCTCCAGCCGAATCTGATGTGTATTATTGCAGAATTTCCATGAAGCAGAGGAGGTTGATTGAGGAGAACTATGGTGCAGAGTGTGCCATTGCTCTTTAGTGCTTGAAAAAATGTCGTATTAAATAATGCATACTTACTGCATACTTAACGCCACCTATTGAATAATTTGTTCCATAGATCCCCAAGGCTGAAGAACACATATCTTATTGATATTACCACAGGTGAATAAGTTAACAATATTTTAATAGTTCAGCCATCAATAAAGTAAGAGAAGCATCCTTAAAGATATGCTGAGAAAAAGTCACAAAAATAATGTGTCCAGATGAAGACAATAATGTTTAGTGTCCATATGAAAAAAATTACCTAAAGCACTCATAATCAAAATAAATTAAACAATATTAAATTATTCTTTTACCTATCAACATGTAATGCTTACATACACTGCTGAAGGTTTGAAACAAAGTATTTCTGTGGGTATGAATGTAAATTTCCACAACCTCTTTGGGAAGCATTGAAATACTTACATTGTTTGACCCAGAAATTTCACATTCAGGAGTTTATCCTGAAGAAATAATTTAATTAGAGATGGGCACAGAATATTATCTTCCAAATATTCACTGCGGTCTTATTCATATTATCAAAAAATTAAAATAAGAGGGGATTGACTAAATTATGATGATAATGATCCATACTAAGAAATATTATATACATTATATGCCATAATCATTCATGTATTCATTTTTTTCAGTAGTTATTTAGCTCCTACTGTGTGCCAAGCAGTAGGCTGGCAGCTGGGGTTACAAAAGTAAACACGTTACCCTGGCCATCCAGTGTTCATATTTTAGCATTTTAGAAGAATGCTTGGAATGTTGTTAAGTTAAAAAAAGAGGTTACAAAATTATGTATGATATGATCACAGTATTGCAAAAAAAGAACATGCATATAGGCATAGAAAAAAGATTGGAAGGAAAACATTAAATATTCATGGAGATTAACTTTGGGTCTTGAGGGGTTTTTTTTCTTTTTGAGTTTCTACATTTTACACATATTTCGTGGTGAACATATGTTATTTTATAAAACAATTAATGTGTAAATCTTAGGTGATATGGGTACAGGTTTCTCTGTGTGTTTACCAGGGGTGTCCTGTCTGATTTTGTCTTTAGAACTCTTTTGTTGCCTTGTCATTGATCATTTGGAAGCTCTTCTAAGCCTTTCCTGAAGTTTAGTTATGTCCTGAGTGGTTTTGAATGTCAGAATGACTCCAAATTGGAGGTCTGAGCACAGTGGAGGGGTACGTGATGGCATAGGGTCAGAGGAGACAAAGGGAAGGATGTGGACCCAGATGCACATCCATACGAGACTAGATGAAAAAGATTATGGCTCTCAAGTCTGTAAAGGGAAAGGCTGGGAGATGAAAATACCATTGGGGATAAGCTCCTCAGATGCGGAATAGTAAAATAGTAAGCTAGAAGGAAGCAGGACCTAAAGAGGAAAAGTTACCCTATCTAGTATGTAATAAATGTATGGACGTATTTCCCCCAAAAATGGGGTGGCTGGAAAATGAAAACATCTTAGGCAGCTATATAGGATAATTTTCTAGGGACTCTTTAGGAAAGGTAAAGATTTGGAGGAACCATCCCTCATCTGTTGAGGTTGAAGCTGTGGAGGAAAAATAATGATGCTGCCCCCTGCCCCCGTCACCCCAGACTGTCCTTTGCGACTGCTATAAGAAAGAGAATCTGAACTAAAAAAAAAAATTCTGTAAGTAAGATAACAATTCCTGCCCAAATCATTATTATGATTCAGAAGATGTATATAAACTATATTTGAGGACACTCCATTTGAGAGCGCTCTGTTTTCAAAATTAGCAGCCAGTAGGTTGAGAAAGAATGGATTCAGCGTGGAAGGCAAAAGAGTGGTTGAATCCATGCCCAGTGCTTTCAGCTAAAAGGCCCCTGGCCTGAAGGGGACTGGAGACTGAATTCTCATCCAAGAAGGGCCTCAAGCAATACTTGGGTTTAGCTTTTGGCTCCCCCAGCGTCTGCCCACCATGATCTCTTGTTTTTGAAAACATAGGAGGCACAAGTGCACAGACCTGAGCTATTTATAACTGAGTTTGTTCAGACCAACCTCCATGCCCCATCTCTCTCAAAGAAGAGATTTGAAAAGAGGGCATCCTCTAACCTGGCAAAGAGAAGGCTGAGGCTATAGGCAATATGTATCTGAATTGATTAGGTTTCGGTTTTATCGGAAAGTGAGACAATGAAATTACCTCATGGTCCTTTGGAGCCTGACTATTGGGAGGCTTTTGTTTTTTCCTAATTTATTTATTTTTTTAACATTCATCCAGTATGTCACCAATTAAATTAGGTCATTTATGAGAAAATTAAATATAAAATGCCTATGTCTCAACTTTGTAGACTCTGGTAAATGTTTTTGTTTTGCCATATGACCTAAGCTACCACTCTACACCAGAGCCAGGTTTCAAGAGGCATCTTGTTTGCTTACAAATGAACAAAAAATGTGGCTTTATCTGTATCTGGCAGAGCCGAGTAGTGGCTTTTGTTCTCGCCCCTGGAGCTGTTTCTCTGGGTATCTCCCCAGCTCTCTTTTGTCCTTGCTGCTCACTTGGCTGTGACACCTTTGTGCATCCCCTCCCACCTTGGCTTTCCTGGTGACTGTGACCAGGTGGAATCCAGGACCTGTGGGGTTGGGATCAGTGTGTTCGGTCTCCTGCTGCCCATCCTCTGAGTCTTCTCACTTAGGATCGTGGCAGCCCCACGTGCACAGGGTCTTCTGGGGAGCAAACCAGTAACCCTGTTGCCATAGAGTTGACTCTGACTCATGGTGACCCATCTGTGTCAGAGTAAAACTGTGCTCCATCGGGTTTTCAGTGATTGATTTTTCAGAAGTAGATTACCAGGCCTTTTTTCCAAGGTGCCTCTGGGTGGAGTCGAACCTTCAATCTTTTGGTTGGCAGTTGAGCACGTTAACCATTTGTACCACCTGCGGAGGAACCCAGGCCCTTTCCTATACTACCCACAGCCAGCTTCCAGGCAGGTCCACACCTCCTTGACTTGGAGTTACTAAGTGGTCAAAGGACGCCCTAGCTCAAAAGCCAACTCTTTTCTATGCGTAGGTTTCCTTGGCGACACCATTCCTAGACGTTCAGGATACTTCTTCTTCTCATATTTGTTCATTTGTTGGTTAGCAATGAGGGACTAAGAAATGTGTCCTCCCTGAGTGTGTGAGGAAGGAGATACCCTAGCTTCTGTGGCTTTCATCTACAATATTTTTTGGAAACAAATTTATTTTCAATTAGTTATTTTTGAAAAAAAAATGTGTAGAATTTTTAAGAAAAGAGGATTAGGGAGGATGGGTACTGAGAAATCAGGCGGTTGTTGTTGTTAGGTGCCGTTGAGTTGGTTCTGACTCATAGCGACCCTGTGTACAACAGAACCAAACACTGCCTGGTTCTGCGCCATCCTCACAATCGTTGCTATGCTTGAGCACATTGTTGCAGCCACTTTGTCAATCCATCTCATTGAGGGTCTTCCTCTTTTTCTTTGATCCTCTGCTTTATAACTATATTGCAAGGGCTCATTAATTAGAAGGTTTATTATGAGACTTCAGGTGTGGAAAATTCTGGGTAGGAGCAGCCGTTGTTTCTGAGAGGTGGAGTTATGAGAGAGTAAATGGAGAGAACTTCACTTACAGCAGCCCTCTTTCTGATCAATTTT
This sequence comes from Trichechus manatus latirostris, assembly GCF_000243295.1. Classification (NCBI taxonomy): domain Eukaryota; kingdom Metazoa; phylum Chordata; class Mammalia; order Sirenia; family Trichechidae; genus Trichechus; species Trichechus manatus. Next base: position 4,174,773 of record NW_004444043.1, read on the forward strand.
GCTGTTTTCTGTGGATGTGTTTGAAAGTGCTTTTGCCTAACAAGTGCAGTCTCCCTTAATGGACAGTTGAATCTGAATGCTTAGGTACTTTGGTGGCTTTTAGGAAGACATAGAAAGTAAACTTCATTAAGAAGTCTTATTTTAGCAGTGTATAGGATTACACTCTGAAAGCATATTAAAATCGTGCTTTGGAATGCTGGCATGCTCCATATATTTCCTTTTGTGCCTTCATTATGGAAAGATTCTGTCCTGCCATTTGGAAGTCAATCTAGATGACAAAGCAATGTGGTATCTGTTTCAACCCATTGTCAATATTCCGTTTTGTGCTCAGCTCAGGCAGTACTGGGGTTAAGCATTTGCTGTGAATCTGTGTCTCTTGAAATTTCTTAATGCTTGACGTGCTGTGTCGAGACTAGGGAATGGGTATTTACTTTCAGATCTATTCACTCCTGGTTAGCAGTTTGCAAAGTCACACTTAGAAAATGTACACAGTTGGCAGTAATTATTTGTTGAACATTCTGAGCATACTCCCACTGCATGGCCCTTGCACCTTATGTTTCCTTGGCCTGAGATAGCCTTAGGTCTCGCTGCCTCACTTGAAATTTACTCAGACGTCACTTTCTCGGTGAGCCTCACCCCAGCACATCCAGCCCCCTTTCATAATGTCTTTTTCTCCATGTATCATTATCCAGTGTTTTTGTTCATTGTGTCTCCTTGCACTAAAATATGAGTTCACAAGGGCTGGGACTTTTGTCTGATGGTTCACTGCTGCATCCTTAGGGCTTAGAACAGTGCCCGGCACAAACAAGCTTTCAATAAGTATTTATCGAATGGAACTAATAAATGGAATTGATAACATTGCACATGTCACTTTAATTTGGGTATGATCTGTTTGTGAATAATTCAGACCTCAATGTAAAATGTACCAAAAACCAGGTGCCATCAAGTTGACTCTGACTCATGGTGACCCCATGTGTGTCAGAGAAGAACTGTGCTTCATAGCACAGTTTCAATGACTGATTTTTCAGAATTAGATGGCCAGGCCTTTCTTCTGAGGTGCCTTTGGGTGCACTCGAACGTCCAACATTTTGGCAGTCAAACGCTTTTGCACCACCCAGGGACTATCAAAGGACGTAGATATGAGGGTTGAACATCTTAATTCTATGAATATGTGGAGATATGAAATAGAAAGGAGCCCACAGATGTGCTATGAAAGGTGCAAAAGTATCTTTGTGTGCAGGAGTCTCTTCTTGAGTTCCATGAACCAGTGTCACTACTTCTTCCGTTGCCACTGATTGGAACCAGCATCTCAGAGACCTCCTGTTACCAGCCCTGGACACCCTAAAATCAGTCCCAGAGTTTTTTCACTTGGATAATATCTGTGCTTGTTCTGTTCTCTCTGCCAAAGTCATTTGTGGTGGGAAGCTTGAGAGTGGTTCTTGACCCCTAATTTGAAGAACCAAATCATACATTTTCCTTGGGTTCACCTACTGGATAAGTCTACATAAATAATTTCCTGTTTTCATCCTCCAAGCATGCAGGAGTCTGTCTGAGCATGGTTACTATGTTTACCTTTTGCTAACCCTCTTCTTATATCTTATCAGTGGATAACAGATACTTAGGGACGTTTTAGATTTTTTTTTTAATTGTACTTTAGATGAAAGTTTACAGAACAAACTAGTTTCTCATTAAACAGTTAGTACACATATTGTTTTATGACATTGGTTAACAACCCCACAACATGTCAACACTCTCCCTTTTCCACCTTGGGTCCCCTATTATCAGCTTTCCTGTCCCCTCCTGCCTTCTAGTCCTTGTCCCTGGGCTGTTGTGC
>NW_004444043.1:4177422-4200039 GCF_000243295.1 Trichechus manatus latirostris
TTCCAGCTTTCTAAGGAAGTGCCGTATTGTTTTCCAAAATGGTTATATCATTTTGCATTCCCACCAGCAGTGCATAAGAGTTATGTTGCCTCTGCAACATTTGTTACTTTCCATTTTTTTGATTCGTGCCAATAATGCCAGGGTGAGATGGTATCTCATTGTGGTTTTGATTTGCATTTCTCTCATGGCTGGTGATCACGAGTATTTCCTTATGTGTCTGTTGGCTGCTTGAATGTCTTCTTTGGTGAAGTGTCTGTTCGTTTCCTTTGCCCATTTTTTAATTGGATTATTTGTCTTTTTGTTGTAGAGGTATTGGATTTTCTTGTAGATTTTAGAGATTAGTCCTTTGTCTGATTTGTAATAACCAAAATTTTTTCCCCAGTCTGTAGGTTCTCTTTTTACTCTTTTGGTGAAATCTTTTGAAGAGCATAAGTGTTTACCTTTTTGAAGATCCCAGTTATCTAGCTTATCTTCTGGAGCTTGTGTGTTGTTGGTTATGGTTTGTATCCTGTTAATGCTGTGTATTAGGGCCTCTAGTGTTGAGCCTGTTTTTTCTTCTATGAACTTTATAGTTTTTGGTTTTATATTTAGGTCTTTGATCCGTTTTGAATTAGTTTTTGTATATGGTGTGAGGTATGGGTCCTATTTAATTTTTTGGCATATGGCCATCCAGTTTTGCCAGCACTGTTTGTTAAAAAGACTGTCTTTTCCCCATTTGATGGACTTTGGGCCCTTGTTGAAGATCAGGCAACTGTACGTGGATGGATTTACATCTGGGTTCTCAGTTTCATTCTGTTGGTCAATGTATCTGTCGTTGTACCAGTACCAGGCTGTTTTGATTACTGTAGCTGTATAGTAGGTTCTGAGGTCAGGTGGTCATTAGAGATTTTTTGAAGCCAAATCTGTCACTGTTATGGCTCACTGGCTGACACCCAAAGGTTTCTACTGGCTGTCGTATCCATTCTATCTGGTCCAGAATTTTGAGCCTGCCTGAAGTTTCCAGTCCCGTTTTTGGTAGTGTGGCATAATCTCTGAAAGGTCTCTTTAAAATGAAAGGGTGTTACCTTGGTGGGAAGTTCATTAACCCAGCTGTACTCACTGACATGGAATCTCTGGGTGGTGCAAATGATCAAGCGCTCGACTACCAGCTGAAAAGTTGGTGGTTCAAACCCACTCAGAGGTGCCTACAAAGATAGGCCTGGTGATTTGCTTCCAGAGAGTTACAGCCTTGAAAACCCTATGGAACAGTTCTACTCTGCACACATGCATTGCCATGAGTTGGAATCGACTCAACAGCAACTAATGACAACACATTGTTAGCTTGGATCCTCCATTGCACTTGCTAGTGGAGAAATAGATAGGTCCCTGACAACACTGGTACCAGAGTGGTACATTTTGGTGGAGGTTGGTAGTTGGGGGAAGGGAGGGCTGGGATCTGAGAACTGGCATTGACTGGGAATGGCAGATTAAGTGAATGGCAGTAGAAGAGGCCATGACTATGAGGGAACTAGGTGTTTGGAAAGAAGGGAGATCAGAGGAGAAAGCAGAGAGCATAAAGAGAGGTATATGGCACCAAAGACAGTCCTCATAGTTTTGCACTGGGATCTGCTATGGCTGTGTTCTGTGAGATGACCTTTGCTTCTTTTCCTCTTTAAATGGAGAGGAAGAAATAGATCCTAATCTTGGCAGGTCCCTGAGTTGTCAGAATTAGTCCAGCATGTTTTGGGTTCATAATCCTTATTTGGTCCCATTCTTTTTCCAAGTAATAATTGGGTTTGGTCTTAGAAATGAATTGACACATGAATCTGCCTATTTCCCCCATGTCTTATTTGATGCAAGATGAAAGCTGAACACAGAATTGTGCCTAGGAATTACTGAACCTTGATAAGGAAGCAAATAGGTCAGCTTTGGAGTAATTTTGATGCTGCAAATATTTGAAGCCTTGCTGTATTTAGAATGTATATTCAACATTCTGTTTTCTCCCTCCATTCCCGTGCTCATTGTTGTGTAGACACTGAAGTCACTTTGGCATTATGGGGTGGTTGGTGCATGAGTTGGAATTGACTCGACAGCAACAGGTTTTTGGCTGCAGGGCATGGGAGACAGGACTCGTTGTACTGGGTCGTGGGTTCTGGGAACAATACTGGCCCCACCGCAGACTCTAATGACCTATAATAAGTGTTGTTAATCTTCTTACAGTCTGCCTTACAGAGTTTGGGAGGATAAATGAGGTAATGTCTATTTAGATCTTTGAGCTTCTCGGAAGAATGGCACACTACAGTAATGTGATTTCCTAATGCATTTGTTTATGTTGTAATAGCATATAATTCGGTTTATCTAAAGTTCTTTAGGTGCTTCTAGAATATTTAACTATCTTGCACAGGGAAAGCAGCCCAGCTTTGAGAGTGGGAACTGTACCTAGATTAGAACCCTCAAAGAATATTCAGCCAAGTGAGCCAGCTCTAGATTTATGAGGTTAGGGGAAGGAAGTTGGGAGAGGAAGTAATAGGAGCTAGATTGGGTGGTGTTGGAGAAAGAGAGTTATAGTTCTTTTCAGAGTTTCTATTATAGTTATAAATATTGTTGTTTTACTAAGGATCAGTATATTCTCAATTTTTTAAAAAATATAAGTTTATTTGAATAAATAAACAGTATTACATGTTGAATGACTCATCTGCACCACCGATCCTGCAGTCTTTGTCTGTAACTGGCGTTATTGTTGTTAGGTGCCATTGAGTCAGTTCCAACTCATAGCGACCCTGTGTACAACAGAACAAAACACTGCCCAGTCCTGTGCCATCCTCACAGTCGTTGCTGTGTTCGAGCTCATTGTTGCAGCCACAGTGTCCGTCCATGTTGTTGAGGGTCTTCTCTTTTTCGCTGACCCTCTGCTGATAGACTCTTTTAACCTAGCCCCCTTAAATATTTACTTTATCATGTTCCTTGAGCCACAGCCTGGTTGTTTAATATCTTGTTTCTGATTCCGATGCCAGCAGTTCCATACAAACACTAACAGACTTACAGGGTTCATTTTTAAAATACATAGTAGGCTACTAAATAATGCTTTATTTTTGTTCTGCAGATAAAGGAGTAATAAATAAGTTGTTTTTGCTGAAACAGTCATGAATAGTCCAATCTTTTGCATACCCTTTAGAGCAGAATTACAATTGAGTTGGCTTTCTAGCTGGTTCGAAAAAGAGAAGTTAAAACAACGGATGAAAAGTGGGGAATGTATACACATGTGTCATCTCTGACATTACTATAAAGATGTAATTTGTATTGCAATTATCTGAATTGGACAGTTTTGCTATAGAAGTTTCTAGAAGCTGTTGGTTCTTTGGAATCTCCAACCCAGTATTTCAAAAAGAAGTCAGTCTTCTATAAAGAAATTTTAAGTAACTACTGAGTTTATCTGGGGAAAAAAAAATTCTCTTTCAGACAGCTGACTATACATACTTTTTTAAGAGTAACTAACTTGAATTTTTAGAGCAATAATACTAATCATATGTCTTTCTCTAGGGGTGGAATACTGTTACATTTCATTTGCTAAATTATAGAACATAATGCAGAGAGAACGAATCTGTCACCTGACATGAAAAAATAAATCCCTGCCAGACTGTGTGTTTATGTGTCTACATTTTGTTCCATGAACATACGAAGAAAGTCACCTTGTTTGTTTCACAAATTAAGAACCGTGTCTTATATAAGGAAATTATATAGAATACTATGCAACTGCTGCTTAAAAAAAAATTAATATTTTATTAAAAACATATGATTCAGAGATATAGTTCATATGAAGTTAAATTGTGGGTAATCTTAATAGAACCACATTTTCTCTTCTTGACAGTTCACTACAGTTTGCCTGAGCATTTCTGAATGTTAAATTTATGTTCTTATGTAAAACTTCATGATAAATTTATGAGTTTCTGCCATTATGTATGAATGTAGCCAAGGCATACTTTTTAAAAAAAAACATTGAAATGTTTACTGTTTATATTGATCCGTTGTAGATTACAATTTGATGTTTCATTTGAATGTTTTTCAGAATCGAAGCAAACGCTTGGAGAAAGTCCATGTGGTTATTGGACATAAATCATGTGACTTGGATTCTCTCATTTCTGCCTTCACATATGCTTACTTTCTAGACAAGGTGAGGGGAAGAAAAAGATTATGCTTCTTATATTTGAATTATTTCATAATTTTTAAGAACATTTTCTGGAAAATGAAAGAGCCCATCAACTTAATTTTTCATGTTCGGGTTTATTGTTACAGAGAATAAAATATTACAGTCCATTAATCAACAGATATTTATTGAGCACCTACTAGATGTTAGGAATTGTTCTAGTTATTCCTTAATGACTCTCTTCATAAAACATTGTTTCAATATGATTAATGTTGTCAAATAAAAAAATTTTATTTGCTTAAAATTAAATTTTTATGGGAATTAAGAGAGCTAACGAAAGTAAGGGTCAGAATTTTTTGTTTTTCTTTTCTATTCTTGGATATCCGTATCTTTATGCAAATAACGTGTGCCTTCTATTTTGTTTACCAACTGCACCCTCCCCCCAACGAGGTATTTTTGTAAGCACACTATGCTAATTTTGTAAGCAACATATGATAGTCTAGCCCTTGGGTGTAGAAAAATATGTGCAGAATAAACTGCATGACGATTACATGAAAGACAGAGTGTATTGACTGGAATTTTCAGTAACAGAGCCATTACATGTCCAATCTGTATTCTATAAGCCCTTGTTTTGCTTTGCCGGTTAGCCCTAACTGTTCAGCAAGGCAGTTCTCAGTTAGTGAGAGTTTCCCTTGAGCAAGAATCTTTCTACTCTGTGAAGTATATGGCATGTCTGTTCTGTTGTTGCTGTGTACCATCAAGTCAATTTTGACTCGTAGCGACCCTATAGGACAGAGTAGAACTGTCCCACAGGGTTTCCTAGGCTAGAATCTTTATGGGAGCAGATCTCCAGGTCTTTTCTCCTGAGGCATTGCTGGTGGGTTCCAGCTGCCAACCTTTTGATTAGCAGCCAAGTGCTTAACCAGTGCGCCACCAGGGACTCCTTATGGCATGCTTATAGGTTGAAGGAGCCCTGGTGGTGCAGTGGTTAAAAGAGGTGGAAAGACCCCTCAGTAAATTGTTTTAAAAGTTCCATCCCATAAAATTCATCAGCTTATACAGTTGTACCCTGACACACATGGGCCACCGTGAGTCGGAGGTGACTCTTACGGCAACTGGCTAGGTGACTAGTGGCCCCACCACAACTGTAGGGTTGAGAAAAGTGAGGAGCAGCCTCCCAAAGAATTTGCCAAGCCAAGATTTGTTTTTCTTGTGATTGGTGAATTATTTCTCCATCTATTTGCAATAATCACAGATTATTTGGTTTTCCTTTTGTCATCTTATTGGATGGTTTTTGTTTATTTTTAATGCTACCTTGGCTTTTCTTTTTTTTTTTTAACTATTGCTATGGACAGAACTTTGCTTCTCTTTTCCTAGTACTTCATATGCTACACCATCTATTTTTAATCTAGTAATGGTTACTTTTAAGGTCCAACAACTTAACGTTATTGTCCTGGATTGAATTGTGTTCCCCCAAAATGTGTCAACTTGGCTAGTCCGTGATTCCCCGTATTATGTGATTGTCCACCATTTTGTCATCTGATGTGATTTTCCTATGTGTTGTAAATCCTATGGTGTTAATGAGGTGGGATTAGCAGTAGTTATGTTAATGAGGCAGGACTCAATTTACAAGATTAGATTGTGTTTTAAACCAATCTCTTTTGAGATATAAGAGAGAGAAGTGAGCAGAAACACATGGGGCCCTTTACTACCAAGAAACAAGAACCAGGAGAATAGTGTGTCCTTTGGACCTGGGGTCTGTGTGCTGAGAAGCCCTGCCACCGGGGAAGATTGATGACAAGGACCTTCCCCCACAACTAGGAAAGAGAAAGCCTTCCCCTGAGATAGCACCCTGAATTTGGACTTCTAGCCTTCTAGACTGGGAGAGAATAAATTTCTCTTTGTTAAAGCCGAAAAAAGAAGAAAAAAATTCATCAGCTCATGATAATAAATCTAACCAAACCCGTTGCTGTCAAGTCGATTCTGATTCATAGCAACTCTATAGGACAGAGTAGAACTGCCCTATAGGGTTTCCAAGGAGTGGCTAGTGGATTTGAGCTGCCGACCTTTTGGTGAGCAGCTGTAGCTCTTAACCACTGCGCCACAGGGTTCTAATACTTCACCTTAAAGTCTAAACAAAGTACAACATGCGTGTTTGGGTGCTATTTTCAATTCATCAGAATTTTTCATTTCTGGAGTCTGATTTGTTTTATTCCAATTTTACTTGGATCCTTGGCCTCATATGCATAGCCGATCTACAGAGATTTAAATTCGCATGAAAACTAGTCTTCCAGAATGAGCTGTGGGAGGCAAGAACTGCTTTAGGGCAGCAGCTGACAAAAATGCCGGGTGTAATATTCTCATCTCTCCATGTGGGCTTTATATCAAATTTATCTTAAAATTTGTTGAACTTTACAAGGGAGATTAATTGGTATGAGGAGATAAATGTGTTATGTCAGACATGCATATAAAACGGTGATCTTGTTAACTGGATTTTTTTGACTCACTAGAAAAAAAATATTGCCAATCTAGAGAATATAGTTAATTAAACAAGATTGATTTTTTTACACTGATAGTGGCATGGACTTTTAAGGAAATTATATACTACTACTACTAATAACAATAACAACAACAATGTCTTGAATAGATATAATGACATCGAACCAAAGCAGTGGGGAAAGTAGTTGTGATAGATTAAATAGATGATAATAACCAATCAGTTGCCATTGAGTCAACCCGACCCATGGCGACTCCATGTGTGTTAGAGTAGAACCGTGCACCATAGGGTTTTCAACGGCTGATTGTTTGGAAGTAGATTTCCAGGCCTTTCTTCCTAGGTGCCTATGAGTGGACTGGAACTACCAACATTTTGGTTAGTGGCTAAGTATGTTAAACCATTCGCACCATCCAGGGGCAAAAGTATATGATAGATGGATAAAAATAACAAAATGTGTGGCTTCTCTTCTCTTCTAAGTCTTGCTACTAAGCATGGAGACAAATATGGAATTACCAAAGGGTCAGGTACTGAAATTTATTATTATTTCTGTGCCTTCTTCATAGTTTATTGGGCCTGGTCCCCCTACTAGAGGCCTGTGTCTCCCTTTTAATTCTTCCTGAAAACCTGGCCACTCCCTCTCAGGGTATTAACACATGGCATGGTATGAGTACACAGCCCTGCAGCTTCACATACATGACTTCATTTAAATCCTCTTACTCTGGTAGGTATGCCCCATTCTGCACATGGGAGAACTGAGGCTCAGAGAGGAAGATGGCTTTCTCAAAGTCACACAGCAGAAGCTGGACTAGAACTCAGGTCTTCTGCTCCAACTCCAGAAAAAATCCTGCCAGGATAGGCTCAAACCACATGCTCTTGACTTATGTATTGATTCTTCTTCTACACTCGAGATTCAATAGCAGGAGTTAGAATAGATATAGCTCTATCAGATAATTAGGAAAAATAGTTTGCCACACAAACTGCTAGTGATTATTATTCAATTGTCATTCAGTATCCACATGCCAGTTGGGGAAAAAATCCAGTTTGTTATAGTAGCTTGTGTTTTGTCTACTGCAGAAGTGGGTGACTCATTCATTTCTTCAACAAATATTTATTAAATGTCTACTATATTCCAGACTCTTTTACACACTGGGAAACATAACTGAGGTATTCCTGGGTGGTACAAATGGTTAACACACTTGGCTGCTAACCAAAAGGTTGGAGGTTTAGTCCATCCAGAGGCACCTCAGAAGAAAGGACTGGCAATCTACTGAAAAATCAGCCATTGAAAACTCTATGGAGCACAGTTCTAGTCTGACACACATGGGGTTGCCATGAGTCGGAGTCAGTCCAACAGCAGCTGGTTGCATATAACTGAACAAAACAGACAATAAGCCCCACCCTCTTAATGCAAATTAGGGGAGACAGACGATTGCTTGTGACAGAGCTGGTGATGGTGTGAGAAGGAGGGCCATCTACTGTATGCAAAGATTCGTTGTTATCAAACCTTATATTCTTGCAGTGAAATTTAGTGTTTATTGCTGTATACTCATAGTCATTTTCAAAAGCGTCTCTCTCTCTTTTTTTTAATTCCTGCAGAAAAATAACTTTTTATTGTGAATCTGAAATTTCCTAACTCCTACCCATCTTTTAGGTCCCTGGGGGGCGCAAAGGGTTTGCACTCGGCTACTAACCTAAAGGTTGGGAGTTCACATCCACCCAATGGTGCCATGGAAGAAAGTCCTGGCAAACTGCTTCTGTAAAGATTACAGCCAAGAAAGTTCTATGGAGCAATTCTACTCTGTGACACGAGGTCACCATGAGTTGGAACTGACTTGATGGCAGTGGGTTGTGGGTCCAAACAAAACAAACAAACGGATTCTATCAAGCTGATTTCCCCTTATTGCCTCAGAAAAAAAAATTTTTTTTTAATATAGAGGTTTGTTACTATAAGAGGTTTTTTATAATATAAGAAAGCAAAAGAGATCACAAATCTGTCATCTGTGGGCCCGAATCTGATTTATTATTGAGTTTTCATAAACCTACCTAGTGTTTGCAATTAAAAAAAATTCCTTGTTACGATTAAACATCACAGATCACACTCTGAAATTTAGATTTCTAGCTTCTCTTGAGTAATTGAAAGATTTAACTACATGGTGCCTGCATTTCTGCATGTCAACAACCAACCACAGCTGAGTGACAGGCATCTCATTTAGATGGGACATCTGCCTTCTTGTGTCACCACTGTCCCCACCTGGCCTGCTTCTATCATTTTCCTTTCCTGTCAATTTCCTAAAGACATGTGAGTTTGTTACCCTTCCTGAAAAGAATATGAAAAAAAAAATTTTTTTTAGTTGTTGTGAGGCTGTAGTGAGACATAAAATATTTCAAGTAAGGCATGAAAAGTTTCATGTAGGTTAAAAAATATTAGAAGCCACTTATAAATGGTAATGCTCTACCCATGGAGTTCAGGAAAAGTAGGTTAGTAATGTCAAAAAGTACAGAGAGGCCAAAGGACTTACATTTCCTTTACCAGTTACCCTTGGGCTTGAGAAAAGTGTAGTTGTTTTCTTTCCTTTTGCTGTTTTCAGTGATTAAGTCACCTTTTTTCTTGGTAGGTCAGTCCACCTGGGGTTCTCTGTTTGCCAGTGCTGAACATCCCAAGAACTGAATTCAACTATTTCACCGAGACAAAGTTTATTTTAGAAGAGCTAAATATCTCTGAATCATTCCATATATTCCGAGATGAAATTAATCTGCATCAGCTAAATGATGAAGGGAAGTTATCTTTAACACTTGTTGGCAGCAACGTGCTGGCCAGGTAAGGCTCAGTGAGGCTCTGGAAGATCAGTTCTTTGATGAAGGCTCTTGTGGGCATAGCATCACCTTGTTCAGGAGTCCCTGGGTGGTGCAAACGATCAACACGCTCAGTTGCTAACCAAAAGGTTGGAGATTCGAGTTCACCCAGAGGTGCCTTGGAAGAAACGCCTGGCGATCTACTTCCAAAAAATCAGCCACTGAAAACTCTGTGGAGCACAGTACTACTCTGACACACATAGGATCGTCATGAGTTGCAAATCAACTCTACAGCAACTGTTTTTTGTTTTCTTTTTTAAAGGCAGAGAGGACATTTAGAGAAAAGGGAATATTTTTCTTTTCCTACTGTAAAGTTTCGGCTATTTTGATGCTCTGTTTTTACTTTTGCATTTCAGATATGGCATCTTTGAGTGGAAAGTTCTTATAAAACTGACCAAAATTAAAATTTTTAATGGACTAATTTCAGACATTTTCTTATTGCAGCATAGTCATTCTATGTATCAATGCTGAAAATATATAATGAAAACTGAAATTAAACACTAAATAAAATTGAAAGATTCTGAAGAGGGAAATCTCAATAGTGAAATAGAAACTTATGTAGAGACAGCTTATGAAAGTCACCGATCATTGGTTTATTCATTTGTAGCATTTTATACTGTAAGAGCTGCGAGGCATTTGTAAAAGTTCATGTGGTTCAAACTCCTTATTTTATGGACAAGAAACCTAAAACCCAGTGTCACAAATGACTTACCCAGAGTCCCACATCCACTTATTAGTAGAGTTAGGATAGTAGTTGGGTCTTCGGAGTCCTTCCATAAGGACATTAGAGTTACTATAAGAATCTAAAGGGACGTAAAGAGGAATAAAACAATTGCTCTGCCTTCCACCTCACAACCCAGCACAAAGATGCCCTTCTAGATAAACTTTCTGCAGCTACTGAATGAAGAGTCAGCACTTAAACAGTTCAGTAGTTTGTGATACGAGTTTTTTGCATAGTTTGCCAATTTGCTAACTGTTGATAACATTAACTAGTGGACACTGACTTGAATATCCATGAAATAAGAACTTGTGCCAGTACCTAATTTTTTTATTTAACCTTTTTAGGAAGTATGTTTAGGTCTGGATATATTATAATGTCATCCGTGCGGCTCATATAATTTTAAAGAGTTTTGAAAAATAATCTGTCTGTGCACGGCTGTTTTTGTTACCATGTTGTTTGAAACAAACGAAATTCTTTTGAATAATATTTATCAATCGTTAACAACCAGCTGAGGGTTATTGGTAAGTTATTTGGCTGACTTGAATTATCAGTATTCAGGACAATCACATGCTTGACTAAATTTATGTGTTAACTTTTTCAAGCCTTACTAATGCCGGTAGATCTGGATAAAGGCAATGTAAGAAGCCAAAGGAAAGAACTGTGAAACACAGTGTGTCGTTCAAAATCTTAGGAAGAATTTTGTTACCAATGAAAAAAGAAATAGGTATGCTGGTTTTGAGACTGAAGTTGTAAGTTCTGGCTTTGGGGTTATTTATGAAAGAGGAAGCTTTAAAAAAAATAAAATCGATATATTTGTTTCCCCCATTGCCGCTCATTTGTTTTTGACAGGCACAGAGAATAAAGTTAGTTATATCCATGGCTTTCTTCCTGTTTTTGAAAAAAAACAACTCTTTCTCACATAGAAAGAACAATGGTGGAAGTTAGTCCGGTAGTATTTTTTCTATAGCATAGTGGCTGGATGAATAAGTTTTGGAGCCACATTGTCAGAGTTTAAATACCAGCTAGTTCACACTTACTGGAGCCCTGGTGTTGCAGTGGTTAAGAGCTCGGCTACTAACCAAAAGGTCTGCAGTTCAAATTCACCAGCCGCTCCTTGGAAACCCTATGGGGCAGTTCTACTGTGTCCTGAAGGGTCACTGTGAGTTGGTGACTGACTCCATGGCAATGGGCTTGGTTTTGGTTAGTTCACTTCCTAGCTACATAACCATGGCCAAATTTCTTAACCTCTTTCTGCCTTAGTTTTCCCATTTTTAAAATGGGAATTTTAATAGAATCTATTTCACAAGATCATTTTACAGTATAAAACATGATGATACACCTAAAGTATTTATAACAGTGTCTAGCATGTAATGGAAGCTGAATAAATGTGATCTATTATTATTTTAGCCCCTGGGTGGTGCAGATGGTTAACATGCTCTGCTGCTGACTGAAAGTTTGGAGGTTCGAGTCTACCCAGAGATGTCTCGGAAGAAAGGCCTGGCAAGCTACTTCTGAAAAATCAGCCATTGAAAATGCTATGCAGCACAGTTCTACTGTAATACACATGGGGTCACCATGAGTCAGAATCAAGTCAATGACAACTGCTCTTATTGTTTTTATTATTATTATTATTATCTACCAGAGAAAGAAGAGATGGAGTTCCTAAGGTGTGAAGATATTCTAAGAATCTGGGAGGAGGGCGCAATTAGTTGAAATGAAATGTAGAAACACATTAAATATAGTTCTACTCTTCTGAGCCATTTGAACTTACTGATATTTTTGGCTATTGAGAATAGAAAAAGGATCGAGGAAGGCATTCGTGTGGAAGATTAAATAATTACAAAAAGTAAGAAGAAAACATGTGTCTCTGTCTCTCCCTCTTCTTCATGTGCTTTATAGTGAGGACAAAACTTTAGAATCAGCAGTTGTCAAAGTCATTAATCCAGTTGAGCAGAGCGACGCTGGACTTGAGTTCCAAGAGTCTTCCTCCTCCCTTGTGGTGAAAGAGATTCTCCAGGAGGCTCCCGAGCTCATCAACGAGCAACTGGCTCATCTCCTCAGAGGTGAGAGATGACTCTTCCTGGTAAATACTAGAAGGCTTAATGGAGTGCTGCCCGACCTGCTCATGCAGAAAGAGCGCGATCCATTCTTGGGTTAACAATCCCTTTAGAGACCACAGGAAGCTTCATCAGAGAAGCAGGGAGTAAAGAGTTTGTTAAAGAGTAGCATTATATTGAATATTAAAAATGTGCATTTAAAAATAGGCACAAAAGATCTTTGCTGTCTCACTAGACAAGAATATTAAGTGGAGCTGCAGCACCTCAGTTGGGGAGCTGGAATAGCTCCTCTGGCCATTTTAACAGCTTTAACAGAGATGATTCTTGTCCTGTGACAGTGTGAGCATGGTCCAGAATTCCACGTTCCCACATTGAAATATCCCCTGACAATTATTCATGTTTGGCTTATATAATACTGCTTGTAGGGCAAAATACACACCTTTCCTTTTGATGACATTGTGTCAGGGCTTTTAAAGTCAAATTGTCACCTTCTTCACCACCATCTTGTAACATATTCCATCCTCACTCAGCCTCCTTGAAGCACTGGGGGCACGAGCATAGCATCATAAATTATTCTGTTAATCTTTTTTCATCAGTGGAGCCATTGCTTCCAAAGAGTGGTTTACAAGCTGGAAATGGTCAGTGCCAACTTGACTTTGGGGCCAGCTTCCCACAAAAAATTCAGTTCTTCTCTCACTCAGGACACTGTTTTGATTTTGTATACAATTTCTTTTCTTTTAACAACCTATCTTGCACGTGGTAGAAATGAATTTTCTCAGAAGTATTTAACAAAGGAAAATGAAAACAAATAATAGACTGAAACAATTAAAAAAAAAAAGATGGAGAAGACAAAGAATGTGTTGACTCAACTCTTGTGGACTCTTTCCTTCACTCGCCTTGTCTCTACCACAACGTGGAGGAGAAAGTATCCAAGAGTTATGTAGTTCCTGTAAATGTTTTAGAACTAATGGCTCCAGTAAACCTGCCCTTAAATATTTTTCTGGCTATGGATGTCTGTAAAAATGTCTACATGTGACTGTGCCCTCAGCTAAACTAAGTAAGCACATTTCATCTATCTTTATGACAGCAGAGGAAGAATAAATGTAATTGGGGATCTCAGTCAAGGGGGAAGTTGTTTGACAGCACAAATGTATGGTGCAGGCAAACACTAGAGATTATTGCATTTAAATATTTTGCAAACTAAGAAGTTTAGTGTGTTTTTAGAAAAATATATGTGTTGTTTTGTAGGAAAGAAATGCAGTCAATGAATAGCTCATCATCATGATTTTCTATAATATCAAACTGTAATACATTGGTACAAAGATTGACTTTGTTGTTGTTCTTGATGATGATGATAATACTCAGATTCAGCGAGTTAGAAGGGATGCAGACACTTTAGTTGGTTATCTTGGTTTTAGTTTGCAGAGTTACTAAGAGTTAGCGCTACGGCAAAAGATCTTGCTTTCTCATAACGCTGGAGGTCTTTAAGAAGGTAAGGCATTAGGAAGCTGACACACTGTGGATATCACCACATGGTCCCTTGGAATATGGGATGTGAGAGGATAAAGGGCTCTACCCATGAAGACCACCGCCCATATGTCAGTTTGTCATACTGTGGTGGCTTTCACATTGCTATGATACCGGAAGCTATTCCACTGATACTTCAAATACCAGCAGGGCCACCCATGGTGGACAGATTTCAGTGGAACTTCCAGGCTAAGACAGACTAGGAAGAAGGTCCTGACAATCTACTTCTGAAAATTAGCCAATAAAAACCTAGGAATCACAACAAAATATTGTCTGATGTAATGCTGGAAGTTGAGCCCCTGAGGTTGAAAGGCACTACACAGTAGCCAAGGAGCCCTGGTGGCACAGTGGTTAAGTACGCAGCTGTTAACTGAAAAATGGATGGTTCAAACCCACCAGTAGCTCCACAGGAGAAAGATGTGGCAGTCTGCTTCTGTAAAGATTACAGCTTTGGAAACCCTAGGGGATAGTTCTACTCTGTCCTATAGGGTTGGTATGAGTCAGAATCAACTCAAAGGGAATGGGATGGACACAGTAGCTGCAACAATGGTCTCAAACATACCAACGATCATGAAGCAGGCACAGGAGCAGGCAACATTTCGTTCTGTTATACGTAAAACCTGCAAAAGCTGGAACCTGTTTAAGTGGAAACCTGCCAGAGAAGGAAAACTCACATATTTTCCACTAAATCGAGAGCAGTAGAAAAGTGGTGACTGCACCCTGTCAAAGGTGGAAAACTTGCGAGACCTGGAAAAACAAGGCAGTTCTGTCAAGTTCCAGCTCTCACAGGTTTCACTCTACATAAGGTCACCGTAAGTCAGAGCTGACTCGATGGCAACTAATAACAACCACCCCTGAAGACTGCCAATACAGATACTGTCATGAGAGAGGCATATTTCCCTACAGGCTCAGAGGTAGAAGATCTGGGTGACTTGTTACAGTGGAAAGAGGGCTAAGGAGACCTGTGGCCAAAGAGTGCGTGTGTGAGTATATGTGTGTTTATGTACGTGGAAGACAGAAGGATGGTGATCCAAGGGATTTTGGCTTTAAAGAGAGGTGTGAAGAGTTCACAGGCAAGAAGCATTTTTAGGCAATGGGCCAATTTTCAAAAGTTCCTAGTTCTTTAGTAAATATAAGAAAGGGATTGAGTCAGATTTTGCTGTATTCTAAACTCAAACTTAGATTTCATAGTTTTCCAATCATGTATTAACACCAAACCTAAAAGAATTTGTTTTTTATGTTCCTATAAATAGTAATTTTAACATTTTTATTTGCATAATATGAATAGGTCCCTTTTTAAGGAGTATGGTAAGCAGCTGTGATGTTCCTTAGTAATTTGGGGTGCTTTAAGTGATCATTAATTTGTCATGGACTTCGAGAGCATGGAGGTACTCCTCTAGGTCTTGAAGGAATGTGCAATTTTTATGCACACCTCTGCCATCAGGAATTTTGAAAAAATGTCTGTTACCAGATGTCGTGAGACTAGATATTTATGGGTGAGACTTAGAAAAGTCTTTAAAAGCATCATAATTAGACCTCTATGGAGGATATATTATTATAAACTTGGTACTAAAAAAAAACATAAGAATTTACTATGAGCTAGGTACTTAATCAGTCTGATTGTTCTTTGCCTCTCATTCCCACGATCATATCCTAGAGTATGTCACACTGAAACACAGTGGTATGCTGTAAAGGGATTTCAGGTGGGCCAAGATGTTGATGCCCTTCAGTTCTTGGAGGGAAACCCAAGTATGCCTCTTAGCTTACTATGCAGTAAAAAAAAATTTTTCAGTGTGAAGAATTTTCCATGTGTTCCTGAATGTTAAAAAGGTTGAGAAGCATGCATTACTACACTACCTCCAAAATTTCCAATTCAAGTGGCCTACCCTTTGCTGGCCACATCTATCCTTCCAGATCTTCTGCTCTAGCATGTCCACTCCAGCATCTCTTCCACCTCACTGAGGGCTCCAATTCAAAGATTTTGCCACTTCTTCACTGTCAGCCATGATCCCTTAAGGGATTTACTTCCCTCCTTATCAGGCTTGAGTCCCTGGTATTGTAATTGGTCAAGCGCTGTACTACTAATGGAAAAATTGGCAGTTCAGATCCACTCAGAGGCATGTCGGAACAAAGACCTGGCAATCTACATCTGAAAAATCAACCATAGAAAACCCAATGGAGCACAGTTCTACTCTGACACCTGGGGTTGCCATGACTGCGAATTAACTCGACGGCAACTAGTTGGTGGCTTTATCAGGCTTAGATTCTGTGGTCTTCATTGTGATTATTCACTTTGAACACACTTTACTCCCTCCCTCTTCCCCCCATTTTACTTGCCTGGCAAAATCCCAACTCTGGGGTAAACATCTACTCCTTGCCTGCATCCAACCAGCCAAATACTGCTTGAGAAAAACCAGGCAGAATAACGTCCCTTTTAATTTATGGAAACACATCTTAAATCAGCATGCAACATTACCCAAAGAAAAGTTATGGTCCCTTTTCTGCTCTTCAAAATGACACTTTAACACTTTGTCCTGTATCCTCAAGCCTTCTTCCCCCTTCTACTGCCTGCAAATGAACTGCCTCATCCTTCTTGGAGAAAATAGAAGTCATCAGATAGGAACTTCCTCATGTTACCGTCCCCTAAATCACAAATCTACCAACATCTCTATCCATCATCCCCTCTGATGTTATGGATAAAGTGTTCTTATCAGATATGAACGCTTTTTCTTGTGTTCTGGATCCCTTCCCGTCTTTCCTTTCTAGAACTTTGTGCCCACAATTATCTCATCTTTCTCCTACAGTCTGCTTCATCCATCTCTTCCTTTCTACCAGAATCTTCCTATTATCATTCTTATCATCCAATAAGTATCTCCTAAGAAAAGCAAACAAACAAGAACTCAAGCTTTCTTTGACCCAGGTTACCTCCCAGCCATGCCTCCTTTTCTCTTCTTTTCGTAGTAAAAACCCTTGGAAGAGGTGTCCATGCTACTGCATTCACTTCCTCACTCTGCTGTCTCCTCTGCCTGTCCCCAATCAGGCTTCCATCCCACCCACTCCTCTGAGATTTTTCCATGAGTCACCAATTGTCTCCATGTTGCCAAATATCGATGGTGGCATTTCTTTTTTTATCCTCCTTGACCCCTTGGTAACATTTAATGCAGTTGGTCATCCCTGTCCTTAAAATTGTTTCTTCTCTTGGCTTCCGTGCACCACAGTGTCCTGGTTTGCCTTTTACCCTGCTGGCCACTCTTCCTCAGTCTTGACTGTTAGCTCCTTCCTCTGCTCAGCTTCTAAGAATTAGAAGTTTGTCTTGGGACATTTTTTCCTCCATCTATGCACTGTACTCGGAGCCCTGGTGGCGTAGTGGTTAAGAGCCCATGCTGCTAACCAAAAGGTAAGCAGTTCGAATCCGCCAGTCGCTCCTTGGAAACCCTGTGGGACAGTTCTACTCGTCCTGTAGGGTTACTACGAGTTGGAATCAACTCGACGGCAATGGGTTGGGTTTGGTTTTTATATACTGTACTTAGGTGACCTTATCTAGTTCTGGGACTTTAAATATTATACACAGGCTGTCACTCCCTGTATCTCCAACTGTGACCTCTGTTTAGAATTTCAGATTCGTGTCAATGCCCACATGACACCTTCATGTGCAAGTCTAATTAGCACCATCACCTTAACAGACTCACAGCAGAACTCCTGGGTTCTCTGTACCTCCAAACTGGCTTTTATCCCAGTTTTCCCATCTCAGTAAAAGGCACCAATTAACCACCCAATTTGTCAACCCACGTTCCAGGAGTTATACTGGATTCTTTCCCTTTTCCCCCACACTGATCTATCAACAGAAATCCTGGTGGACTAGTGGTTAAGAGTTATGTCTGCTAACCAAAAGGTTGGCAGTTCAAATCCACCAGGTGCTCCTTGGAAACTCTTTGAGGCAGTTCTACTCTGTCCCATATGGTTGCTATGAATCGGAATCAACTTGATGGTAACTCGTTTTTTTATGTATCTATCAACAAGTCCTGCCAACTGTACATCTAGAACATAGCCTGAATCCACTCACTTTTCTCCATCACCACTACTAGTAACCCAGCTGTAGCCACCATTTTGCCTCTCCTCAGCTACTTTAATAGCCACCTAACTGTTGCCATATTTCCTGCATGCAATCTATTGTCTATGAAATAATGGGAATAATCTTTTAAATATGTAAATCAGGTCATGTCATTACCCTGCTTAACTACCATCACACTCAAAACCCAAGCATTCCACCTTTACAAATTGCAGCATCATCTTTCCCCTGCCTACCTTTAACATCATCTGATGCACTTTCCTCCTCCCCTGCCCCTCCCCTGCAGTGTTCCAGCCACAAGAGCCTTTTGGTTTTTCAGATATGCAAAGCTCTTTCTACTCTTGAGGGTTTGCATAAGCTGTTCCCTCCTTCTGAAATGCTTATCTCTCTGTCCACGTATCCCTTTCTGTCTACATATACTTCTTTCTATCTGTTGTCAGTCTCCTCTTCCTTCTTGTTCCCTCACTCCAGAATGAAAGGTTCATGAGAAAAAAGACCTTGTATATTTTGTTCACTGCTTCACTGTTGTGTCGCCAGCTCTCAAGAAATACTATCGCAAAATGAATTTTACAAGATTGTCTAGATATTCTCTTTCTGATGACTGCATTGCTTTAGTAGTGCTATGATATTTGAATTTCCATTCCATCCCAGTCCATCCCTGATACATACTTAATGTCTAGAATTTCGACACTGTCCTTTCTAGTAATAAATCCTTTTTTTTCAGTCTTTAGATTTTTTTTTTTTAGCTTTTAGAAATCCTAGTAGAATTTATTTTGATATTTTGCATGCATTTTCATTTTTTTCTTTTGGTTATCATTAAATATATATATATACACACACACGTATGTATACAAAATCCTTTTTCGCAGAGTATAATACATGTTTAGAAAAGAATACAAAGTATAAATATAAAGCTCAATGAATTGTCACAAAATTAACGCTCTTCTACCAATTTCACAAGAAAGAAATAGAATGAGAAGATCCCTCTGTGTACCCTTCCGTCATTACTTACTCCCTCCCTATGTAAAGATAATCACCACCCTAATTTTTATGATACACTGTGCCTTGCTTTTCTTTATGGTTTTACCATGCCTGCATACTTCCCATAACACTATAGGTTGGATTTGTCTGTGTTTGTGTGTTGCATAAATGGAACCATATTGTACGTACTCTCCTCGTCATTAGATCTCTACATTTATGTTAAATGCAGTATTGGATGGGTTATCTCTTTATCTGCTATCATTTATTTAGTTTATTATTTATGCCCTGCCTTCTTCTATAAACTATTTGAGGTGGCTTACAAAAATGCATGCAATACAATAAAACGGGGGAAAAAAGAAGTCAGAGTCAGGCAAAATACAAACATGTAGATGTAGATAAAAGGAATAAGATCAAGATGTAATAATAAATTTGGAGGAGTCAAAAGAGTATTCCATTTGCAACTTTGGTTATGAGCTTCCTGACCCAATGATGAAACAGAAATGTGGTTAATTATAATATTCATATTATTACTGAAGCAAATACCCATACCAGTTAACACACTAACATAATGATAATAATAATAATAATAGTCTAAAGTCTAAAGTCTTTTTTACGCCAGTCTTCTTGAAAAAGACCCCTCATGATGTAACTATCCCCTAATCACAGCCCTTTCACACATGCCGTGGTAGTTTATACAGGAAGTGTGCAGAGTGCTGCGTACTTCACACTCCTCAAGCACTCTGTGAGGATTATTTTAGAAACTTACTCATTAGTCAGTGTTGCCTTTAGTCTGGTAACCTTATTTTCTGTAGCAAATTTCTTTTCCATGCGTGCTGATGTTTTTCTCTAAATACAGGAAATAAATACTAAAATTTCATCACATTAGAATCCTTTTGGAGCCCTGGTGACACAGTGGTTAAGAACTCAGGCTGCTAACCAAAAGGTCAGCAGTTCGAATCCACCAGCCGCTCCTTGGAAACCCTATGGGGCAGTACTACTCTGTCCTATGGGGTCTATATGTGTCGGAATTGACTCGATGGCAAGGGGTATTCTTTTAGTCTTATTTTTACTGCCGCAGCTATATATCAAAGTGTTTGCATTATGGGATAATATTTTATTCAAATATTGAGGTGATTATGGATGTTGTTAAAAGATCATTTACATACCAGTTAGTAGGTGACGTCACATCGCCAGTGTAGAAATAACCTGCTTGTGTTTCTCTAACGTCACTGTCCTTTACTGTCACTGTATCCTCTGGGTCCTGGCAGACAGTTATGGATAAATGTCAACAGGTGACTCAGCTGCGGCCAGTGTGTGTTCAGGCTTTGCTGGGGATTTAACAGAGTTGAAATAATTTCTTTTTCTTAAATTAATACTTCTTACCATACAGAAGACCTACAACTGATAGATCCTGCTGTTCTTAAATTAATAATTCTTATTTAAGGTTCTCAAAACTTAGAAATTTCAGAGTACAAATCATTAGCATCATTTTCATTTGAAAAGGCACAAATTTGAGAAGCATCATTTTCTAATTATTTGTGCAAGAAGAGATTGTGCTCATTCAGACGCAATCATAAATGACCCTGATTTTTGGAAGTGTGTCTTTTAACTTTCTCCTTCCCGTCTCCACCTCTGTTTTTGTCACGCAGTTCTCCTTTTCCTTCTTTGTTTTCTTCGTCCTCTTCCTTCTCTGCTTTTCACCTTTTCCCCTGCCTTTTCCTTTTCTTCTCCGTCCGTCTTCTAAGATCTTTTCATTATCATTTTCCAACAAGCTGCAGTCAGAACGTATCTAAAAGCCACATTCGACAGTCAGGGTGGCCTAGAGTTGGTGCTCGGTTATGCGCTTGATTTGTGCCAAAAGCAAACAGTTATAGACCTGCCAGACTCCTCAGCCTGTATTCTTTTACTTCCCCAGAGATGTGTACTAGAGGACTACTGCCAAATTTAAGATCCATCAAATTGCTGGATCATCACGTTGGGGGTTTGTGGGTGTGTATCCTCACAAACCTGTGTGTGTGTGTGTGTGTGTGTGTGTGTGTGTGTGTGTGTGTGTGTGTTTGGGAACAAGTTGGCAATAATGAGATTCCACTTACTGATTATCAGGCACATTTCCCTCAAAACCACATGCTATCCAAATGGACTTTCACGTTTATTTGTATACGGTCTTGACAGAAGCCACAAAATAAAGAATGCGATAAATAACAGCAATTCTTAGCTGAGAACGTGGAAAAACTGGGCTAGGTTGTTAAAAAACAAACTCTTTCTTTTCCATTGGTAGTTCCATTTGACATTTCATAAAGAATAGTTGCTGGCTATTTTAGTAGCCTGGATTAACAGCTTCAAAAAGATCCTTTTAAGGAGGTCAAATAGGCAAGAAACAGAGCCAGTTTTTTTTTTTTTTTCCTCTTCTCTCTCATGGCCAAAGAATGATTCATACTGCTCCCAAAATGGTTAGAAAGTCCAAGGGGAATTACATCACCTGTTTGGCTTAGGAAGTGGGAAGATGGGTGTTGGAGGTGGGGGAAAGAATATATATATATTTTTTTCTTTCTGCAAGATATAGAACCAAGATGATTCCTCAACCTCAGAGTGTTAACTCTTTCTTCTGATGTATAAAGATAAGCCTTATTTTTAAATTTATAAGATTATTAAGCACTTGAATAATATGCCTTTTAAACCTTTTCAGACAGAAATGTGAGCTAAGTTCTAGTTTGTATTTTTTCTCTCTACTTTCCCCCTCCCCCACCCTCTATTATTCATTCCTGAATTTTTTTGTTTCAGTGTGGAAAAAAAAGTCAATCCCAGGTGAAACAGGAAAAGAGGTTTAAATCCCTTTTCTGCTAAGAATCTATCATGCAGAATATGCCTTTATTGTGCTGAATGTTTTCCCTTAACAACTTCTGACTTTATTAGATCATGCTTAATATTAATGTGGTTCGATTGCGTTCGGCAAGGCGTCCTTCACGTCTCCGTTTCTTTTTTGAACGAAGAATATTGTGGTTGATTTTTTTCTAAAGAAGTGAATTGTTTGTTACTATTTTATTATAACTTGCGTTCTTTGTGGCTGCTTGTTACTCCCCCAAGGACTGTGAATAGCTGGGACACTTTGGGTACGTGCGTATGGATTTAAGTGTTTCTTAGTTCTGCAGCATTTGCTGAAGTTAAGTCAGCTCTCACTGCAAAAACAGGCTGGAATAAGCTATGAAGTGTCTTTGGCTGATGTACATTTTGATACTGATATTTAACGAAGTATGTGACTAAGCGGGTTTTTAATATCAAATAGAAAAAAATTTGCCACTGACACATCCCTGGGGATAGAGTTGGACCATGATCTGTCTTTCTTGATGTTTACACTATTCTAACTATGACCACAGAAGGAACTCAGAGCATGGTGAGCATCTTTTTTTTTTCACCGGATATGTCAGCACGTCATCTTCTTTCTAACTCTCAAGCCAAACTTAATCAAATAGCCAATGTCACAAGTCTCTTAATTTATTGAATTATTCTATGGGATTGTTTAATGCAGTGTCTGTTGGATTAATTGCTGAATACTGCCTTTATATTTAATGCCTTTTAAAAATAAGATGGCCAAACCAAAGAAACTGTGTTCTTGGTTTGACTGCAAGCCAGGCATATATTTTTTTTTTTATTGTACTTCTGGTGAAGGCTTACAGAACAAATAATTTCTCATGAAACAGTAGTACACATATTGTTTTATGACATTGATTAATAACCCCACAGCATGTCAACCCTCTAACTTCTCAACCTTTTTTTTTTTGGTGAAAATAC
>NW_004444043.1:4200139-4223127 GCF_000243295.1 Trichechus manatus latirostris
ACACATGTTGCCCTATGACAATGGTTAACAATCTCACAACACATCAACAATATCCTTACTCAACCTTGGGTTCCCTATCACCAGCTTCCTTGTCCTCTTCTGCCTTCTGGCCCTTGTCACTGGACTCCTGTACCTCATTAGTCCCATTTGGTTTTACGGGGCTGCCACTCCCAAGGCCAGGCATATTTTTGTCAGATTTATTCCAAAGTATTTTATATTTTTGATGCAGTCTTAAATATAACTATTTTAAAAATTTGATGTTTTAATTATTGTTTATAGAAAGTCAGACAATTTATATTATTGACCTTATATCCAGCAAACTTGCTAAATTTACTTATTGTTCTAAGTTTTTTTGTAGATTCTTTTGAATTTTTTTAATACACATACCATAATTACCATATTTTTATGTAAATAACGTGCTTCTTCTATGTTTGTTTGCCAACCATGCCCTCCCCCTGCGAGGTATTTTTGTAAGCGCACTATGCTAATTTTTTAGGGCATGGTTGGTAAACAAATGTAGAAGTTGCACGTTATTTGCGTGAAAATACAATCATCTGTTAGGAAAGACAGTTTTTATTCCTTCATTTCCTTTACTTATACTTTTTATTTCTTTTTCTTAACTTATTGCTCTGGCTAAGATTTGCAGTGCAGTGTTAAATAGTAGATATAGGAGGCACCCTTGTCTCATTCTTGATTTGTGGTGGAAATCTTTCGGTATTTCTCAATCAAATATAATGTTTGCCTTTTTAATTTGGTTTTCATAAATGCTCTTCATCAAATTAAGTAAACCGTCTTCTTTGCTGAGATTTTATATAAGTGTTGGATTTTTATCAAGTAGCTTTACTACATTGACTGAGATGATCAGATAATTTTTCTTCTTTATTGATGTGGTGAATTATATTGATTGATCTTTGAATGTTAATTTGTCCTTTCGGGGAAAATCCTTACTTGGTCACTATGCAATATCCTATTGTACATTGCTGAATTTGATTTGATATTATTTTATTTAAAATTTTTGCATCTATGTTTATAAGAGAGACTTTCTTCTAATTCTTTATTTTGTTCTGCATTTTCCCCGTTTTGATCAGTATTCTTCTACAGAATCTTTGATCAAAATATTCAGTAATGGTAGCCGGGCACCTTCCAGTTTTTCTGATCTCATGGCATAGGAGGCAATTGTTCATGGAGACAACCAATAATTCTTTCTTGTAATGTCCATATTAGGTATTGGTATCAAGGTTATTCTGGATTCACAAGTTGAGAAGTGTTCCCTTTTTTGCAATTTTTTGAAAGAATTTGTGTAAAATTGATGTATTTCTTTCTTAAATGTTTTAACTGTGGATTTTAAACTGTATATTCATTCTTGAATAGAAATAGAACCATTCAGATTTTTAATTTATTTTCTGTTAATTTTGGCAAGTTGAGTTTTTCTAGTAGTGTTCATTTCCTTTAAATTTGAAAACATATTAAAATAAAGTTGTTACTATTATCTTTTAACATTTACCTAGACTTAGTAGTTATGTCACCTTTTCATTCCTAATATTGATAAATTATGTTTTCTCTCTTTTTTCCCCCTTGAGCAGTTTTCAAAGCCATTTATATTAGACTTTTTGATTAATCAACTTTTTGTTTTGTTGATTTTCTGCATTGTATGTTGGTTTTTAAGTTTTGCTCTTATCTTTGTTATATCCTTCCTTCTACATATTTGAGTTCAATTTGCTACTCTATTTCTAACATCTTAAGATAGTTAGATCATTAAGTTTTAGACTTCCTTTTTTCAATGTATGCGTTTTTAGGCTATAAAATTTCTTCAGAGCACAGCTTTAACTGCATCCCATTAGTTTAAATGACATATTTTCATTATCATTCAATTAAAAATATATTCTAATTTACATTGTTACATCTTCTTTTACCATGAGGTTATTTAGAAGCACGTTGTTTAATTTCAAACTTTTGAGGATTTCCTAGTTACTGTTTTATTATTGATTTTTACACTATTCTCACTATGACCGCAGGACATACACTTTATAATTATAATCCTTTAAAATTTGTTAAGATGTGATATATGCCTCAGTAGATGGTCAGTTATGGTAAATGTTTTATTTGCACTAGAAAAGAATGTAGAATCTGATGTTGTTGATAACAGCATTCAGTATATGCCAATTAGGTCAAGTTTGTTATTTATGTTGCTCAGATGGTCTGTATTTTTACAGATCTTTTTGTATGCTAGTTCTTAGAGTTACTGAGAGAGACGAGTTAGACTTTCTGACAGTAACTGTGTGTTTATCTCTTTCTCCATCCAGTTCTGTCAATTTTTGCTTTATATATTTAAAAACTGTGTTTTAGTGCATACAAATTTAGAATTTATATATCTTCCTGAGGACTAACCCTATAATAATAAAGAAATATTTGTCTTAATCTCAAGTAATTCTTTTTGCATTATAGTCTACTTTGTCTGATGTTAGTGTACTACACCAGCTGCCTTGTGGTTAGTGATTGTGTGCTATGTCTTTTTCCACCCTTTTACTTTCAACCTTTCTATATAATTATATTTCAGGTGTGCTCTTGTAAACAGTGTGTTGTTATTGTTGTTTTTAGAATTCAGCTTGACAATTTTTTCTTTTACTTGAAATATTTTGTTTCTTTACATTTAATGTAAAATCATTTGGATAGACATTTATCATTTTCCTATTTTTTTCTACTTGTCTGACATTGTTTCCCTTTTCCTTTTTCCTTTCTTTTCTGCTATATACCAATAAGTAATTTTTGTTATTAAATTTTTCTATTAGTTTATTAAGAATTCTTTTTAAAAATTCTTCTAGTAGTTACAATTGAAATTAAAACATGCAATTAAAATCTCATGTAAATTAATATTTTTGCTTTTTCCCTCACAATCCAAAAACTTAGAACACTTTACCTCTACTTAACCCCTTCTGCATTTTGTGTTATTATTGAAAGGTATTTTAATTACACATATATTTTAAATTCCATAAAATAGTATTCCAATCATTTTATACAGTTAATATTCATTTATACTTACCTGGATATTTACATTCTCCAATGCTCTTCTTTCCTGCCTGCATTTCTTTGCTTCCAGGTGGAATAATTTTCCCCTGCCTTTACTATTCCTTTTCGTGTGCGTCCTCTGGTGACAGATATTTTCAGGTTTTTTTTTTTCCCCTGAAAATGTCTGTTCTGTTTTATTTTTTTAAATGTTTTCATTCAATATAGGATTCTGATTGTCAGTTATCTTATATGAAGATATCTTATATGAAGATGTAATTCTACTGTCTTCTGGCTTTCATCATTTTAGCTCTCAATTTTATTTGTAGATCTTTTGACAGTATTATGTCTTTTTTCTGACTGATTTTTAATACATTTTCTCTTTGTTTGTAATTATTACATTTGTACTATCATGTGTCTAGCAGTGTCATTCTTTATCCTGATTTGGTTTCATGGTGTTTCTTGAATGTTATAGGATGTCTTTCATTAATTTTGAAAAAATTATTACTCATTACCTTTTCAAACGTTGTTTCATCTGAATTCTCACTCTCCTTTCCAAGAGTAATTCCTGTTACAGACAGGTTAGACCTTTTCTCCATGTCCCCTGTCTCTCTTATGCTCATCTCTGTATTTTTCATTACTTTTTTTCTACATGCTTCAATATGGATATTCTCTTCTGACATACTTTCTGGTGTACTATTTCTGTCCTTGGTGTGTTCTTAATCTGCTGTTAAACATATTTTTGAGTTCTTAAATTCAGTTATTAAATTTTCAATTTTAAAATTTTATTTGATTTTTAAAAAATTGTTTCCAATTCTTTGTTGTAATTTTCCAGCTAATGTTTTGATCATCTCTGGCTCTGTTTCCATTCTTTGTTTTTTCTCTTGAGTTTCCAGTGTTTTGGTCTTATTTGCTTTATGCCTGGTAATATTTTATTGATCACTGATAAATGTAGTGATTCTGTGGTTATAAATAATGAAATTGTTTTGCACAGTTTTGATCATCAAAGGCAGTTAGGAGAGGGGAGGATCAACTTAATCTCGTCTGTGTTTAAGCTGATTCAAATCAGAATTTCAGTCTTCATGAAGTCTTGTCTATTTTTGCTTCACCTTTCTTCTAGGGCCGTTCCCATTGCTGTCGAGTCGATTTTGACTCATGGTGACCTTATAGACAGAGTAGAACTGCCCGTATAGGGTTTCCAAGGCTGTAATCTTTATGGAAGCGTATTGCCACATCTTTCTTCTGCGAAGTGGGTGGTGGGTTTGAACCACTGACCTTTCAGTTAGCAGCCGAGTGCTTATCCATTGCCCTACCAGGGCTCCTTTCTTCTAGGGTAGAGACTGACAAAATATTTCTGTAAGGGGCCGGATAATAAATATTTTAGGATTTGCAGGCCATGTGGTCTCTGTCACAGCTATTCAACTCTGTCATCATAGCACAAAGTGACTATAGACAATACATAAATGAATGGTTATGGTTGTGTTCCAATAAAACTTTATTTATGAAAACAAGCACTGCAAATTTGGTCCATAGCATAGTTTTTTGACCCTTCTCCTAGGTATAGCCCTCCAGAGTTCCCTTCTGAAAACCTGGGCTTTTTAACCAGTGGGATGGTGGGATCCTTTAGTTGTTGCAGAATGAATGAATGGTGAATGAATAAAATGCTTTAAATACGTTGGCAATATTTATTTTTCATTATGATATTACCTTCATTTGAACCTCAGTATAACCTTGTAAACTGGGAAGGCAGTATTATTTCTGTTTCCGTAATGAGAAAATGGGAACAGAGAGACCAAGTGACTTTCCCAGGATCTTTCAGCATACTTAATGGTGAATGCAGATCTATTCTCTAGATTCTTAGGTCTCAGGTCAAGTGTCCAGACTGTGTGCTATAGTTCCGCCTCACTCGCTACTTCATTTCTCACTTCCTCTTTTACATTCTTATCTCCTTTATTTCTCTTTCATTTTCCCTCCCCCCATGTCTAGACCTATCATCAATGCCATACTGATAGCTAGGGAGGTGAAGATGCGTTGATTAATGGTGCAGTGGTTAAGTGTTTGGCTGCTAAGCAAAAAATTGGTGGTTTGAACCCACTAGTGACTCTGCAGGAGAAAAAGACCTGATGATCTGCTTCTGTAAAGACTACAGCCTAGGAAACCCTGTGGGGCAGTTCCACTCTGTCCTATAGGGTCTCTGTGAGTCAGAATTGACTCAGTGCACAACAACAACAAAAGGATTTTGTAGAGTTTAATCATCCATGATTTTCTCAAAGCAGAGCCACTCAGGCGAACTCCTCCCTTTCCCTGTGACTCTGCATTAGTCTGGGCACTGGATGCAGGGAGAAGGGATGTGACGTCTGTAATAACTCTTCCCTTTCAAGACAAGTGTGTCTGTAGAATTTCCAGGAGTTTTAGAGAGGTAATTCATATTAACACTTTACTTTGTAATATAAACCTGTGCTTTAGAACCAGCTTGTAAATCCTCAAAACTAGATGATAGTAAGTTACTTCAAAACTGTGTATGGTGCCTGGAAGGTCAGGAATGGACTCCAGGTCAACCACCTTGTCACATCTCTTTGCAACTGGCAATGAATGGGGTAATGGGATTCTTTAGTTGTTAAAAGGAGGAAGTTCATATGTAAAAGCAATAATGTGATGACTGACAACAATATATTCCCTGGTTCCTTAAAGGGAATAACTTCGACTATGTTTTTAAGTAGCTCTCCAGTCACTTCCATTCTGAAATAATTGAAAACCAAATAGATCATTTTGTGTGTGTTTGTATGGGGTAGGGAAAAGCTATCAATTTGTTTCTTGATTTATAAACTGTTTGCCAGCATGTGTGCTAGGGGTCAGTTAAGTTGTAGAGATTAATATCTGGTAAATAATGAGGCCAGGCAGATGGAGCCTGAAGGGTTTTCTGAGATGTCTCCCTCCAACCCAATAAATAGAGAAAGAATCCTTTATAGACAAGTGCACAAACATTAGAGAGAGTACTGCAGCAATCTTAAAAAAATTCAGTGACACACTTCTAAAGTTATTCAATACTTCCTTATTCATAATAGCATATTTGACCTGGTGTTTATTGACCCGGAATGGTTGTCAGCTCTTATTTTCTGAAACACTAAAATTGTAAGCATTATATTCTGATTGTAAAGATCCTAACCACCAGTTGCCATTGTCTTGAATGCTATGCTCTGGTGGCCTGTGGTCCTAGCAAGAAACAGGAAGGAGAAACATAGGTCAGCAGGCCAGAGAACATTGGTTTTCCTGGCCCATGACCTGGCTTGACTGGGATGTTTAAAGGCTCTTCCTATTTATGCATTTCAGGTAGCATCCTCTTCCAGTGCCTGACCATGGAATCAGAGAAGATCTCAGAGAGACAGGAGGAAATCCTCTCCATCCTGGAAGAGAAATTTCCTAATTTGCCTCCGAGAGAAGACATCTTCAAAGTTCTGCAAGAGACCCAGTTTAGTGCTCAGGGTGAGTGACTATGTCCCCCAGTTTGCTCCCAAGGGAGAATGCTCTGTGGGATGCAGTGTTGAAGGTATATTTGTGCATGCCTTCATTTTCTTTACTCTTGTTTGTGTGTCTGGAAGATTTTCAGGCACATGCGTTGGCTCACTTGGAAGCAGGCAACCTGTACTGTAGCCTCTCCTCTGAGGCCTTTGTGTCTGGATCTGAGGTTAATTCACGTGTCTAATGTGCACCCCAGGGTCCTGGGTGACACAAAGTTAAGCACTCCACTGCTCACCAAAGGTTGACAGTTCAAACCCACCCAGAGGTACCTTGGAAGAAAATCTTAGCAATCTACTTTAGAAAAATCAACCATTGAAAACCCAATGATTTTGACATACAGGGGGTCGCCGTGAGTTGGAATCAACTCAATGGCAACTTTTTTCTTTCTGTGTGTGTGCACCCTAAATGCATCATTACAGGAAATCTCTGTGTTGAGAAGATTCTGTCTTGAGAATGTGGCAGGAGCAATGTCAAGCACAATGGGATTTCATAAATTAATTTCAGAAAGAAATTGTAGAGAAGAAGTGGCTGAACTGATGAAATTGTTCTTGAAGTCTAGGCTTTATCAAGAAGTTTATAAACAAGGGGAAAAAATCCACAGAATTTCGTAGATCAACTATTTTAGTAATAAATATAAATAAATACAGTGTGTTGAGTGCTTAATATATACAGTAAAACCTGCAAAAACCAGAACGTCTGTAAGGCAGAAACCTGTCAGAGAAGGAAAACCCAAATATTTTCCACTAAAATGAGTGGTAAGACTGAAAAGAAAGAAAAGTGTTAAGACCCCACCCTGTCAAAGGCGGAAAACTTGTGAGACCTGGAAAAACACGGCAGTCCTGTCGAGTTCTGGCTCTCACAGGTTTTATTGTACCAGGTTCTTATGCTCTATCTTTGCATGGACTAGCCAACTGAATTCTCATAACAACTCTAAGAATCAGGTACTATTATTATCCCCAATTTCCAGATGAAAACAGTGAGGCATAGAAAGACTTCTTTGCTTTCCCCAGGTAACATCCACCCAGTGGGCAAGTGGCCAGGCCAGGATTAAACCTAGACAATCTATCTTTAAGGTACAAACACTGAATTACATGGGTTTCTCCCTTAGTTTGGAAACCCCTAGGGGCAGATCCCAAGGCAAAGACTCTAGTGAAAGTCGTTTTTTTGGGAGGTGATTGCAGAAACAGAAAGTGTGGCATTTCACCTCAGACTTATACTACCTGAGGGGAGCAGTAGTGTGCTGGAACCCACCCACCTTGCAAGAGTTGACTGGTAAATGTTCAGGAAATTTGTGAGTCACTTGATATTACATTCATAGCTTGAAAGCAGCCATGGTGGGAGTATTCACACCACAGAAATTGACAACCACTGTACATTAGGGAAGGAGTCCTGATGGTGCAGTGGTTAAAGAGCTCAGCTGCTAAACAAAAGGTTGGCGGTTCAAACCCACCAGCTGCTCTGCAGCAGAAAGATGTAGCAGTCTGCTTCTGTATAGATTTACAGCCTTGGAAACCTTATAGGGAAGTTTTACTCTGTCCTATAGGGTCGCTATGAGTTGGAATTGACTCCACGGTGGTAGATTTGGTTTTGGTTTTTTGATTTTATACATCAGAGTTTTGTGTGTGTGTGTTTTTGAGAGATGGTTGTTAAACATTTACCAGTAATCACTGGACTATTGAGGGTTGCTCCCCAAACCAAACTAAGCCAGTTGCCAGCAAGTCAATTACAACTCATGGCAACTCCATGTGTGTCAGAGTAGAATTGTACTCCATAAAATTTTTAAGACTGTGACCTTTAGAAGGAGATTGACAGGACTTCCTTCCAGGCTACCTCTGGGTGGGCTCGAACCTCCAACCTTTCAGTTAGTAGTCAAGCACTTAACCATTTGTGCTACCCAGGGACTCCTGAGGGCTGCTCCTGTTGCCACTGAATTGATTCCAACTCATAGTGACCCTATAGGACACAGTAGAACTGCCCCATAGGGTTTCCAAGGAGTGGCTGGTGGATTTGAACCGCTGACCTTTTGGTTACCAGCTGAGCTCTTAACCACTACGCCACCAAGGCTCCTGAGGGCTGCTCCCAGGAGGTGTTAATTCCACAGCACTCCCAACTTGCCTCCTGTGAAGGGCCCAGTAGGCTCTGGTGGCCAGAGAAAGCCCTCCGGAAAAGAGATGTTTGTGCTGGAGGTTGAGAGTCATGCTGGGGTTCACTGAGATGGGAAAATCTGTGGAAATGTGAGTGGGACGTATTAGCTATACCTTCCATTACATAGGTACATGTATATGTAGCTGCATAATGGTAAGCATTTTGCAATTGGTTTTTAGAGCTAGACCAAACTTTTTATGTCACAATATATTCTATAAATCATTTTATGCAGCAGTATGGTAGATTGTGGCCTTTCAATCTTTGAACCGAAGAAAACTATTAAGTACCTGCCTTAGTTATCTCGTGCTGCTATAACAGAAATATCTCAACTGAGTCGCTTTAACAAACAGAAATTTATTTTCTCATAGTTTAGGAGAATAGAAGTCTGAGTTCAGGGTGCCAGCTGTAAGGGAAGGCTTTCTTTCACTGTCAGCTCTGGAGGAAGGGCCTCATCTCTTTTAAGCTTCTGCTCCTGGGTGATCTTCGTGTAGCTTGGCATCTCTCTTTCCTCATCTCTGCTTGCTCACTTGCTTGTTTAATCTCTTTTATATCTCAAAAGAGATTGATTTAAGACACACCCTACACTAATCCAGTCTCATTAACATAGACAACCCATCCCCAAATGAGATTATAACCACCAGCATAGAGGTTAGGATTTACAACACATGTTTTGGGGGAACACAATTCAATCCATAACATTCCATCCTTTGTCTCTCCAAAATTCATATTCTTCATACGCGCAAAACACATTCACCCCATCGTATCATCCCGAAAGTCTTAAATCAACTCCAAGTCCAAAATCTCATCTTCTGAAGCATCTAAATCAAAACATGGCTGAGACTTTAGGCGTAGTCCATCCTGGGGCAAAATTGCTCTTTATCTGTGAACCTGTGAAACCTAGAATACAAGTTATCTGTTTCCAAAGTACACTGGTGGAAAAGGCACAAGGTAGAACATCTCCATTACAAATGGGAGAAATCGGAGAGAAAGAGGGATAACAGGCACCAAGCAAGTTCAAAAGCCAGCAGAACAAATTACATTAGCTTTCAAGGCTTGAAAATAATCCTCTCTTCTCTGAGACCATCTGGGTGATGGCCCTACCCTCTAGACTCTGGATGTTGGCTATGTTCTCTGGATTCTGGGTGGAGACTCCTCAGCCCTGGCCTTCAGCTCCACCTTCCAGGCCCACTGGGATGGCAACTCCTAGTCCATCTGAGTGGCGACTTCACCCTTCAGGTCCTTCAGGCCCCATTCTTCAGCACCTTGGGCATGGCAGTCTCACCTCCTCAGCTTTGGGCAGCGGCGCCGTTCCCCTGGCACACTTTAATGGCAGCCCCACACTCTGGGACTGAGTTGGCAAAGATCTGACTCTTTGAAACCTAGGAGACTGTGGCCTCACCCTTTGCAACCAAGAAGGTCCTGCTTCCCGTGCTCCTTCCAACAGTTCTGATCTCTGAGCTTCTCCAGGGATGGTCCTTTTCTTTTCTTGGAGGACAACAGATGTAGCTCCTTTGGCCTATTTCCTGCCTGTCAAATTCCAAGAGGCAGACAGCATTCTCTCCTTTCATTCTTTCTCTGTCCCCTTCAGTCTAAGCTGATGGGTTTTGTGCTGTGATAGTTGGTTAGATCCATCAATCACAGGCTTAATCTCTTCAACAAACAATTGTGTAGCCACATCCTTGGATATGTGCCCTTGGTTTGTACAACAGAATTTACCAAATCTTTAAGTTCTGTTTTCATTTTGCACAGTTCGTTTTTAAGTCCATCTCTTTGCTCTCGCATTTTATTATAAGCAGGAAGGAGAAACCATGTGGCCCTTTTAAGATCTTTCTTAGACATCTCACCGGCCAGATATCCAAGTTCATCACTTACAAGTTCTACTTTCCACAAAACATTTGAACATAATTCAGTCAAGTTATTTGCCACTGCATAAAAAGCATCACCCTTCATCCGCTGTGGCACAGTGGCTAAGACCTAAGGCTGCTAACCAAAAGATTGGCAGTTTGAATCAACCCACCACTCCTTGGAAATCCCATAAGGCAGTTCTACTCTGTCCTATAGGGTTGCTATGAGTCGGAATTGACTCGACAGCAATGGGATTTTTGGTTTGGTCTTCATCCACTGTCCAATCACATGTTCATCATTTTCTTCTAAAGCTTCACCAGAGGCACATTTAATGTCCACATTTCTAGCAACATTCCGTTGCTCATGCCATATGTATCCTCCAAGATGGTGCAGACTTTCTCCACAGCTCTCCTCACTTCCTTCTGAGCCTTCACCAGAATTTTCTTTGCTGTCCATAATTCTACCAACAGTCTCTTCAAGGCAGTCTAGGCTTTCACTACTAGGTACCTTAAAACTCAGCCTCTATCCATTACTCAATTCCAAAACCACTTCCACACTTAGGTATTTGTTAGAGCAGCACTCCTACTTCTCGGTACCAAATTCTGTCTTAGATATCTAGTGCTACTGTAACAGAAGTACCTCCAGTGTGTGGCTTTAACAAACAGGAATTTATTTTCTCCTAGTTTAAGAAGCTCTAAGTCTGAATGCAGGGTGCCGACTCTAAGGGAAGGCTTTCTTTCACTGTCGGCTCTGGAGGAAGGTCCTTGTCTGTTTTGAACTTCTGCTCCTGGGTGGTCTTCATGTGGCTTGACATCTCTCTTCCTCCATCTCTGCTTGCTTACTTGCTTGTTTAATCTCGTTTATATCTCAAAAGCGATTGACTTAAGACACACTCTACACTAATCCTGTCCATTAACATAACCAAGAGAACCCATTCCTGAATGGGATTATAACCACAGGCATAGAGGTTAGGATTTACAACACATATTTTTGGGGGACACAATTCAATCCATAACCGTACCTGTCTGCTTCCCCATCTACTGTGATTGATAGTGTGTTCTAAGTTGATAGGGCAAACAGTCGACTTCTTTGTCTTAACATGGATCTGGGAAAAGATATATATGCTTTCCTAGGCCTTATTATGGCTCTTCTTCCCAAGAGGTTAGGCCTAATCAGAGATAATAACACGAGGTGAGGATTAAATGTCATGTCAGCTCCTTTTCTATTTTTCAGTGATAGCTTTTATTAAAGCACATTCATCAGATATGCAGTTCTGGGTAATTTAGCCATTTTGGATTATTCCTCCTAACACTTAAGGAAACCAGCAGCTTCTATTGCCAGAGCCTACTACAAGGGTGGCTAACTTAATTATGGTCCCTTTACTGGTCACATATATAAAGTGCATTTTGAGTAAATTATATTGAAAACATCGAGGGTCACCTAAATGTTACTAAAAATATATTTTGGCTTTGCTTAGCTTTATTTTTCCAGTTAGCATAGTTAAGCTAGTTTTTCTTTATCCCTCCCCTCACCCCCCTTCCCTTCTCTGCCCTTATCTTTTATGGGCCTCCAGAGTCTTACCTCTAAGTATTTAATCTTCTGGGATCCGTTGACACTGGCTTCTGGTTGGGTTTGGCCAGTGGGAAAAGGTAGAAACACGTTGTGTATGTGTGCGTGGTGGGGGTGGGGGTAGGAGAAGGAAGGAGAGGAGAAGAGAGATGCTGTAGTATTTCTTCCCTGTTTCCTTTGGACTTTGGTGCTAAGTTTTTGGCAGCCCCTCTTCCCAGAGTTCCAGATCTCTCTCCTTCCCTTGGCCCCTTGCTAATCTCTGGGTGCTTCACCATCCTTTGTTTCCTCAATCCTTCCCACATCTCTGTAAGTGCCCTACCATTAAAGAATCTTCTTTTGAATTATGAGGAGTTACTTCTAATTTCTGCTGGGATCCTAATTGATGTCTGTATTGTCTGTAATGTAATTTTTGCCTTAATGTGTGTGTTTTATTACGAATAAATGTATATTGGAGGGGAAAATATTGAAATTAGCAAGGTGAATTCTTAAAATAACCCCCTGATATTACAAAAAAAGTTCACCAAGTATAACGTACTGTTTTTTTCCTGTCATTCACAGGTTTAAGTATGGAGCAGACAATACTGAAGGATCTAAAAGAATTGTCAGATGGAGAAATAAAACTGGCCGTTAGTACCGTGAATATGACCCTTGAGGTAAGGGTGGGGATGCTTTTTAAGCAATGATAGATTTTACAGAATGGCAGCATGAGCAACTGGAATATAACCCCCTCCTACTCCAGCCTATAAGTTGATGTTAGTCTTGTGCTGTGAATGCTTCTTTGTGATATATTTGACTAGGAATACAGGTTATTATTTTGGGTAAAAACACTATGCCAAGTCAATGAAAAACGCCAAACCTCTCTTCCCAAGTTGAGTTCTATTTCATTCATCTCAGTAGAAAATTTTTAAAATAAACCTACACCATAAACACTTACATGTGTGTGTTTGTGCATATAATAAGTTTGATAGCATTATAATATATATGTGATAAGGTTCACTTCCTTTTTTTTCCTGCACTACTTTTCATTGTCCACAGAACGTTTCTAAGGTGGCAAATTTCTTTGGCCTTTGTATGCTATTTGGATACATGTTATTTTGTTAATCAGTGATGACAACTTGAGGAATCTCCTTCCAATCTGTTAAATGAATGACTCAGAGTGAATGCTACTCTTGTCTTTGTGTATTTCCATGGTAAATTATCTTTTGTCTACTATGGGGGTTTTCAATGACTTGTTTGTTAATCTTAATTAACCTAACTAATGGGAACTATATTTTGCAGAGGCATATTTGTGCTGTGCCATAGTCTCTGCATTTCTTTACTGTTGTAGTGCCTTGATCAAGCTGTCCACTTTTGGTTGATGTACCAAGCTCCCAAGTCAAGTTTATGGAGATAATATTTGCTGTTTTAGGAATTTGTCTTTCAGTTTTTAGAACTGTATGTTGCTATTCTTTTTTCTCATGGCAGTGGTGTCTGTATCAATGTATCCATTTCTGCAGAATGGCAGACATGCATATGGATATCCACATCTCAGAAAGTCCAAGAACAAGCGAGGAGCTTTTTGCTGTGATCTCTTTGGAAAATTTATTCCCAGTTGATTGACATCATGATTCAGCTCCCAGATCTATATGAGTACTGGGAGGCAGACTGCCGTCACTAAATATAATCACATTTTATGGTTGTATAGTGTCTCGTGGTTTATGGACCATATTCTCATTGGACATAGTCGGTAGATGGATTCAGCTGTTTCTGTGGACTTTCAAATTGATAGGTGCTCCATATAATTAGTTGTTGATGTAAATCAATACAAGAAGTACATGCAATTTGGGATGTAGTAACTAGATAATCACCTTCAATTAGAGATCTGCTTTGTGTCTAGAAATCCAAGGGAAACATGGATCTTGCAAGGGTCAGTAGCTCCGAGAATCATTTCTACTAGTTCAAGCCATAGGGTTTACTTTCTTTTTCCCCCGCCCCTGTCTCCCTTCATTTAATGGCATCTTATTAGGTTTTAAATGCCTTGTTTAGAATTCCTTTCTAAATTAACATGGAACATCTTGTAATTGCTTAGGGAACTGTCTGTAGTTATCAAATTATTTTAAGGCTATTAATATAGACTTATCATAGCTTTAATGTAACTTCATTTATATACTATATGGGTATACAAATGGCTTTGTCAGATACATTAAACTGTAAATGTTTAGCAGGCTGAATAAGTGATAAAATGATCATCTTAATCTTGACAGCAATTTACATACAGGTCCAGTAATTAATCAGGTGGTTAAGTACATCTCTGGGAGTGCTCTGTGATCTTCTAGGAGGGAAGGAGGACACATGTATGTGTAAATAAGGTACCGGTTTAAACTCTCATCAGCTGAATGAGACTTTTTTACTTTTGCATAATGGAGATATGAGAAATGGAGAAAGAACTCTTTAGTAACATTCCATATCTCCCTTGAAGGAGAAAATGTACATTATTTGTTTAATCTACTAGAAAAATCTCAAAGTTAAGGGCAGAGTTTGGTTTTCTCTGTAGGTTGTCTTGTGGTACAGCGTGGTATTTTCCAATCTCTACTCATATATGATAGTATTTCAACATCCCTTTCCCATTTTCATTGACCTCACTTTTAAAAATAATGACAGAATCCCCAGAATCTTATTTTGTGTATTTGGGAACAGCAGTATAATCTTGACATATTCTCAAAGAAATGTTATTATTCCCATGACTTTCTAAATCTCACTGGTCCTGTGAAACATGATCAAGACATAGGTACTTCCAAATGCCTTTTGTAAATTCTCCATCTTTTATTACAACCCTCTGCACTCTTGCAAGATTTAGTCTAAATTACCAATTTAAGACTTAAATCTATACTATACCTTCCATTAATTTTGGCCTTGTTTCATATATTTAGTCATGCTTAGACAGTATTTTAAGTTAATTGAGGGTAACGGTGGTATCTTTTACTCCTGTTTCTCTATTTTCTGGCACAGTACTAGGCACATAGTAGCTGTTTAGTAAATACAAATACTTCGGTTAAAACATTGGTGTTTAAAATTTGTTCCTTTGATATCTGATTTTTATTTCCTTTTGAATTTAAATGAATCACCTAGGAAAGCAAAGGTGCCTAGCTAAGCATCCAGAGCAACCTTCTTTGATCCCTTTTAGTTTCTTCTCAAGACGACTATGGTTGAAGATTGAGATCAAACAGATAAAGAATGGCCCACATATTTATAGACAGTGCTGCTTATCCAGCTGTCTAAAGATGGAGTAGGCAGCTTGGTAAAGTAGTTAGCTGTCTGTCACTCGAAGGAATCAACTGGAGGTTCTGTGGCATGTCAGGGATATGGGAAAGGCGATTCCTTACGTTTCCAGTGGTCCTTTACAAGGCCATAATTCCGCAGTTGTAAGTATCATGACATTCATTTGTCTGATGGCCCAATTAATTTTCCTGGGTGGAAGTTAGAAGAATTTGTCTCTTTGCAACATAAGTAGCATGCTTTTCAGTGGAAACCACTCTGGTTTGGGAGGCAGAAGCCGCTACCTTTGACAGGTTAACTCTGACACACTATATGTCCAGGAGAAAGCTACGAAGAGATCTTTTCTCTAGAAATCCAAGGATTTCTCATTTTATTTTAGTATATTTCACAAGTGATTATTGTAATCTACTCAAATTTATACAAGTTACTGAAAGAACTACCATAAAGAGCAAATGATCATAATAATGCGGAGTTTCCAGGTTTGCAGTGAGAGATGCTCAATAGATAATGTAGAATGAATGTGGGTTTGAGGACTGGTAGAAATGGCCTTATCTGAAGCATGGGCAGAGGGGCAGCCCTCCTTACAGAGAGGACCACTGGAAGCTAGGACCGTAGACAAGACACCGCAGTCCCATTTTTCATGGCCTCCGGGCCATTCCAAGTCTGACTGTAGCACAGTCCTCTGGGGCCTACACAGTAACATGTTGGAATCCTTCACTGATTATCCTTCACTACACCTTCACTGATTGTTGTTGTACCTGGTTCCTTGAGCCATTTTCTTTGCGTGCCAATTTACTTATCATAAGGAAATTTATAGATACCAGAGCATGTGCTTAACTGGAATGAACTTTAGCTTTATTCTTTCGCCAGCAGAATAGGGTGGCAATTATGCTTCCTGGGCCTAGCTTACTCCCTAGTAAAGCAGTACATTAACTTGTTAGAGGGAAGAAACAGCTCTTTCCGTTCTCATAAGGTACCACTGAAGCAACTGAGGTTGCTCGTGGCAGTACCACATTAACGGTTCCTTTGCTAACACCAAATATTATTACACCTCCTTTACGCATCTCCTCAAAGGCTGTAAGTCATTAGCATCTTTTCCCTGGAAGGACAATAGCCAAGTACTGATTCAATCACTTCTGATTATGATCAATTGCATTATGATTTATTCCTGTATATATACTATTAATGAAAGTATTAATTTTCCTGATAAAAGAACAAAAGTTAGAATAAAACTGTCTCTGTGAACCTGTTAAGGGCATTGATGGTTCAGTGGTAG
Source organism: Trichechus manatus latirostris (assembly GCF_000243295.1). Classification (NCBI taxonomy): domain Eukaryota; kingdom Metazoa; phylum Chordata; class Mammalia; order Sirenia; family Trichechidae; genus Trichechus; species Trichechus manatus. Next base: position 4,216,752 of record NW_004444043.1, read on the forward strand.
AATTCTTGCCTTCCATGCAGGAGACCCGGGTTCGATTCCTAGCCAATACACATTACGCGCAGCCACTACCTGTCCATCCGTGGAGGCTTGCATGTTGCTATGATGCTGGAAAGGTTTCAGCAGAGCTTCTGGACTGAGATGGACTAGGAAGAAAGGCTGACTCAATGGCAGCTAAAAACAACATGAACCCGTTGCCTGCTAAGCAAATTTCAACTGTTGTTCCCACATCTTCTTAATTTCAAATCATTATTCAAATTCAAATCATTGAAAGGATTTTCAATTTTTGCCGTTTTGTCTCCTTTTTTTGGGTCTGGAGTAGGAGGAATTATTCAGGCCTGTTTTCTCTCTGAGTCTCTGGACTGTTCTGTTGTGCTCTCAGCCCAGCCTCCTCATGAGCAGACACGCTGCCATTTGAAACCTGGGACAGAGAACACATGGGATGCCTTCTGGTGAAGTGACTCAGAGACTGCTGACTCATCCTGCCTTGCCCAGAGATTCCAAGTCAAGCTGCACCTGGGAACACTGCAGGGGGAAAAATACCAGCATTTTCTGTTAGCATTCAGGACACTGACCAGAATGAATTCCCAAAGTCACTGCTAAACTCCTCCCTAACAAAAAGGGAAGTTTACTCAGGCCTCAGTGAAGTGTAACTGAACCATTTTAGCCAGTGATTTAAGGCCAGTCTGAAATCTGCTTTACCAATTTTGGTCACCAAATTGTGCTTTCTCATTGTTTGAGCTACGAGTTTTTTGGAGGTCAAGATGAAAATACTTCTAGGGTATTTACCTGCCTTATGCTGTGGTAGAATGCAGAGTAACATCTTGGGGGAGCATGTAGTTCTTCTGTTTGATGAGCATATTCTTCAAAATGCCAAATGCTTACACTGAAGGTGACTTTTCAAAGCCATCCTGTCCAACCAATGGAAATGCATGCAACCTCTCCCCTGGGTTCTAAATCATAAGTGCTTTTGCTTCCCTTTGGATTCAGTTCTGCCAACTCCTTCTTGCTACAATAATGAGAGTTGGCATTTAATGAGTGCTCACTGTGTTCAAGACAGTGAAGTAAGTGGCTTATACGCATCATCTCATTTAATCCTCCCAGCAACCCCATGAGCTAGAGGAGCTATGATTATCCTTATGTTGATTAAGGTAGTGATAGCAGCTGTAACAGATAAACCCCACATCTCAGAGGGTCAGCACAGAAGTTGTTCAGTTTTTGCTCATACAGCAGTCCAACTTGGTGTTCTTAGTTGGCGGCCAGGACTGATTCAGAGACCATCTTCAACATGTGGCTCCCAATGTTGCCCTGGGGGTTGTAGCCATCCTACCTTCCAGAAAACCTTGGAAGGTCAAGGATGGGAGGTATTATGGGTCCAGTCTGGATGTGACATCCATCACTTTGCTCACATTTCATTGGCTTAGTCGCATGGTTGCATCTAACTGCAGGGAGGCTTAGAAATGTCGTCCAGTTATGCACTCAGGAAGCAGAACCAGTCTGGGGAGTAATTGACCAGTCTCTGCCACAATCTCCATCTTGGAAGTGAGGAAATTGGAAGCTAGAGAGGTTAAATCATTGTGTAAGTTAGGGCCGGGATCAAAATCCAGGTCTGTCCTGCTCCAATACTGTGCTCCATTGCTTGGAACTTGGTGTCAGGTGGCAAGATAAATAGTAGAATTTGAGTCTGTGCAGGGGTTCACTAGTTATTCATCAGTGGTCAATCATTGCCATAAATTTTGGGTGTCAGACAGCCAAGGCATCCTTAAGCAATCCTTGCTTAGCTCTCATCTTTTCCTTGCTCTTGGTACTAAAGTTTTTTCCTCTTTATCTTCACATATTTGCTTCTTAAAAAAAATTCACTTTTGAACTGTAAACACCATCCAAGTTGTAACTATTCATAGTCAAACTAATTTCTGGCCCCTGATATAGAGGATGTTTGGCAAAATAAGTCAAGTAGATAAAAGTAATAGGAAAAAGATTACGGGGCAAGAGAATGGAGAAGACATGCAATATAGGAAGGAAAGAAGTCTTATTTTTTTCTCAGCCTGCCCTAGAAGTTAAGGTCATGGGTATTGTAGCTTACCTTGCTAAGAGTTTAGTTTTTTCAAATCTGTTTTCAAAATGAAGAGCAGCCCAATCAGTTAGTGAAGAATTTTAATGTAAGAGACTTTTCATTGAAATGAAATGGTATTACTTTCAAGTGCTATAGTAACTCCGAAAAACCCTGAATAGAAGAGGTGTTAGGAGTTCTCAATTCAAACTTACCTGAAGAATCCAAAGGGGTTTAAAACCAACTAACCAACCAGTTGCCATTGAGTCGATTCCACCTGCACTCCATAGAGATTTCAAGGGTGGCGGGATCTTTTGGAAGTAGATTGTGAGGCCTTTTTTTAAAGCAAACAACCAAATACAGTTAGATAACGTTTCATGGTGAATTTTAACAACCAGTCTGTGTAAAGCATGTGAAGTGTGAATTACAATGGACAACTAATTTAGAGCTAATAACTCATAGCTTCTTGAGGGCAGTGGTAGGATGAAAAAGTAAAAAATGAACTCAGAAAAGTGGACTTCCATTCTTACTGAGCTATGAGTGGTTCTTGGTAACCAGACATAACTGACATCAGAGAATAAAAGAATCCCTATTTAAAGAATGTTTTATCATATTAGGAGCAACAGTACTTTGTCTTTGAATAAGAATGTACTAAGCAGCTGAAGCTTGTACAGTGAAACCTGTGAGAGCTGGAACTGAATGAGAATGCCTTGTTTTTCTGGGTCTGTAAGTTTTCTGCCTTTGACAGGGTGCTTACTATTATTGCTCTCTATTAAGAATCCTACCTTGTTTTAGTGCTGAGTTTTCCATCTCTGACAGGTTTCCACCTTACACAGGTTTCCAGCTTTTGCAGGGTTTACTGTAATATTTAGAAACCTTCCAGTTTGTATGAAGGTAGCTCCTTTTGCAGATGGCCAAAAATATTTCAAAGCCACCAAGGTGAAGTCTGCAAAACCTGCCTACCTAGGAATGCCTTATAATGGAATTTTGGTTTTGTATATACAACTAAACTAAAGTTGGAGACAGCTTGATATTTTTATTGACAATTTTTTTTCTGCAAATATGTGTTTACCTAACGGCTAATTTTGAATGGACTTAAATGATTTCACAAAACTTGGTCCGTCTAGCCATGCTTCTCTCAGATGGACATTATTTCCCTTGTTGTTGTTAGTTGCCTTCAAGTGATTCTAACTCATGGCAACCCCGTGGGTGCAGAGTAGAACTGCTCCATAGGGTTTTCAAGGTTGTGACCTTTCAGAAGCAGATTGCCAGGCCTGTCTTCTGAGGTGCCTCTGGGTGAGTTGAAACCATCAACCTTTTGGATAGTAGTTGAGCACTTAACCATTTGCGCCACCCAAGTGGTACAAAATACTTCAATACAGCTTTTCTACCTATCATTTTGCTGCATGAATGAGATAAACAGTGATCCAAGGTTTGCTGCTGTTGTCGTTCGGTGCTGTCGAGTCAGTTCAGACTCATAGTGACCACATGTACAACACAACAAAACACTGCTCAGTCCTGCACCGTCCTCACAATTGTTGTTATGCTTGAGCCCGTTGTTGCAGCCACTGTGTCAATCCAAGGTTTAGAGATCATTAAGTTACTTACTATGCATTCATTCTTTCTTTGATACAAGGAGGTGCCTGGACCTCTCTCTTCTCCTCTGAAACACTGTAATGCATTCACGTGGAGCAGGTGTAGAAGAGGGAGTATGTAAAACACAGACCCTGCCCCAGGCATACTCTCCTCAGTGTCCAGAAATCCCCACTGACTCTCTGTGAAACTGTGAAGTGGGAATGAGATAATGAGACAGATGCATCGAGGACACAGCCTCATCAAGGGACTGCGGGGAACTTAAACGATGCTAGCCTCAAGAGTGGCTCTTTGGCTGGTGCAGAAAAGAAGGAAGCAGTGGGAGGAGCTGCATGCCGTTCAAGGAAGCCCAGATGTGATTGATTGGTAGTGAATGAACAGGGTAGAGTCTGTGTTTCATTTGATGGTATTTTACTTGCTGCATCTCTAGTGGAGTATGGCTTTATGGGATTCAAATGTATATACAAATATGGATGTGTACTATTCATAATCATTCCCCATTTTTGTTACGTTCCCACCTTAACATGCCCATACACCTGCTTTTGCACACTGGGTGTGGAACAAAACAGGACCCCAATACCCCAACCACGGATTGCTGGTGTCATGCTGTCATAGGGCCAGTTGGCTACCAGCTCACTGCTTCCTTCTCAGAATTACATGGTGTTCTACTTATCTACTGTTATGTAGCAAGCTACCCCTAAAATCTGGAGACTTAAAACAAGATATGCCTCTGATAGTTCTATGGGTTTACTGGGCTCAGCTGAGCAGTTCTTATTCAGAGTCTCTCATGCAATTGCAGTCAGATGGTGGTCAGCTGGGAGCTCAGTTGGGACTGTCAGCTGGCTTGGGCTTCTCCTAGCATGGCAGTAGGTTCAGAGAGCTAGTGCCACAAGAACTAATGCCACAAGAGTGGGACTCAGATGGAAGCTGCAAGTCTTCCTGTGACCTAACATCAAAAGTTTCAGAATACCGATTCTATCACATGCTATTTTTCAAGTAGGTCCCTAAGGCCAGACCAGATTCAAGATGAAGGGAATTAGCAGTGACTTGCTGCTAAATGTTTAACAACTGGCTCTCTAAAATAAAAAAAAAAAGGTATATATTTATACACACACACGACTATATAAAGGATATATAGCACATAATTTACAAATAATAATACAATAAATGATACTCTTTACTGTAAATTTCAGATAGCAAATTGATTATCACAGAATGCTTTAGTTAATTTTTGTGCAACACTGGTATTGCAACTGATGAATGAGTGTAGTTCCTGCAAAAATTCTGGTTGGTATTTTGTTTACCTTAACGAGAAAGCATACCAATGAAGACTTATGTCAGAACTTCACCTGTTTGTCAACAACATGAGCGACTTCTTTGCTGAATGGGAGAATAGTTTTCAAATACCATTCTCTCAGCTGTTTATTTTATTTTGGGTGAAGGGCACTATTCATGATATGATGGCTAGAGACAGGACCTACTTTAAAGTTTAACCTGCATTATTAACATTTTCTCCATTATTTTTTTAAGTCTAGACTAGGGTTCTGCAATTTTTTTCTGTAATGGACCAGATAGTGCGTATTTTAGGCTTTGCTGGTTGGGAGGCAAAATTGGGGGCATTACGTAGGAACTTAGAAGGCAAGTATTTTTAAATGTTTTGCTCATGGGCCACCCAGAAATAGACAGTGGGCTCAATTTGGTCCATGGGCCATAGTTTGCTGACAGCTGGTTTAGACAAAAAGACAATAAAACAATCCCTAATTTGTAATGTTAACAATTTCCATAGTGTAAATACTCTCTCAATGACCGATTTCAAGGTATCAATATGACATCATCAGAACAGATTTGGGAGGAGATGCATAACACACACCATTATATATAGCATTTCCACTATACAGCTGCAATAGATGTAAATAATCTCAAGAGCATAGATAATAGTAAAGTGTAGTAAAGTAATTAGGAAGTGAGGAGTTTCAAGAATTTATTGCCTTTGTTTATAATATAATTTATTTACCATAAATTATCTGATTTGTTTTTAATAATGGCTGTACTTAATTTGGGAGCAACCAGTTTGCAAATTTCTTGAATTCTCACCAACCTGTACAAGTCAGCTCCAGCACACCACCAGGAGTTAGACCCCAATTCTTTTTTTTTTTTAATTTTCTTAATATTTTATTGTGTTTTTGGTGAAAGTTTACACAGTAAGGTAGGTTCCCCTTTGGCAATTTCCATACAAATTGGTCAATGACATTTGTGATGGTTAAAGCTGTACGTCATCGTGGCTGAGCCATGATTCTCAGTGGTTTGGCAGTTATATAATGATATAGTTTGGCAGTTATATGATGATGTAATTTGGCGGTTATGTAATAATGCAGTCATCTGCCATGATGTGATCTGATTTGATCAGCCAATTAGTTGTAAAGGGAGTTTCCTTGGGGTGTGGCCTGCATCCAATATATTGCTCACTTGCTCTGAATCCTGCATCCAGCTCATCATCATCTGATTTCCAGTTCTTGGGACGTGAGCCAGTGGCCTGCCATCTTACCTACTGATCTTGGATTCCTCAGCATCCCCAGCCCATGAGCCAGCTGTCTGACTTGCTGATCTTGGGTTCCTCAGCCCTTGCAGTTACATGAGTCAGGAGAAGCCTCCACCCTGCCGCCTGACCCACAGACTTGGGACTTGCCAGCCTCTGATAAATCTCTCTCTGTCTCTCTTTATATATATATATATATA
>NW_004444043.1:4223227-4249603 GCF_000243295.1 Trichechus manatus latirostris
AATCCACCAGCCACTCCTTGGAAACCCTATGGGGCAGTTCTACTCTATCCTACAGGGTCTCTATGAGTCGGAATCGACTCAACAGCAATGGGATTTTTTTATATATGTACGATTCACTGGTTTTGCTTCTCTAGAGAACCCAGCTAAGACAACATTAGTTAGATTTTTCACATTGTGTCAATATTCTCATTAATTGTGATCTGGTTGTTCCTTTTTCAGTACTCTAATTTCCCTGCACCTTTTTCTTCTTGTTTTTGCTTTGGATTAAATGTTGACCTTTTGGACACGTACAGGTGTGTTTTTCAGTAGAGCACCAACCTAATGGGTAATATCCTTTATTTTGTGTGTCACTCTGTTAAAAAGTGATTTCAGGGGATAGTTTTGATTCAGAGTTTAAAGAGTGTCTTAGGGCTGTAGTCTCAGGGAGTCTTCTGGTCTCAGGTGGTCCAGTTAGTCTGGCCATTTTTAAGAATTTGAGTTTTGTTCTGCATTTTTCTCCCATTCTAACCAGGATCATCTATTGTGTTCCTGGTCAGATTGGTCAGTGGTGGTAGCCAGGCACCATCTATTTCTTTTGTAGACCCCAATTCTTGATATGAGGAAGAGTGTGGGCATATAAGAAGGCAAGGAATTGAAGGTGACTATCTTTGGAGACTATTTGTCAAAAAAAGGGAATCACTTCTGGTATCCAGAACTATGTCATTAAGTCCTAAACTTTCTTCAATAAATCCTTTCGTTCTTTGACTACTACAGTCTGTCATATACAGGGTGTGTGTGTGTGCAATTTATGTGTTGTTAGGTATGAGCACTGGTGGCACAATGCTTAAGAGCTCAGGCTGCTAACCAAAAGGCCAGCAGTTCAAATCCACCAGCCACTCCTTGGAAACCCTATGGGGCAGTTGTACTCTGTCCTTTAGGGTTGCTGTGAGTTGGAATTGACTTGACAGCAATGGGTTTTGGTTTGTTTTTTTAGATATAAGCACAGGGTGACTAGAATTTGAGGGGATGCTAAGCACTTATGTGTAGCAGAAGTAGATCTCTTCATGACGTAGCATAGCAGAAGTGCTCATAGATTTTTTTATGTAAACAAAAGAAATTGTGTTTTTTTTTTTTTACCATCCAAGAAAAAGTAGAACCTTGATGTATGATTCAAAATTTACTTAGCTGGTTTCATGCACTTTCATACAAAGCTGATTTCATGCAAAGTGAAGAGGACTTTTAAGCACTTATGGATGAAAATCAAAGACTGCAGCCTTCTGTATGGTTTACACCTCAACATAAAGAAAGCAAAAATCCTCACAACTGGACCAAGGAGGAACATCATGATAAATGGAGGAAAGATTGACGTTGTCAAGGATTTCATTTTACTTGGATCCACAATCAACACCCGTGGAAGCAGCAGTCAAGAAATCAAAAGAACACATTGAATTGGGCAAATTTGCTGCAAAAGATCTCTTTAAAGTGTTAAAAGGCAAAGATGTTGCTTTGAGGACTAAGTTGTGCCTGACCCAAACCATGGTATTTTCAGTCGCCTCATATGCGTGCAAAAGCTGGACAATGAATAAGGAAGACCAAAGAAGAATGGATGCCTTTGAATTATGGTGTTGGCCAAGAATATTGAATATACCATGAACTGCCAGAAGAACAAACAATCTGTCTTAGAAGAAGTACAGCCAGAATGCCCCTTAGAAGCAAGGATGGCGAGACTACGTCTCACATACTTTGGACATGTTATTAGGAGGGACCAGTCCCTAGAGAAGGACATCATACCTGATAAAGTAGAGGGTCAGCAGAAAAGAGGAAGACCCTCAGTGAGATAGACTGACACAGTGGCTGCAGCAATGGGCTCAAACATAACGACGATCTTGAGGATGGTGCAGGATCGGGCAGTGTTTCATTCTGTTGTACATAGGGTCACTATGAATCAGAACGGACTCAATGGCACCTAACAACAACAACACGTGTTTTGGCTGATGGTATCATATTTTTGACAGTTATTAATTTTTGCTCAGATTAAGAGTAGATGGGGCCATCCTGCAGCTAGAGATAACAGGTCATGTTTAAAGTGTTGAACAACACTGAGTAATTAGTCTTTGAGCTCTTTCTTAGTTGAGCACAAAACATCACAGCTACTCCTGCTCCCCTCACCAGTTACTGCTGGGGACTCAGCTCTTCCTTGGAAGACTTGTCTTCCCCACTCTCTGCTCTTCAGCTAGAGATACCAGGATTGCTCGTGCCAATAATACATCCTGGATTGTTACCACTTTACTGAGCTTTCACAATCATAAGTTGTACTAGCATCTTCTGACAATACTCTTTGGACCACATCATGGGTTTTCTCTCTTTTCTCACTTTTCATCTTTCCTTTCCTTAGTGGGTTTTGCAGTTTTTTCCTTTTCCAGAGGTCTCTATGCCCCTTTTCTGCATGTTCACATGCTCCCTTTCAGAAACATTACCCCATTCTTTACTGTCACTTCTCCTGCCTGGTTTTTACCATTCCTCCTTCCTGTAACTTCACAGCGCACATTTGCAATGAAAACGCCAACAGAAAGTCTTTCTGTATGTCATCAAAATGCTGAAATCCCCATTAAGTGGGGGTATTTCTGGTACATTTTCACCTTATTTGGGGACTTCTCCTGTAAGTTCACAATCGCCTTTGGGGAAATGGGCATATTATCAAAGGCATTTTAAATAATTTATGTAATACTGCATCTTATATAAATAAAAATTTAAAATTGTGCATTTATTGACCGACAGAATAATAAGCAGGCAAATCTATTGTTCTGAAATTCTTTAATAGGAGGAGGTAAGTGATTCCTCATGTAGGAAACTGAGTGTCAATGTATAACTTTCTGAGAAATAAGCTCTACAGCATTGGTAGAATTCAGTACATCTCTTGTCATTGCCCTTGAATAAAGTTATTTGAAAAGCTAGAGTTCTTGGGAGGTGCAGACAGTTAACTTGTGCAGCTGCTAACCAAAAGGTTGGTGGTTCAGGTCTACCCAAAGGCACTTTAGAAGAAAAAACCAAAACCCATTGCCATCAAGTCGATTCCTACTCATAGAGTATAACTGCCCCATAGAGTTTCCAGGGAGCGCCTGGTGGATTCAAACTGCTGACCTTTTGGTTAGCCAACATAGCTCATAACCATTATGCCACCAAAGGTCTGGTAATCTACTTCTGAAAAAGCAGCCATTGAAAACCCTATAGAGGACAGTTCTACTGTGACCCACATGGGGTCACCACGAGTTGGAATCGACTTGATGGCAACTGGTTTTTGCTTATTTGGAAAACTAATAGCTAGACTTTGGTGCTAGCCATTTTAATCATCCCATAAGATGACAAAGAAACCAGAAAACAGCTTAGTAAGTAAATTTATTCTCAACTTTAGCACTGCTGAGGGAATTAGGAAATAGCATTTCACAAAATATGTCTGTGACATTTTGAATTTTCTTCATAGCACAGTATCTAATTCTCTTCTGCATCTCTCTTTATGCGAAGGGAAACCCTCAGGACATACTGATATGCTGGGATGACTGCTCCTTCACTCTGTAAATACATTTTTTAAGTGTGCTGTAATATCATTTTGATGGTTTAATTTCTGGAAGGATTTGGCTAATTACATTTCTAGGAATGTACTCAGACCAGTTTTAGCTGCCTGGTGTTACTTTTAATAGCAGCTATTGCTTACCTTTTCTCTTCTTTATTTTTTCTCTCTCCTGCCTTCATAGTTATTTTGCTGATTTGGGGACTTGACCTTGGTTTAAATTAGTTTGTCTGTAACACGCCTGTGAATATGATGCAATATTTTAATGGTTAATTACTACATTGTATCAACTTGTCATAAAAAAGCAGGCTTCAGAATTAGAGGAATATTGTTCCCTTTTCCTGTGAAAGAAGAAATCTTTATAAAAGAGAAACAGCCAAATGTGTTAGTACTAAAATGCCCCTTTCCAATCCAGGTAGGTAAATACTGAATTGGTTCCCTAAGTAACAGGACTTTTTTAGTACACACTGAAATGAAATAATAAATTTATACCAAATAGCCAGTGGCAATTCAGAGAAATAAGAAGATTCAAACAAAGGAATAATTTAGGATAGTTACTTTCTAAAATAGACTCTATTTTGTTATTCCTTAGTCAACAGCGATTGCCAAGGATGGCTGTGCAGTGTTGAAGTGTGGATTAGCATAGGTCAGTGGTGTCGCCTAGTGGTGGAAAAAGGAAAACAGATAAGGTGCTAGAACTAGGATTTGGTAATTTATTATTGTCTTCTTTTATTCTTTCAAAAGAATAATTTAATGCTTATTGCACTCATAGCATGGTGCTAGTCAGTACCTTGAATAATTTAAATTTTAAAAGATAATTATAATGATATCCAACATTCATTGAATTTTTACTACGTACCAATGGGATTTTTTTGGTTTTACCATACATTTTACTTTGATTTTCTCATGAATCTCTGCAACTAGCCTTTGAAATGAGTCTGTTATTATTTACAAATGAACTTTTAAAGAATCTTCTAGAAAGGGCAGTTCATGACATTAAGTATATGTAGCTATGTTTTGCCTCTCTAAATTTTAGACTAGCATTCTTTTCATGACACCATTATGAAATCTAAGTTTCAGTTTCCTCATGAATGCTTATCCAGGCACACCTATGCATGATCCTTTTTCCATTGTCCTGACCTTTAAGAGTGGTTTCCTTCTATCCCAAACAAAAAATGAGAAGTCACTTTGTACCTACCTGCCCATGGAGCCCAGGCAATAAGCTCACAATCTCCACTACAGTCATTAACATCGCCAGCTTAGCCTACAGCCTATCAGATTGGCTGAGACCCAGAGTCCTAGGGACACCAAGGTTGAAGAGAAGGGCATGAACGCATGCACTCATTTCATCCATCCCTTAAGATAGGCTTTTGTCATCAAACATTTACTGAATAGCTACTGTGGGTCTGAAATATGAACTAGATGCTGCTCTGCAACGGTTCCTATCCTCCCTAAGCTTATGAGTGAGTGGTAATTCTAATTGGCTCTAATGGGCCAGTACAGGATAACATAGGAGCACAGAGCCTGATTTGGAACGGGGAGGCAGATCAGAAAATGTTCCTAGGAGATGATACTGAAGCTAAAATGTGAAGGGCATGTAGAAAAACTTGCCTAGGTAAATGAGATGTGGGATGTTATGGGAGAAGGGGGAGGTTGGATATAAAAGGGGTAAGGTGAAGGAAGAATATTCCAGGCACAGAGAAGAACATACACTAAGGTGGAAGGTGAGAGACAGCATAGTTACTGACTCTGAGTTAAAAGCTCCAGTGAAATGGCTTTATCTCCAGTTTCTGGGTCTATTCCAGATTTATTCCTGGGCCACCTGGTGTGGAGACTTGTGCTGCACAAAGACTGGGACGGGTGCAAGTGGGAGGAAAATGGGCATTATAGGTCCATCTGTGGCAGGTGGATATTCAGAACAGTTTGGAGGTGACAACAGAGACAAGGCTGCATGGCTTTGGCTGATTGATGGTGGGGAGAACGTGGATCAAGTTTATTGGCAAAGCATTTGGCTGATTCTCATTTGGTCCATCAAGGATAGGGCTGAAGTTTTTGCCGATTGATCCAGAGTAAGCAAATGTCTTAGTTTCTTAGAGCTGCTGTAACAAAATACCACTAAGAGTGTGGCTTTAAAGAACAGAAATTTATTGTTTCATAGTTTTGGAGGCTCTAAATCCAGTTAGGGTATTGGCTGTGTTGATTGCTTCTGAGAACTCTGAAAGAGGAACTGAGCTATGCTTGTCTCCTAGCTTCTGCTGGATCCTGGCAATCCTTGGCGTTCCTTGGTTTATAGATACATCTTCACATGTTGTTTTCCCCCTGTGTCTGTTCTCCTTTTATAAGACACCACTCAGGTGGGATTAGGACCCACACTACTCTGGTATGACCCCGTGTTAACCTAAGCCTGAAAGGAAAGGGAAAAGGGAAAGAAGCAGTTACCAGAATGTGGAAGGAGAAGGTTGAAAAGAGAGGGCCACACTGAGAGGAAACTGTGGTCAAGGAATGGCTCCCTCAAGGTGACACAACACGAAGGAAATGGAGGAATAAACACTCTGCCCTCACTTTCTTTCCTCCTCCCCAACACCTGTTCCCGTTGACTGAAATCAACAAGAGGCCAGAGGCCAAGGAAAACCCTCGATGTAGTCCATAAAGTCACTGTGCTGTGGAACAGAGCCAGGTAGAAGAGACTGGCTGTGGAGGGACCAGAGGAGGACAACTTGGAGAGATGTTCAATTAGAAGGCCCTGCTGATGCACCAAAACACTGCTTAAACCTTCCTAAAGTGATCTATGAGACCACGACACAAATTTTTCAAAAGAAGTAGATGAAATCTGGTTACAGTGCTTTTAAACCTCTCACAGTCTTCGAGGGAATAAATGGATTGGAATTTTAAAGTAGAAAAGAGGACAAATTTTTAAACATGTGGGTGCTGTGTTATGTAGGGAAAGTATATCATCCTGTGCTTCAAGCATGGACAAAGAGTTTTCAAAGTACCACTCAATGAGATTCATGTGAGTCCCTTTCAGTTTGGGGGACACATTGGGCATGCATTCCACTGCTCCTTGGGAAACCTAAGGGGCGAGAGAGGTGCTGACTGGCTGTGTTGATATGGAGCCTAGACCAGGTGGCTGCACTGAGCAGTCTGCACCCTGAGAAAATTGTCAGAGTAATGGATGCAGGAATATTTACAATAGGGTCAGATGTGGGCCATGTGCGAGAGAGTCACTGTGAATTTTTCTTAGCTCCTGTCCAAAAGGAGTGACTTGAGGTGAAAAAAAATAGATCTCAGCGAGAAGCTAGAGGCAGGGTCAGCTTCTTAGGGTTGGGGAAGTTATTAACAGAAATGCATTTCAGATGTCTAGCAATGCAGAGTAGGTAGGGGATGGAGAGCTCCAACAGGCCTACAAACAGCCCATAACAGAAAGTGTCAGTATAAACACCTATTAGAGGGCTTGTTCAGTGGTAGAATTCTTGCCTTCCATGTGGGAGACCTGGGTTCGATTCCCGGCCAGTGCACTTCATGAAGAGCTACCATCTGTCTGCCATTGGAGGCTTGTGTGTTGCTCTGGTGCTAGACAGGTTTCACTGGAACTTCCAGACTAAGATGGGCTAGGAAGAGAAAGGCCTAGCAATCTACTTCCGAGAATCAGCCAGTGAGAAGCCTATGGATCACAATGGTTTGATCCGCAGCTGATCATGGGGATGGCGCAGGACCAGGTGACATTTCGTTTCGTTGTACATGGGGTCTCTGTGAGTCAGGGGCCGACTCAGTGGCAGGTGACAGCAACAAAACACCTGTGAAGAGCAGAGAGCTTTCATGTTAAATAGTCCAAAGCCTAACAGTCGAGTAATAATTTTCCTACTCATCTTTTCTCATCTTCTTTGTTGTGCTCTAACCCTGAAAGGGTCAGAAACTGCAGTTAGCAAGATGAGTGAGGAGTAGAAGGGATAGGTGGGAAATTGTGAATAGGAGGTCAGACTCCTTCCCACTTGTAACAGGCCTTGCTGAGGGAAAAGGTAGAAGTTTAACTCTATACAAATTGCAATATTGACTATGACATGGGCTTGGACATTCTGACTACTAAATTGAGACTAGATTTTGTGAATTGAAATGCATGGGAAGCTATGTTACTAAGAGTATCCAGAAAATTCATGCAGTGTGCCTGAGTTTTTGCAAAGAATCAGCAAAAATCAGGTCCACAGAATGATCCTACAATTGCAGTTTATGAGTCTTGCTTGTTCTAACCAGTTGCCTTGCATTCGACTCCTACTAATGGTGACTCCATGCGTGTCAGAGTAGTATTGCACTCCATAGGCTGATTTTTCAGAAGTAGAATGCCAGGCTTTTCTTCCAAGGCACCTCTGGGTGGACCTGAACCACCACCTTTCAGTTATCAGCTGCGCATGTTAACCATTTGCACTACCCAGGGACTCTGTGCTTGTTCTAGATATTTGTATATACTCTATGGAGAAAAACAAGCCCCTGCTTCCTCTAGGGAAACCCTGGTGGTGTGTGGTTAAGAGCTACAGCTGCTAACCAAAAGGTTGGCAGTTCGAATCCACCAGGCGCTCCTTGGAAACCCTATGGAGCAGTTCTACTCTGTTCTATAGGGTCGCTATGAGATGGAATTGACTCAACGGGTACTGTACGCTACCTTTAAGGTAAGAAAGATGGGCCTATCCCTTCTCACATTCCGTACATATTCCATATAGACAATTATTTTCTCTTCAGAACATTCTTGATTTTATGTATATAAATATTATGAACAGAGAAAGGAGCGAGGGGGGGAGCAAAAAATGTGATTTTGCTTATATGCCTAATCTCCTAAGTTTATCCCTGGGCCTACAGCCTTCTGGTTGTGTGAACCCAAAATGAAGTGACTTGAAGCTGTACCATACTTGATAGGAAAGGGTGTTGGTGTCGGCGTGAATATTAAACACTGCTGTGCCCAGGACCAAGTTTTGTAGCATATTTTAACTACAAAGAAAAAAAAAAAGCTATCTTCTTTGACAGAGCAAGAGCACAGTGTTAGAACTTTCCAGTTATCAGTACCTTTTTTTTTTTTTAAACTATGTGAAGCTTTCTCTTTGGTATTTAATTAAGTCTTATTTGAAAGTTTGAACTTTTGATATTCAGCAATTATTGTTTGATTTTAGTTTCTGGTATTTGAAAACTTTTCTCCCATTTTATATTCATATATGTGCCGAGCACCAAGATGGTACATGGATTTGTTTTTGTTGCTGAAAGAAGCAAGTAAACATGTGAACATTTAATCTTGCAGTAATGGAATGGGAAACAAAATTCTCAGCAACTTACAAGCTGTTCAGAGAGATTTTTCCGCTGCCTGTTGTGAGAAGTTAGGGTATGTAAAATAAATGATGTATGGAGCTGTAGGAATGCGGCTTTTCCAGACTACCTTATGTCTAAGGAACATTAAACATAGGGTTCTCGTTTAGCAAATAAATAACCATTCATTTCAATGGCTGCATAGTCTGGACTTTCGTGCATATTTTTGCAAAGATAAGGAGAGGCCATTAGGGATTTAATATAAAATAAATCGCCAAGGGGTCTTCTTGTAGTCCTTGTCTTTCTGCCACATGGTGTGTTACTAATGTGCATAAATGGGCTTAAATGAATTTGTTATCTGTACTACATTTGCAGTATGTATATATTTATATATTATTTTTTAATTGTGTTTAAAAATAAAACATTAAATACCTCATTTTGGAGAGTTGAAAACATAGAATACGTAAATCAATCTGCTTCAATTAGTATTAAAAATGTCAGTATATTAGATTTGCCCATGGATGTATTTACTTCACAGAGTTTAATGTATTTTAGTTTTGTGATCTTGGAGGTAGCCGTATGGTTAATTTGTCACCTTATAAGAATAGAATGTTACAATCCAAGCTCGATTAATGACATAATGTGTAAGCGCCATTGAAAAAGTCCATGTCTTGGTTGTTTTATTGATGCTCTAGGTCAGATTGGAACATTATCTGCCTGAAGCACTGATGGCCTGGGCTAACCAAGGAGCTTTGCTGCTTTGCTTTCTTCTTGAGTTACTCTCACCATTTTTACAGTTACGGAAAGAAAGTGGCAGGAAATGTTCTGCATCATTTAAAACTATTTGGCAGTATCTATTATTGCATCCACAAGGTAGTTGTCATACAGTTTCCCTTAACATATTTATTTTTTCACAATGGTAAGTGGAAATTAATAAGTTATAACCTGGTAAGGTTTAAAAGATAGGTATATTCTTCTTTAGATTAGATTTCAAAATGATCCCACGTGGTTTTGATAACATTTTAAAATATAGTTACTCATCTCAGAAGAAAAGCTTTGATGTCTGCCCAGTTGAAACAGCTTTTGTTAAAGAAATCATCATTTTTATGAAATCAGTTACCTAGAGATGCCAATTAATTTATTACTTTTCATTAATAATCTGCTAAATGATGCTGAATTGCTAAATCCATGCTAAGTTTTCTATAATATATATTATACATAAACTATGGCATAAATATGCTCCCTTGATATTCTTTTCTCCTAACCAATATTATTTGATTTTCAAAGGGAGCAAAAAACTTTCTAAATCACACGCAGCTGATATTTTCTTTTTAAGCCGTCTTGATGCACTACTGTCAGATGTAGAAATGTCACTCAATTAAAATATTTATTAGATAATTATTAGACCTTGTTAATAGCTTTCACTTATGTTTGTTTCTGAACACAAATGAAACCACTGTTTTATAATCTAATACAAGGAGAAAGGCAGTTAGTGAGCATGCGTGTGTAACCTTTGCATTTGACTGGTAAGGAAATACTGCTTATTTTGACTTCTCTAAATCTGACCAATTTATCATCTGGAGGTTGTTATTCTTGCTTTTATCACTGCTTTGCTGGTGATGTTTATGGGGTGTGGGCTTTAACAGCAGGTGGTGTTTTTAGAAACATGTTAAATGTAAAGCGTGTGTTGTAATTTATTCACATGCTATTCGGTGTTTGTTTCCACTCTAACAGCATACGCACACAACCTAACACTGGTAAGTAATTTTAAATAGGTAAATATTGCCCTTGATTTTTTATCAGTCCAGGTGAACCAACATTTAGGGAGCCAAGGCTTGTGGCAGAGGTGAATTCTATATCCAGGGTATCAGAGAGCAGTGTCCACCTTTTTGGAGGCACTAAAAAAGAGGAAGGACATTGGTGGTTCAGTGATAGAATTCTTGCCTACCATGCAGGAGACCCAGGTTCAATTCCTGACCAATGTGCTTCAAGCACAGCTACCATCCATCTATCAGTGAAGGCTTGCCTGTTGCTATGATGCTGAAGAGGTTTCAGTGGGAGCTCCTGTCCTAAGACAGACTACGAAGAAAGGCCTGGTGATCTATTTCCAAAAAATCAGTCAGTGAAAACCCTATGGAACACAGTGGTCTGATCTGCAACAGATCATGAGGATGGCGCAGGACTGGGCAGCATTTTGTTCTGTTGTATATTGGGTCAGAGCCCTGGTGGCGCTGTGGTTAGGCATTTGGCTGCTAACCAAAAGGTCAGCAGTTTGACTTCACCAGCCAGTCCTTGGAAACCCTATGGGGCAGTTCTACTCTGTCTTACAGGGTTGTTATGAGTCAGAAACGACTCGACAGTAATGGGTTTAGTTTTTTTTTTGGTACATCGGGTCACCATGAGTTGAGGGCCAACTCGACAGCAGCCAGCAACAATGTGTATTTTAAAAGGAAATTGTTTTTTTCCTGTTTGATTTTTAGTAATATTTTCCCACATGGTCGATATGCCAATTCAAAAAAAAAATTCTTTGATGGTTACCAGGGACGGGAGGGGGAGAGAAAGAAAATTACTAAATAGATAGAAGACACGTGTTAATATTGGTGAAGGGAAAGATAATCCACTACATGAGGGAAGTCAGCAAAACAGGACTAAGGCACGGCAGTACACTGAGAGGAACGCAAGAACAAAGGGCAGCAATGGCAATTACGATAGCTTCGATAATCCTGCAACAAAAGTAGTAACAAACAGTAATTTATGAATGGATGCATAGGCAGATAGATATACCAAGAGGTGTGGGAGGGAGTAAAAGAACACACCCACCTGCAGATAATAGGTTTGGTGGTGGGTATTTCTACATACGTAACTGTAGGTGCTGCTTATATAGTAATATAGGCAATAGAGCACACAAGGGCCACAGTCAGGGAAGCCTATTAGACATAACCAAACATCTCATGGGTTGCAGTTCCTAGGCTTAAAGGTGAGGGACCATAGACTCAGGGTTCATTTACGTCAATTGGCATATCATAGTTCGTAAAGATAAAGTTTTGCATCCTTCTTTGATGAGTAGCGGCTGATTTTTAAAAGCTTGAGAGCAGCCATCTAAGATACATCTATTGATCTCTTATGGTATGGAGCAAAAGAGAGTGAAGAAAACCAAAGACTCAAGGGAACAAATAGTCCAAAGGACTAATGGACCACTTGAACCACAGCCCTGAGACCAGAAGAACTAGATGGTGCCCCCCTACTGCTACCTACTGCTCCGACTGGGATCACAACAGAGGGTCCCAGACAGAAGAAAATTGTAGAACGAAAAATTGTAGAATGAAAAATCAAATTCACAAAAAAGACCAGACTTACTGGTCTGATAGAGATTGGAGGAACCCCTGAGACTGTCACCCTAAGAAAAACAGGAAACTGGAAGTCAAATGAAAGCACTCAAGGCTAGAGATTTAGATATATAAAACATTTAAATTGAAGTGATAAATGAAGCCCATTTAAATTTTGGGGGGGATAGCTTTCAAACTGATTTGGGAATTCTAGTTCTTTTAAATACACTTTTCTGAAAGAAAAAAGAAATGCCAATTCAGTCAAATCTCAAATTCAGGTGACCTATCAAAATTAGAAGTATCAACTGCATAAAAAAGCTTAGTCTGTCACAGAATTCTGGCAAAAAGTGAAAACCATTCATTGCCGGCAATAACTAATACAAAAGCTACTTAACCTCACAAGGGTTAGCCATCCATTTCCAAAACACAGAATAGCACTTGTGGGTGACAATTAAATGTGAAAAAGAAGAGTTGGAAAATTAATTTGCATATTCTTTTATTTTAAATGATAATGATAATATCCTCATTTGTATTTTGCTTTGCTGTTTCCAAATAAATAATCAATCATGTCTCTGATGGAAAGAGAGAGAGGGCAGGGGTTCTAATCCCTGAATCTTTGATCTGTCGGCCACGGCTGCTGCATATTCCAGATGAGTTTTTGTCCTGTGGGGGACATCCCAGGCAAATGGACACCTGGGCAGTGGTTCTCACTTCTTCTGTGGTCAGTGAGCCCTTTCTAATGCTAAAAATATTTTCTGCATGTCACATTTGAGTATCAATAAATTATAAACTATACTAAACAAGGCAATATTGATTGTAAATAATTGCTACTGAGCAAAACAGAGTTTTATAGTATCTGTAAAAGTATTCACAGTTATCACATAACTCATTTGTTTGCCCTTCTAGTTGGAACCACAAATGAGTGGCTTTAACAAACAGAAATACTTATTTTCTCACAGTTTAGGAGGCTAGAAGTCTGAATTCAGGGTGCCGGCTCTCCAGGAAGGCTTTCTCTCTCTGTCGGCTCTGGAGGAAGGTCCCTGTCTCTTTTGAGCTTCTACTCCTGGACAATCTTCATGTGGCTTGACATCTCTCTTCCCCTGTCTCTACTTGTTCACTTGCTTGTTTAATCTCTTTTATATCTCGAAAGAGATTGATTTAAAACACACCCTACACTAATCCTATCTCATTAACATAACAAAGAAAACCCATTCCCAATTGGGATTATAACCACAGTTATAGAGGTTAGGATTTACAGCACATATTTTTTGAGGACATAATTCAATCCATAACACCCCCCACACATGAATCTCATATCCTTCCCTGTTCAGTATTCCATTAAGTCACTCTAGTAACAGTTCGTAAGCTCAGTTGATTGAAAATTTGGCAACATCCTACGAATAGCTCATGGCAGATTCCCCGAAAATCTCTAATCTTAAATTTTGATTTCATTGTCCTATATTGTCCTTAGAAGTGAGGATGGCGAGTCTTCGTCTTATGTACTTTGGACATGTTATCAGGAGGGACCAGTCCCTGGAGAAAGACATCATGCTTGGTAAAGTAGAGGGTCAGTGAAAAAGAGGAAGACCCTCGATGGGATGGATTGACACAGTGGCTGCAACAGTGGGCTCAAACATAACAATGATTGTGAGGGTGGTGCAGGACTGGGCAGTGTTATGTTCTGTTGGACACAGGGTTGCTGTTAGTGGGAACCGACTCGATGGCACCTAACAACAAGAACAACATATATGAAGTGCCTTACCCTGGTGACCTGGACAAGATCATGGGTGATTTTCCAAGAAGTTCCTTTGCCAGTGCTAGCAGCAGGCTGGGTGGTCTCTTAGGTCCCTTAGGGGTCTTACCATTTCCAGTATGCATATAGTATGCAAAAGTTGAACCAGAGGAAAGAGAGATTTCACACCAACCTAGACCATTTGTTACAAAAATAAATTCTCCTCCTTGTAGATCTCTGGCCCTGTTGTGGGTTTGAGGAGTCTCTGATGCCAGCAGGGAGAATGTGGGAGTGTGAGCTTAAAGTGGCTCTTTGAGGCGCCACCTTGTAGGTCCCTGAGAGCCTCTGGATGTTTAATCTTTTAGCCTTTTTTCTTCTTCATAAGCACTTCAAAAATGGCTTTAGAAATTCCCAACTGTTGTATAGAAGCTCATGAAATTCCGTTCCATGATGCTTTTTTCATGGCATAGAAGAGAGGAATCTCATTCTGAGGCCTTTCACCCTACATGTTTATCATATGAGTGGAATTTGTAAAAACAAACAAGGAGGCAAGAGTCCAGAGCAAAAAGGTGAGAAGTAATTAAAAAAAGGGGGTCACTAAAGGGTGTCTGCTATTAGGAAGGAGAAGGTGATTGCTAGGCCTCCCCCACCCCATCCCCCTTCCTACCCTGCTTGTCTTTGCATGACTATCTCAGGACTTTAACACACCAAATGGATATTCCAGCTGCTTCTTCTCCCTGCCACTCAGAAATGAAATTCTGGACCTATGTTGAAGTCTTGGAGATCATCCTACCCCAGGGAAAGCTCAGGGAGTTTCACATACTCAAGAATTACTGCTGCTTTCTGGCTGGCAATGACTAAACCAAAAAATAAAAACACCAAGCCCATTGCTGTAGAGTCCATTCTGACGCACAGTGACCCTGTAGGACAGAGTAGAACTGCTCCGTAGGGTTTCCAGGGAGAGACTGGTGGATTCAAACTGCCAAACTTTTGGTTAGCAGCCAAGCTCTTAACCACTGTGCCACCAGAGCTCAGCCCTTATAACCCTACGTGCTTGGGGAAGTTCAAGAACTGTGAAAGGGACACGTAAAAAAATTCCGTTTCCTATTTTCAGTCACTGCACCAATCAGTTACAGACACTTTTCACAGTCCCTCTTCTTGGCTATTTAAAAATCTCCTTTGGAGTTGGCAGAATTTGTAGTTTGGGTTTCCATTACAGGAGTATTACGCTTTCTTAATCAATTTACTTGGCAAAATTTTATTAATGATCACCTATCTTTTGTAAAGAAAAGGATTTCATTTACCCAAGTTATACACAAACTTAACTTACATATGAGAGTTTGGGCTAAACTTCAAAATGAGGCATCTGTGCAATGAGGAGTTGGAATAGTGAATGATTTCCCTTTGATTTATAAGAAGCCATAATTGTTTCTTACAGAGTCTCATCGATCCACTATCTGTCTGTCTGAATCTTGTCTCAGAAATTTTCCCAATATGAAAAGCCAGAGTCCAGGGCAGAAGTGAATAATTCATACCAAATGATTTCTGGCCATTTGGTTAAAAAACTATGTGTAATTTTTATGTATATTTGGGCTTTTAAATAATGGGATGTACTAACCATCTTGTATAGAAAATGGGATACGTGATTAATTGTTGTTGTTGTTGTTAGGTGCCATTGAGTAGGTTCTGACTCATAGCAACCTTATGTACAACAGAATGAAACACTGCTTGGACCTGCACCATCCTCACCATCGTTGTTAAGTTCGACCCGGTTGTTGCAGCCACTGTGTCAATCCATCTTTCTCTGACCCTCTACTTTACCAAGCATGATGTCCTTCTCCTGGGACTTGTCCCTCCTGATAACACATCCAGAGACTAAGTCTCACTATCCTTGCTTCAAGCACTCTGGTTGTATTTCTTCCAAGACAGACTTGTTCATTCTTCTCGCAGTCCATGGCATATTCAATATGCTTTCCAACGCCATAATTCAAAGGCATCAATTCTTCTTCAGTCTTCTTTATTCATTGTCCACCTTTCACATGCATATGAGGAGATGGAAAATATCATGGCTTGGGTCAAGCGCACCTTAGTCCTCAAATTGACATCTTTGCTTTTTAACACTTTAAAGAGATGTTTTGCAGTAGATTTGCCCTACACAATACACATGGATTTCTTGACTGCTGCTTCCATGGGCACTGATTGTGGATCCAAGTAAAATGAAATCCTTGACAACTTCAACATTTTCTCCATGTATCATGATGTTGCTTATTGGTCCAGTTGTGAAGGTTTTTGTTTTCTTTATGTTGAGGTGTAATTCATACTAAAGGCTGTAGTCTTTGATCTTTGTCAGTAAGTGCTTCAAGTTCTCTTCACTTTCAGCAAGCAAGGTTGTGTCATCTGCGTATCACAGGTTGTTAATGAGTCTTCCACCAGTCTCGATGCCACATTCTTCTTCATACAGTCCAGCTTCTTGGATTATTTGCTCAGCATACAGATTGAATAAATATGGTGAAAGGATACAACCCTGATGCACGCCTTTCTTGATTTTAACCTACGAAGTATCCCCTTGTTCTGTTCAAAGAACTGTCTCTTGGTCTATGTTCAGTTTCCTCATTAGCACAATTAAGTGTTTTGGAATTCTTATTCTTCACAATGTTATCCATAATTTGTTAAGATCCACACAGTCGAAGGCCTTTGCAAGGTCAATTAAACTCAGGTAAATATCTTTCTGGTATTATCTGCTTTCAGCCAAGGTTCATCTGACATCAGCAATGATATTCCTCATTCCACGTCCTCTTCTGAATCTGGCTTGAATTTCTGGTAGTTCCCTGTCGATGTACTGCTGCAACCACTTTTGAATGATCTTCAGAAAAATTTTATTTGCATGTGATATTAATGATATTGTTCGATAATTTCTGCATTCTCTTGGATCACCTTTCTTTGGATCGGGCACAAATATGGATCTCTTCCAGTTACCTGGTTGGCCAGGAAACTGTTTTCCAAATTTCTTGGCATAGATGACTGAGCATCTCCAGTGCTACATCCCTTTGTTGAACCATCTCAATTGGTATTCTGTCAATTCCTGGAGCCTTGTTTTTCACCAGTGCCTTCAATGCAGCTTGGACTTCTTCCTTCAGTACGACCGGTTCTTGATCATATACCACCTCCTGAAATGGTTGAATGTCAACCAATTCTTTTTAGTACGGCGACTCTGTGTAATCCTTTCATCTTTTCTTGATGCTTCCTGCGTCATTCAATATTTTGCCCATAGAATCCTTCAGAATTGCAACTTGAGGCTTGAATTTTGTCTTCAGTTCTTTCAGCTTGAGAAATGCTAAGTGTGTTCTTCCCTTTTGGTTTTCTAACTCCAGGTCTTTGCACATTTCATTATAATATTTTACTTTGGCTTCTCGAGCTGCCCTTTGAAATCTCCTGTTCAGCATTTTTACTTCATCATTTCTTCCATTCGCTTTAGCTACTCGACATTCAATAGCAAGTTTCAGAGTCTCTTCTGACATCTATTTTGGTCTTTTGTTTCTTTCCTGTCTTTTTAATGACCTTTTGCTTTCTTTATATGTGATGTCCTTGATGTCTTCCCACAACTCATCTGGTAATTAGTGTTCCATGCATCAAATCTATTCTTTAGATGGTCTCCAAATTCAGGTGGGATATACTCAAGGTCATATTTTGGGTCTTGTGGACTTGTTTTAATTTTCTTTAGCTTCATCTTGAACTTGCATATGAGCAATTGATGGTCTGTTCCTCAGTCAGCCCCTGGCCTTGTTCCGACAGATGATATTGAGCTTTCCCATCGTCTCTTTCCACAGATGTAGCCAATTTGATTCCTGTGTTTTTCATTCAGTGAGGTCCATGTGTATAGCCGTCATTTATGTTGTTGAAAAAAAGGTATTTGCAACGAAGAAGTCATTGATCTTGCAAAAGTCTATCACGTGACTTTCAGTGTTGTTTCTATCACCAAGGCCATATTTTCCAACTACTGATCCTTTTCCTGGAGCCCTGGTGACGTAGTGGTTAAGAGCTTGGCTGCTAACCAAAAAGTCAGCAGTTCAAATCCAACAGCCACTCCTTGGAAACTCTATGGGGCAGTTCTACTCTGTCCTATAGGGTTGCTGTGAGTTGGAATTGACTCGACGGCAACAGGTTTGGTTTTGATTTTGACACCCTTGCTAGGTAAGTTCATAGCATCTTTACAAGCCTGTCCCTTTTGAAAATCAGACTGGAAGGAATAGCAGATATGCTGAAATTCTGTAGGACACCATGTTGTTTGGAACAAAGAGTCATGAAGTAGGAATTAAGAAACTGGAATTCTCAGCCTAGATTTGCCATGAACTAGCTGGATGAATTTAAGCTAGCTCTGAGTTTTGTTTTTTCTTTTTTGTTTCAAGAAAAATAAGGGGTTGGGTGTGAGAATGGAGGCTATTAAATTAGATACACTCTACAGGCCTTTGGAATACAAGTTCTATGATTCTAATTGTAATCCAATTCCAAGGGATGACACGGCAGGTGACTGAACAATGCCCAGTGTCCCTGCTCCTATCAGTGCCACCCTTCAGGATTCCACCTCCCCACTGTGAAATTCCTCACACTTCACAGTGTTTCTCTTGTCTGAATGGCACCTGGTTGGAGGTGTGGGATTCACCATTTTGAACCAGTTCTGGCATCTTCTACGACAATGTGAGTTGCCGTCAGTGGCTCTAATGAGATAATCCCTAGATGGGAATGATGAGCTTTAGTTTAGCTTGCGTTGATTTTATTCTTCTTCTTAGTCATTGATCACCCTGTCAGGCATACATTTGTCAACTCTCCACCCCTCTTACAGAATACATGTATAACTTTTGCTGATATGCCTTCTGTTTGGTTAATAACTCTCATGTCTATTACTTGCTGTGTGCAGTATTGTTTACACTATTTACTTTATTCTTTGTATACACATCTCCTAGAGTTTCAAAGCGTGTCCTTTTGTATACGTTTGTGTACTTATCTCCTAGAGTTCTAGAAATTTGAATTAGCCTAAGAAACAATGCTCAGAAACCTCCCTCTGTCCTCTGCCCTATCTACCTATTACAAAATGCAGAGAGGTAACTAAACCCCACACGGTGTAAGAGACTTAGATTTGGGTTTCAGCCGTTCTTTATACTTGCACTTTAACTTTGGACAATTTCTTTAAACCTCCTGAGGTTCAGTTTTGTTCTCTGTGAAATGGGATAGTAATACCCACCTTTCAGAGTCATTGTGGGGATTAGAAAAGAATGTAATCAAAATGAAGCCTCAAGTTAACACATAATAAGCTGGCATTCAGAGTGGCTAACATAATAATGTCTAAGCCTAGAAAGAGGAAAAGAAACCTTTACATTAAAAGACCAAAAAGAAAAGAAAAAGTTTATAAAATAGTTGCCATTTATTGGCGAATAATATCTTTAATACATAAAGAATATTTACAAATTAATAAGAAAACAACAAAATCCTTATCTTAAAATGGACAAAGAGCCTAAACAAATAGCAAATAAATTCATGAAAATACATTTAGCTTTATGAGTAATGGATAAAATGTGCATTGAAAATCATAAGGTATTAGTTTTTTATTGTGGTTAAAAATACAAATATTTAAAAATGTTTGCCGCTTTAGCATCATTCTTCATGTGTTCAATTCAGTGACATTAACTATGTTCACCATGTTGTGCAACCATTTCCAGTATCCGTTTCCAAATTTTTCCATCACCCTTAGCAGAAATTTAATACCCTGTAAGCAGTGACTCCTTCTTGCCCTCCATGATGATTAGATTTTGCTAAAAGAATTTTTAATTTTTTTTTTTTAAAACGCTCTCCAAAATTTTTGAAATGGCGTATCTTTGGCTATGTGTATTTTCACAAAAGAAAAAAAAAAAGTTGAGAATTTAGAGGGTGAAAATGTTGTGGGGTTGTTAACCAATGTCATAAAACAGCATGTGTGTTACTGTTACATGAGAAACTATCTGTTCTGTAAGCCTTCACCTGAAGTACAATAAAATATTAAAAAAAAACAAAAAAAAAACGCTCTCCATGGTATTGCATCCCTAGTGTCAGACTTCTTTATCTCTGCCAAATCCATGCGATTTTGGGGTGCAAGGAGAATTCTGCAGCCCCTCATTCCCACTGCATGCTCCCTGTGAGACATCCTGCAGGGAGACCCCTTTTGCCCTTGCTCCGTGAAGTGTGCAGGAAATGCTGAATGTCTGGCTACTTTCTTAGGCCCTTTTGGGAAAGTGGGCACACATCACTGCTGCTTGGATACACTCAGACCTCTCTGAGCTATTCTATCGTGCTCACTCCCACCCTCCTTCTCCCTCCCACCCTCCTTCTCCCCTGCTCCAGCCCTTTCTCAGAGTCCCTCCAGCGTCTTTCTCAAGGTCTCACCCTCATCAAAGCTTTCTTCCCTCTCTCTTCCCCTTTCTTAGTCAGATACTTTTGAATCCAGTCTGGAGGCAGGATGGTTTGGTTCTTCCGCATCTATTGTTTATTCCTTGAGTTCTTTCTCTGCTTCGTGAAGCCATGACTAATGGTCTAGCTTCAATGAGACCAAGGCCAAAGGTTAAAAAGGAAATCCGGGATTGAAAAGCATACTGTCTCCTATATTAACATTCTATCACCTACTGTATCTCTTACTTCCTGTGCGTGTACTAGAATATAAGGACCATAAGGGCAGGCCTTCCCTTTACTTGACTATAATACAATAGACTATACCTATATTCAGAGTCTGTGAGAAGAGCAGACAGTTAATGTGCTAGGCTGCTGACTGAAAGATTGGAGGTTTCAGTCCACCCAGAGGTACCTTGGAAGAAAGGTCTGGTGATCTACTTCTGAAAAATCAGTCATTGAAAACCTTTTGAAGCACAGTTCTACTCTGACACACATACGGTCGCCATGAGTAG
Source organism: Trichechus manatus latirostris (assembly GCF_000243295.1). NCBI lineage: Eukaryota > Metazoa > Chordata > Mammalia > Sirenia > Trichechidae > Trichechus > Trichechus manatus. Next base: position 4,244,048 of record NW_004444043.1, read on the forward strand.
GAGTAGACTTGATGGCAGCTGGTTGGTTAATATATATATTCAGAAGCCACTGAGGAGAGCTGAGTTTTCTCTGGTCAATCTGAGCAAGCTGGCCAACTAGGGGTAATGAATTTCAGAACCCACCAAAACGAAGAAACAATGGCTGCCCGGGACAGTTTGACTCCAAAGATCAGTTATAGCCAACTATAAACTGAGGAGAGTGAGGAAAGGGTGCAAGTGAAAAGACGAAAAAAATCCATTGAGTGCCTGCTCCTGGTCAAGGCAGCGTTAGCTGCTTTTATGTGTGATCCTGCTGAATCCTGGAGTGTTTATTCATTCCCATTTTACAGATAAGGAAACAGAGGCTTGCAATGGTTGAGTGATTTCTCACACTGATGGCAGGTGTGTGAGCCAGGAGCCAAACAAAGCTTGTGGAAAGCAGAAAACTAAAAGAAAACTGTCAAACAGCGTAATGCTGTGGTTTTGTTTGAAAGCCAGAATCCAAACTCTCCACATAAGCAAGGAGCAGTCTCTTTGTGAAGATCAAATAGCAGCACGTTTTTCATTTCCTTCCTGAGTTGTTCATTTAGAAGACAATCCAAAAACCCAAACCCACTGCCATCAAGTCGATTCTGGAAAAAAAAAAAAAAAATTTCTTTTTTTTGTGTCAGAAATAAGAGAGAACAGAGGAATGCATGGTTCTCTAAATATTTGTTCTGATAGATTTTGATAATCTCCTTCAGACCCCTGCCCCATATTATACCTCCCAATAATAATGAAAAATGGAAGAATAAAAGAGTCATTTTTAAAACTTGAATTCCAGATAATAAGAAATATGCACTGTTCTTGACTTCAAAAAGTTTGGCCATTAACAATCTTCCATTGTATTTGGAAGCCTCATTGGATTTCTAACCGTATTGTTTCTTGAATGCTTGCTGGATAGTATGAGCTCCAAATAAACTGAACAGAATTAATTCAAGAATTAAAAAAAAAAAAAAAAGCCATTTCTCCTTGTGCGTCTTGATCCGATATTTGCCATATGGGCGGCTCAGCATCACTCTCACAGTAGGTCTAATTTATGACAAACACACATCCACCTTCACTGAATACAAGAAGGCACAGCCTTCCTCCCCTTGTTTTCAGTCTCTGCTTTGCCCACCCTGAATCTAATTTACTTAAGGGCGGATTTCCTGACAATAGGGGTGGGCAGTTGGCTGCAGCTGGTGAGTAGGAGAAAAACATCAGCTCTGTCAAATCGTACCTGGAGAGGAGAAGATTAAGAAGTCTTCTTATGGCCTGTTTCTTGGATTTGGGAACACACATGTCAGACAGAGGTGACTGAACAAATATTCTGATGTTTTCCTGGAGTAAAGATTCCCCATTGCCAACTAGGCCATTGCAGCTAGAAGTTCCGCAGTGTTCCATAGTTGACTTACTGTTAATTGGTCTGTTGACTCATTCATTATTTCAATAAACCAGGCCCTATGCCAGGCATAGGAATTGCAGAGACTCAATGAAGAAACATGACCTCTTGAGATTGTAGCAGAAGACAGACATGTTATAGAAAATTGTTGTTGTTAGTTGCCATCCAGTCATCCCCAGACTCACGGCAACCCTACGCACAACAGTGTAGCACACTGCCCTGTCCTGAGCCATCCCCATGATTCATTGCTGATTGGACCATTGTGATCCATAGGGTTTCCATTGGCTGATTTTCAGAAATAGATCACCAGGCCTTTTTCCCTAGGGTTTTCATTGGCTAATTTTCAGAAGTAGATCATCAGGCCTTTCTTCTTAGTTTGTCTTAGTCTGAAAGCTCCGCTGAAACCTGTATAGCATCATAGCAACATGCAAGCCTCCACTGACAGACAGGTGGTGGCTGCGTGTGAAGTGCATTGGCTGGGAATTGAACTTAGGTCTCCTATATGAAAGGCAAGAATTCTACCACTGAACCACCACTTAACCCATTTTAGAAAATTACTTGGAGTTAAAATGGGTGCCTATTGGGACTATGAACAAAGTCGGTCTGGAGGGTTCAGCAAAAGCTTCATAAAGGAAAAGAAGGTTTGAGCTATTGGGACAAGGACTTCCTCTCAGTTCCCACTTCCATCTTGCATTTTATGGGCCCATCTGGAGAATGTCACGTTGCAGCTTTCCAAGACCAAATTAATTAAGAAGTTATCCCATCCCTGCTGCCTTTGCTTTTTGATGCCTTAGTCATGGTTGCCGCGTAGATATTATTCTTTGTAAATATTGGCTACACATTAACCCGAGGGTCTTGTTACCTCGTACTTAAAACCAAGGCCTAGAGCTCCTCCCTGCCCAGCCCCTCTGCACCTAGAGCAGCATCAGGTACCACAGAGATGCTTATTAAAAGTTGGTTGACAATCGTTGTTGGTGCTCCAGAGCTGGGGCTTCTAACTGTGAGCGGAGTGGCCTGGGCAGCAGGATGTTATTCAGTGAGAAGCAGAAAAACATCACTGACCGGGGTTATGGTCTCATGGCCTTGAGCATGTGGGAAGACCTCATGGGGATGCTTGGTATCCAAGCCAAGAGCTCTCTACCTTGCTCCCAGGTAGACTCCAGATGGAGAAACCTCTAGAGATGCTGCATATTCCAGCAATCTTTTCTCTTTTTAACGTTGCTGCTGATTCAACAGTTTCCATTTGCAAAGGGAAGCTTCCATATTGGAGCCCTCTAGAGTAATAACTTTTGTTTGGAAAGAGAGCATGATTGCCTGATACTATGGGAAGACCACTGGATGAAGACCTTGAACTCTGGGATTTGAGTCCTGGCTCCACCACCTAATCAAAAACAAAGCAAACAAAAAAATAAAACAGGTGCCATGGAGCCAATTCTGATTAATGCCAACCCCATGTGTGTCAGAGTAGAACTGTGCTCCACAGGGTTTTTAGTTGATGATTTTTCAGAGGTAGATCACCAGGCCTTTCTTCCGAGGCACCTCTGGGTGGATTCGACCCTTCAACTTTTTTGTTAGCAGCTGAGCATGTTAGCCGTTATCACCACCCAGGGGTTTGGCAAGTCAAAACTTGTTTTGTGTCACAGTTTCTTCTTCTGTAAAATGGGAATAATTGTGATTTCTCTGGCTATGTCAAAGGGTTGTGAATTCTGACGGAACAATGGATGTGAAGGCTTTTGCAAAAGGTAAAACACTACCCAAGTAGAAAGGATCATTTGGAAAGTGAAGTTTCCTGATTTTTATATCAGCTCAAAGACGGCAGTGCCCTTGGAAGGGTCTTGTCTTAAAGCTGTGCATGCTGAACATTTTCATAAAAATGTAACAGTGTCAGTTGTCCATATCAAAATATAAGGGTGGAGGAAATTACGAGGAAGCCTTAAACTCCTACTCCGCCCCTCCTTGAACCTTCCCCTGGGAGAGAATGCTTCTCAGGAGTTTGTACTTGCCCTTCTTAGTGAGGCACAGACAAGAGAGCTGTCTCAACTCCATCTTGACGCTTATATACATATCCTTTCCTGAGACTGGGACCTGATTCATTTGACTAGATGAATTTCAAACTGGTAATAATAATTAACAAATTGCACGTGCTTAAATAGTGTTAAGCACTGCTCTAAGTGCAGGGGAAAGACGGGACAGTCTGCTTCCGTAAAGATGACAGCCTTGGAAACCATATGAGGCAGTTCTACTCTGTCATATAGGGTTGCTATGAGTCGGAATCAACTCAGTGGTAATGGGTTACTGCTCTAAGTGCTTTCTATGCATTTCTTTAATGCTCCCAACACACTACCATCAACATCCCCATCTTAGAGATGAGACAGATTGAGTTTTTCCCCAACAACACATGACTACTGAACAGATGAACCTTTCAACCCAAGAAGTCTGGCTTCAAAATCGAGCATGCGACCACTATACTATACTAGACTGTGCATCAGGAAGTTTCACAAAGGGGGAATGAGTAGCTCGAGAGTTTAAGGTCTAGTATGCTAATTATCAGCTGGCTTCACAAGCTATTTTTAACATTTTAACATTCATGCGTTTACTCAAGGTAACTCTACCCATGAGAAGCGATGTGTCCCTTTTCACTGGGATATCTATTTGATGAGTTCACATCAGTTACTTCATGCTGTTTTGACTCATATCTTCAGTAAAAATAGGGGAGTAAATGATTCCCTAGGAACTGCCATATCTTTAGAAGATAAAATCTTTCAAAGCAAGGGGCCCTGGGAGTTCTGAGGTTCTCATAGTCTGTTACACAAATATTACAAAATCTGGTGAGGGCACCAGGAACTTTAGTTGCTGGTGATGGTTTCAGAGACCAGTGACTCATGAACAGAATCTTGAAGGATGAAGAGGATTCAGGTGGAAGAAAGGGAAAAAAGGCCTCCTAGACAGAAAATGTTCTGAGGCCAAGTGTGAAAAAGAAAGTATGGTGTCTGTGGAAATGGCAGGAAGCTGGGTGTTGCTGTGGCGTAAGGAGAGTGGAGAGTGTGGTCAAAGATGAATGGGTTAGGAGAGGCTGGGCAGTGAAGGGCCGTGGGCACCGTGTTACAAGGGTTGGGTTTCTCTGATGGGCAGTGGGAGGCTGGACTAGGGCAGGAAGAGTCTAGTGGCCGTAGGAGCACTGCAGAGGCTGTGGAGGCTGTTGGAGCTCCTGAAGGTCTGAACCAGAGTGATGTCATTAGTTATGGAGAAAAAAAAGGGATGAGGTTTCCTAACTGTAGAAACAGATACACAGAGAAGAGTAAGAGGAAAAAGTAAAATATATTTCGCTATCTTAAAGGTAGCTAGGTCAGTGTTAGTGCAGCGGGAGAATTTTTGTCTTCCAGGTGGGAGACTCTGTTCGACTTCCGGCCAATTCACCTCATGCACAGCCACCACTGTCTGTCAGTGGGAGCTTATGTGTTGAACAGGTTTCAGATGCTGAACAGGTTTCAGTGGATCTTCCAGACTAAGACAGACTAGGAAAAAAGGCCTGGCGGTCTACATCTGAAAATCAGCCAGTGAAAACACTATGGGTCACAACAGTCCCATCCCATTGTGCATGGAGTCTCCATGAGTTCAGGACAACTCTACAACAGCTAGCTACATATTAAAGATAATAATAAACATGACAAATGGTCAAATTTTTGAAAGTCAGCAGTAAGGATGAATTGATACTAAATTGAATAAATTGATACCAAAGGAAATAAAATATCAGTAAATTTGAAAAAGCTAACATATGGTGACTCTGCCTAGGAACCACAATTTCTCACCAACAAGGACGGTAACAAATGCTAAATATAATAATAAAATAATAAAGAGAATAAAGAACATTTCAGTGATAAAAGAGTAATAAAAACTGTAATAAAGAATCAAAGTGAAACAGTATGCCAAAACACTGCAAGAAAAAGTAATATGGAATTAAGATGTTGGAAACATAAAAGGTTAGCAAGTTTAAAAATTGATAGGACAGATAAAAAGTGTGAGTTCCCACAGAAAAAAGACCAGATTTACTGGCCTAACGGAGACTGGAGAAACCCCAAGAGTATGGCCCCCAGACACCCTTTCAGCTCAGTGGTGAAGTTATCTCCGAGGTTCACCATTCAGCCTGGGAGTGG
>NW_004444043.1:4249951-4311268 GCF_000243295.1 Trichechus manatus latirostris
ATATAGTCAAATCATATATCTGATAAGTGACTTGATTAAGTTAAGAATCTTGAGATGGAAAAATTATCCCAGATTTTCTGGATGGCAGTGCAAGCACAGGGGTCCTTAGAGAGGCAAGAGGGTCAGAGTTGGAGGAGATGAAGAAACAGAGGTTGGAGTTATGTAGCCTTGATCAAAGGACTGTAGGCTGCCTGTAGATCCTGGAAAATGCAAGAAGCAGATTCTCCCCTAGAGCCTCCAGAAAAGATGTATCTCTGCCATCCTCTTGATTTTAGCCCATGAGACCCATTTGGGACTTGTGATCTCCAGAACTTAAGAAAATAAATTTGTGTTGTTTAAAGCCAGGAAAAAAAAAAAAAGTGTGAGTTCCTAATTGGTCCCCATGCAGCAAATTCTATGGCTCCTTGGCAGAGAGTGAGGCATAGAGGGCCCTGAGGGGCAGGGAGCATGTCTGGCCTTGCCCCATCTCTGTGAAGGCCCAGGAGTGATCCCCTCTGACCATGTGGCACAGTCTGTCATCCTCCTGGCTGCAGCGACTCTCTGCTTTCAGCTCTTGCATGCATGCACTCCTGGGCTCATGACTCCTGGGTTTCTAGTTTGCATGACTACACTGGGGATCATGCTGTTAACTGCAACCAGTAACAATGAGAGAGGAGCAAGTCTAGAAGGGGAAAGAAATAAAAGAAGAGAATGAGTTTGACTTTGAATATTTCGAGTTTTAAATACTTCAAATTCATCTAGGGTGATATACCCAACGAACAGGGTCTACTGGGATAATAAATTAGGGTCTGGGAGTTCAGGTTAGTGGTGGGGATGGAAATAGACTTGAGAGTCACTGATGTTCCTGGGCAGAAGGACAAAGCAGGAGTAGAGAGGGGACTGGTTAAGTAACACACTGGGAGGAAAAATAGACATGGAAGCAAAGACTAGATGCCAACATGTGTCAAGAAAGGGAGCCAGAGATGGCCAGAAGCTAGTACCAGTAATCGGAGAATTAAAGGGATGACTTTGGCCTCATTCATTTAATTCTAATGGACCGAGACCCTTGGTTTGGCCTGTGGCTCACAGAGACAGAGATGGTGATCTCCCAGAATTCCTTGTAACCTTGTTCCTTTGACCAATGCACTTCTCAAACTGATATCTCTTTGAATCTCTACTGTTGGTATCATTTCTTTTTTTGTTTCCCTGTGAGTATCATGTCAAAGATGACCTTATTCATTGGACCATCCATGAACAAAGAGAGATGAATGTTCAGAGATATCTATGGAAGCACCTGAGCTGCCTGAGTCCTCTCCAAACCTGGTAAATGATTCCTAAAAGATGAGAGAATTCAAATTCTGGCTTCTGCTGAGAATTGAATATTCCCCAAACTGCCTGATGCGCAGCCCCAGCTGAGACCTAATGCAAGTATTTTGCTTAAGAGAACTTGAAAATGCGAGGTGCTTCTAACAATATGTGTCAAGCAGTGTGTAGCCGATGGTAGGAGTTAGATTTATGCATATTGTGGTTGTCCATTTCCAGCTGCTTTTGTGGAGTCAAACTTTTTTTATGTTAACAGATCACATTATTATCACATTTAGTGGAGAATAATGAGATCTGGTGGTGATACATCATTGGCAGCTCATTGCGCCATTTGAAAACATGCTTGTTTTTAAGTCTGCAATAATAGGTCAAAGAAAGAGAGACACACACTGGTATACGCGTGCACACACACACACACACACACACACAGAAAGAAACCACAAGCACAGCTATCAACAATTGGTCCTAAGTAGCTCTTTCTTTGTAAATGCTTCTTTGTCAGAAGTGAACCTCTGCAGTGACTTACAGGAGTGCCCTATTTCTCCTCCATTAATAAAGGGGACAAAGACATCTCAAAGTTGAGATAAGTGACCAGTGGGATTTGCTAAAATTCTGAAGAGTGCTGTATGTAGAATTGCTCACAGTTGAAATGACTGGGAGAATGGAGGCTACCTTTGGGGATTTACACTGCATCGATTCTGTAAAAAGCTTGTTTGATGTGAAAACAAATGTTCAGCTTGCTAGAAGCTATGGGAGTAACCTAAGAACTTTGTAGTTGTCATTGTGGGCTATCGAAGTATTCTCTGCTATCAGCAGTGTGTTCTCTCTTCCTCTCTCTGTCTGGTCTCCTTTATCTTTTTTTCCCCATCTCTCTGTTTTACCCTCGGAGGACTGCAAATAGAGAGATAAATGAAGTGTATTATATGAGATAATATAAGGTTCCCTGTCTTTGCCTCCACCCCCTAAGCTTAGGGACATGCCCCCAACGCATTCCCTCTGTGATTCTTGCATCCCATACACTTCTTTCAACCTTTTGTAATAACATTATAGCTTCAGCGTCTGCTACTCATGTGATAATTATTCCTGTAAGTTTCCCTCTTTTGTGTGAAGTAACATATTTTCTTTATTCAGAACTTTCTGTCATTTAAGATTTAGGAGATAAGGAAGGGGCTCGCAGGCAGAGGGACTAGCGTATGCCTGACATGTCTGGAGAATCACAAGTTAGAGAAAAGGTTTTGTTTGAGTATATGGGGATAGGGTGAGGGCTGAGGTGGTAGTGATGGCAGATGAGGCTAAAGGGATTGAGAGAGTCAAAGTTTAAAGAGCTAGTGCTCCATTATTTTTGGATTATTCAATACTGATGGTGCCCCTTGGCAGCTTTACAGTTATGGAAGCCAGCAATGATCATTTTAAAGAAAATTTTGCAAATAGATTTAGAAGTAGACTATACAATTATATTCCCACAGTTGGGTATAACATTGAACCCTTCCAAGTTAAAACAAACAAACAAAAAGTTGATCTGGTCCTATTAAATGGAGTGGCATTTTGAGGTCTTGAAAGTGGACCAAAAAAGGGGGAAATGAATTTCAGTATGGTCAAAGGCAGTTAGGGAAAAGAATTCACTCTGTAATCATCGTGCTATGAGCTATCAGATATAGCCCTGGGAAGGTCCGAAAAGTCACTATAGACTGTCTATCAATGGCTTGGGTGACTACACTGCTTCAGGTAAAACAGCCAGCACAATATTGTACAGCAATATGAAGGACATTTGAACCAAACAGAAGATACTATCCTACCAATGTACAAAGGTCACGGTACAGATCGGGTAACTGACCTTTAAAAATGTAGTGTAACTGGATGTATGGAGAATGTTACGACAGGAAGGAACCTTAAAGATCGCTTGTTACAGTGCCTTTATTTTGCGGGTTAGAAAATGGAGGCCAAGAAACATGGAATGACTTGGCCATGAAGACATGGTTTAGGCAGAGGCAGAATCTTGACCCTCTGACCTGTGGTTATGTCCTGCGATACTCATCTACCTCACGCTCAACACAGCTATTTGGTTTGGTTTGCTCTCTCTCTTCTGAAACCATCGAAATTTTCTTTCTTATTTCTGTCTCTCATTGTTAATGCTCACTGGGTAAATTCATTTTAACTTTCTAATCATTTTCAGATAGATATTCACAACAGGGTCTATTTTCCTGTTTGCCCTTTAAGGAGAACATTAATTTACCATCCTTGGTATTTTCTAATGTCCTTTCCTGCAAGCAGGGACCAGGCACAGGGCAAGGCTGTTGATACCCTAAATTGGCAGTAGGGCGCTTCCCCTGAGACATGTGCAAGGATGGGCAGAACAGAAGGAGAGGGACTGAGCCTTGCTAAGAAATCCAGGCTCTGTGAGGACAAACCAAGAGGGCAGACAAACCATAGGAACCCAGGAACCATTCTGGAAGGCCAGTGTCCAGGAACTATGGAAATGAGCAGAGGGAGTTAAGACCATGAAGAATTCCTACAGCAGAAATCAGAAGCTCAGTGTTATTTTATAAAGTTTTTATTTCTCTGCTTCCTTTTCTGCTTGTGTGTAGGGTATTTAGAGAGGCTGAAATTGTGCAAAAGCACACCACTATTCAGATGTTCTATTTTCATCTTGCTGCTTCTGAGGACATCAGTTATCTCAGCTGCACCAGATGCGTGGCCTCAGATGGTGAAGTCACCAGCCCCTTGTCTTTTCCTCCTGGAAATGTATGCCAGCATCTGAGGTGACAAATGACAGAGGAGTTGGGAGCTAGACATGATGTTTAGGTTGCTGGGCCTGTGAACACTCTATTTCTTTCACTGGGCACATGGAATGTTAATGTTTATCTCACAGGGCTGTTGGGAGGAACAAATGGAGTAACCTGTGTAAAGTTACTAGCACAGAGCCTGGGACATATCAGGCCCTCTACAAATGTCATTCTATTGAGCTACCTTCAACAGATCCATTAGGTCACGTGATTTCTAGTTCAAGAAATGCGTGCTCAGATACAGCTGGTGTTTACTGATTGTCTACTTTGTTTCTGGCTCTGTGCCTTTCTCTCTCATCCCCACAACACCTACTATGTGCATTACTTTGGGCATTTTATAAGAAACCAAAGAAATATAAAACACATAATTTGGGTGACTAAGAGAGATCTCAGAGATTGTCTGAATCAAGGCTGTTATTTCATAGATGAGAATCTAAGACCCATATATTTACAGAGGTCACACAGGTGGCTAATAGCAGGTCTATAGTTAAAAGCTAGGACTTCTTGCCTCCATTCTCATGCTTGTTCCACCATGATGCTCATCCCTGCTATTAAGAAGTCTCACATTTCTTTGTTGCACTGACTACTCAGAAAACAGTGTGATTGATGATGATCTAGAATCTTGTCACCGATGAGTTGCAGAGTGGACTAGCTCTTTGCTTATTGGCCTCAGCGTTTATTGAGACACTAATGAATGTGTTTGATATAAAAGATATAAAGCAAGAGGACCCAAGAAAATATCTCTGAACCAAGCTATCCTGTGTGTAACTCCTAAATTTTATTTTTACTTAACAAATATTTATATACAACATAATACATGGCAGGTACTCTTCAAAGATGTCATCATACCCTAGACTTGAGTTGGGAGCTAGACATGATGTTTAGGCTGCTGTGCCTCACTTATTCTTTATAACAACTCTGCAAAGTAGTTGCTCTTGTTATCTCCACTCTCATATAAAGAAAGTGAGGCACAGAGAAAATTATAACTCGCCCAAGGTCATACAGATGTGCAGAAGCAGAATCTGGCCCCAACGTTCATGTTCTTAACCATTCCACCATACTGCTTCTCTGAAAATATTTTTAAAATGCTGAATGTTCCCTCCACGGGGAATTTTTCATTCATTCTCTCCCTTTCGGAAAGTTCTTCTTGTGTCACTTCTCCTCCTCCGTTCCTGTAGTCCATTTGGCCTTTCCCAACCCTTTCTATGTCTCTGATTATCTTGCCTACTTTTTACTGACTCCAGCACCTCCACCCTCTCTGCTGTACCCTTTGCTTGCTGTTGTTGTTGTTAGCGGCCATCGAGTTGATTCTGACTCATGGCGACCCCGTGTGTGTCACAGCAGAACTATGCTCCGTAGGATCTTCAAGGCTGTGACCTTTTGAAAGCAGGTTACCAGGCCTGTCTTCTGAGGAGCCTCTGGGTAGGTTTGAAAGGCCAACCTTAGGGCTGGTCGTCAAGCACTTATCTATTTGTACCAAGCAGGGTCCATACTTTGTCTCGATAGTAACTGGTAAGGTAAGGATAAAAAGTGACATACCAAGAAGGTTTAACTATTAAACCATTTAATATTAACTATTATCCATACTATCTGCTATGTGCTAGGCACTGGGGATAGAGGGAAATAAAATACATGCAGTGCTTATCCTCTTGGATCTTTCAGTCTTGTGGGGGAGCTAGGCATTAACCATCATACAGATAAATACAGATTTAAAATGATTTTAACAGAGATGAAGAAAAATACAGGATGCTGCTATGAGGAAATATAATAATTACAGCTAATTTAGGTTGGATGGGAAGGGTGGGTAAAACCTCCTTGAGAAAGTGATTTCTAAGCTTATAAATCAGAGTACATAATAGTAGACTGGGAGAACACTAGAGATAAGACCATTCCTGGCAAAGGGCATAGCATATGCAAAGGCCCTGAAATAGAAAATAGATTGGTGCATTCAGGAAACTGAAAGAAGATCCACTGGGATCGCAGTGAACATAGGGAAGAGAGTGGCATTGCATGACTGGAAAGGTGGTCAGAGTCAGAACAGGCAAGGCCTTGCAGGCCATAGTAAACGATGTGGATTTTATTCCAAGTGCAATGGGAAGCCATTGGTGGATTATAAGGTAGTGGCAGACAGTTGATGGGAAGGGTCAAGAACACAAAGAGGCAGATTAGAGGCTCTGTCATAGACTGGAAGAGGTGAGGTGGTTTGAAGTTGGGTAGAGAGCAGTGGAGATAATTTCAAGATATATTTTTAAATTGTGACTGACAGGATTTGCTGATGGATTGACTCTAGGGATTAGGGAGAAGAAATGTACCTGATACTGTACTCTCAGATATGTAGCATAAAAATGTGCTGGATAAACTGGATCATTTCCTAGATGGGAAACACTGGATGTCAAGGTAGCAAACACTCCCCAGTTTTGCGGTGCAGTCTGACCAGCCCTGCGCAAATCCACATAGCACATCTCCTGATGCTGCTACAAATCTGATTCCCCTTTAGCCCACACCTGCTAAGCTTCCATCTTTGCTTTAGCTTCATTTTGTTCCTGGTTGTAAAGGAATCTTGCATACAGGTGGCCAGAAAACATGGTCTCTAGCTTTCCTTCCAGTTGAAGATTTTTTATTTTTGATATTTTTCACGCCTCTCTGCGAATTTGTTCAATTCCGAATTGGCTGTGAGGTGGGGAGAGACTACTTTTTTATTGGTTTGCTGGCTGACAATCAAATAAACACAGAAAATATAATGGGATCACGTAGCTATCATTATAACCCAACCAATTTTGAAAAAGAAATTTTTGTTGCATATTGCATAGGCTTGAGGGTTTAATTACAGCACTTTGGGGATCACTTTTTATGTCGTTGTTGAGTTAAAGACAGTCAAGATAAATCCTTGAGAAAATACCATTATTTTTTTCGAATATGAAATCCGGAGTCCTAGTCCTGCGATGAATCTCATGTGTTGGAAGAATCCACCTATTATTCAATTTAGTCTCTTGTCTTTTCGTGTCATGGACTTGTATTTTATCAGCAGTCCTACATGATTTCTTTGTGAAAAATTTTTCTCTGTATAGAAGAAAGTTTATCATTTGGAATGTTAAATGCAATTATATTGACATATGGTGATAATGGGATAAAGCATACGGGTTAAAGGTTGCAGGAACCATGGCTTGGCAATTAGCGATGTAAATGAAACATTCATTATCCATCATGCTGAGAAGTTGATGAACTGTACAGTAACTCTGAGCCCACAGTCACGACTGAGATAAGTCATTTCAGACAATACAGTGGAGTATTTATGAGCACCAGGGACAATGTTTCAGCGTCCTGTCATGGAGAATTCTTTACCTATTCGTTTATGTTGGATAAAGAGCTTATAAAGCCCAGGCCACAACATTTTCCTTCCATGGAAATAAATATGAGATGTTAAGAGTTTCTCTTGAAATGAAGCATCTTGAGAGCTAAAGTTACTAGATGTTGACAACTGACATTTTTCATAAAAGTCCATCCCCTAAAAAAGATGCACGAAAGATGCTTTGTTTTAAAGAAGTGCTTTGATGAATTTCAAAATGGAACCTAGATTTTGAAAGGAAACTATGCATTTAGAGACCTCAGTCTTTCTCCCAAAGATCCTAATCCTGCAGGTTGGATTTTGCAGAAGTAACTGCTATTTTTTTTTTTTTCAATTCTCCGCCAAATGACTAAGGGAACATTAAGATACTTAAAAAAAAATAGTATCTAAACTTTTTGCTTTGTCTATCACATATCTTGTGCTTGTTCTAAAGCATTTCCTGTGAGCATGAGTATTGCACATCCAGAAAATTTGCGTCTATGCTTATTTTATACTCTACTGAAGCTTGTTCTTCTCAGCTTTTTATTTCAGTTGCATAAAATGGTGTTGCCAAAAATGAGATAAAGAATCATTGGAGAAATGTTAAAACAATTTATTTAAGGTAAGTAGTAATCCTCTAGCCTTTTTTTGGATGCTCCCAATAACAGAGAGCTCACTTTCTTACAGGGAACCAGCATGATTCATTGTCCTGTTAGTTCTAATAGTTCGCAAAAAGGCTTCTTCAAACTGGGACTTTGCACACTGCTAGGTCTAGTTTTGTGCCCTGAAGGAACTCGTCCCACTTTCATGCAGCAGTATCTTTATATGTTTGAGGAATTATCGTGCCTTCCTTTGAATTTCCTTTCTCATTATCATCACACACAGAGACAAAGACAAAAGGCTTGAACCTTTCTTTCACTCTGCTGACATTCTTGGGGCTCCTAAACTATTCTCAGGTGAGGTTCCCACTTTGGCCACTGCCCTGTCATCTTCCTCCCAGGCCCTTTTGTTTCTTCCCTGTTCCATGACCCTTGATGACCATCCTATAGGTATGTAATAGATTCCAGTGTTAGCTGAGTGATAATTCAGTGTACCACTAAAGTCTTTCCATCCTTAGAACATTGATAATCATTGAAAACATGCTGTTAACCATAAAAAATAATCTATGGACAATGGCGCTAATTATAGATATTGGTGAGGAGTGGAGGAAAAATAAAAATTTAATTTGCTGGTTAAAATTAGTATTTATTCTAATCACTTTTTTGGACTCCTTAATCTTGCCCACCATCTTCCTTGTGATGTTACAATTTCACATGCTGATAACTATAAATTGTATTTGATTACAATAGGAAATTATACGCAGTCATCATAGTTTGTTGATTATTCAGTCCTCAGCCCATCACTTAAAAACATCAAAGGGAGCAATGATCAGATAAATGAAGATCCTAGTCATTTTGGCCAATAATCAGGACTAAACTTCTGATAGGTTGGAAAAGTGTGTATGAATCCATTCTAATTATTCACACTTTTTTTAGTTGTAAAACAGTCGTACATACTTCACTGAGTCAACATTTCGTTTGTATTTACTAAATTATGAAATATTTTCTCCTGAGTGGCTTACTCTGGAAAACTTGAAATCATTTTTCAGAGTTATGGAAAAGGGAGACTTAAGAGGAATAAGTGTTCTTATTCCTTTCTCTTTCAAAATCTCATACCAGGAAGATTGCTTTGAATTTTTTGAAAGGAAATAAAAAGAGTAGAATTAGGCTTAGGAATGGTAGTAACAGGAGTGAGGGAGTAATGATAGTTATAGTAGGAGTGGAGTACTTGGTGTTGGGCTGAACCATGAGTGAGAATATGATGTGTTAGGAGTGGAGTTATGTTCATTGGCATGAAACCCAGATAGACATTGCCATGCATTTTCCAGGTGATATAAAGCCCAGGAAGGAGCCCTGGTGGTGCAGTGGTTAAGTGCTTGGCTGCTAACCAAAAGGTTGGCAATTTGAACCTCCAACCACGCCATGGGAGAAAGACGTGGCAGTTTGCTTCTGTAAAGAGTAACAGCCTTGGAAACCCTATGGGGGCAGTTCTACTCTGTTTTATAGGGTCGCTATAAGTTGGAATTGACTTGACAGCAATGGGTTTGGTTTTGGCTAAGGCCCAGGAGGATTTGGCTAAAACGAGGTGGTATAAAGTCAAGTTTCACCCAAGAAGGCCTCAGGGGTCCTAGGGCAAATGTAAAGAGATAATTATCCTTACATACCTGAAGAGAGAGGAAATATAGGTAGAGTAACAAAATGCTTTCTAAAATGACAAAATTTTAATTGGTCCTCTGATAGTGTTCCTCTTTGTCACTGTGAAGAGACACAGTCTAGCTGGATGCTTTCATTTATAGCCCCAACACTATAAGACATTTCTTTTTTGACCTCCAGTCTTTCCCATGGGTGCTGAGGGAAGAGTCAAGTTTTTCACCATTTGAACTTTATTTTCTGTCTAATCCTGCTCAGCTCAGTTTGGCAAGTGACAGGTAGAATTTTCTCTTCCTCTTTGAGACTTGAAAGATTCTTTTTTGTAATTCACTGAGTATCACGGTGTGCCAAGAACTTCACATAAATCATCTGTTGCTCATAACCCTCTCTGTGGGGTAGACATTACTGTCCCCTTTTTATAGACCAGGAAATTGAGGCTCAGGGACAAAAACTCACAGTTGGTAAAAGAATTTGAACTCTTTTCCTTCTGTCTCTAAAATCTGTAACCTCTTCACTACCCAAAGGTGTTAGATTCCACCTGGTCTCATTGTGTTAGAGTAGAACTTTTTTTTTTTTAATCTTAATTTCACTCTGGTTTAGAGAAGTGAGCCTGCTCTTTTTCATCTGCTCTGCCCAAGTTTTCAAGTAGATGATCTAATTGTTATTTGAAACAATCCAATTAAGTTTAAAAATACTTGACCTTTCCAAGCCCTGCAGACTCAAAATAGATCTGCTGTCTTCTAAACAGTCATGTCTTTTAGTTTTCACTTGCCCCTTCTTTTTTTCTTTCTTTCTTTCTTTTTTTTTTTAACATTTGATTGTGTTTTAGGTGAAAGTTTACACAGCGAATTAGTTTCCCATTCAGCGATTCATACACAAATTGCTCTGTGACATTGGTTGCTATCCCCGCAATGTATCAGCACTCTCTCCATTTCCACCCTGCCTCCCTGTTTCTGTACCCCCGGTTTTCCTGCCCCTCTTTGCCCTCTCATCTTTGCTTTTGGGAAAATGTTGCCCATTTGGTCTCGTATAGTTGATTATTCTAAGGAGTGCATTCCTCACGGGTGTTATTGTTTATTTTATAGGCCAATCTATTATTTGGTTGAAAGGTGACTTCCAGGAGTGGCTTCAGTTCCAGGTTAAAGGGGTGTCTTAGAACAGTAGTCTTGGGGGCTCCTGCAGTCTCTATCAGTCCAGTAAGTCTGGTCTTTTTTTATGAATTTGAGTTTTGTTCTGCATTTTTTTTCCCCATTCTAACTGGGACCTCCTGTGGAGTCCCTGGTCGGAGCGGTTGGTAGTAAAAGCCAGGCACCATCTAGTTCTTCTGGTCTCAGGCGAGAGGAGGCTGTGGTTCATGTGGGCCATTAGTCCAGTGGACTAATGGCTTCCTTGAGTCTTTGATTTTCTTTGCTCCAGATGAGAAGAGACCAATAGTTGTATCTTAGATGGCTGCTCGCAAGCTTTTAAGACCCCAGACACTACTCACCAAACTAAGATATAGAAATTATCTTTATGAACTATGTCATGCCAGTTGACCTAGATGTCCCCCAAGACTATGGTCCTTAGCCTTAAAGCCCAGTAACTGATTCCCACAAGGTGTTTGGATATGTCTAAGAAGTTTCCGTAACTGTGCCCCCTATGTGCTCTATTATTTATATGAATATATGTGGAGCACATACAAATACAACTACCCACAACTATGCCTATATACGCATGCACATGTACTCACATACACCCTCCTACACCTATATAGCGTACCTACCTATGTAACCGCTCCCAAATTTTTGGTTGTTATTACTGTTGTTGCAGAATTGTATATGTTATAGCATTTTCTGTAGTTGTCCTTTATTCTTGCATACCTCTCAGTTGTCTTCATTTACCTTGATTACGTTGTGCTAACTTCCACCATATTGTGAACTGCCTTTCCCTTCACCAGAATTAACACGTGTCTACTATCTAGTAAGTGATTCTCCTCCTGCCCCAACCCTGGTAACATCAAAAAATGTTTCTTTCTGTGTGTAAATCTATTCTTGACTATTTATAAAAGCAGTATCGTCCAATATTTGTCCTTTTATGATCGACTTATTTCACTCAGCATAAGTCCTCCAGATTCTTCCATGTTGTAAGATATTTCAAGGACTCATCATTATTCTTTACAGTTGCATAGTATTCCATTGTATGTATGTACCACAATTTGTTTATCCATTCATCCATTGATGGACACTTAGGTTGTTTCCATCTTTTTGCTACTATGAATAATGCTGCAATGAACAGGGGTGTGCATATGTCTGTTTGTGTTATTGCTCTTAGTTCTCTAGGATATAGAGTTCTCCAGGAGTGGAGTTACTGGATCATATGGTATTTCTATTTCTAGCTTTTTGAGGAAGCTCTATACTGTTTTCCATAGTGGTTGTACCATTTTACAATTCCACCAGCAGTGTATAAGAATTCCAGTTACCCCACAACCTTGCCAGCACTTGTTGTTTTCTGTTTTTTGGATCAGTGTCATTTTTTGCAGGGGTGAGATGGTATCTCATTGTAGTTTTGATTTGCTTCTCTCTAATGGCTAATGATCATGAGCATTTCTTCATGTGTTTGTTAGCTGCTTGAATGTCTTTTTTGGTGAAGTGTCTGTTCATGTCCTTTGCCCATTTTTTGACTGGATTGTATGTCTTTTTGTTGTTGAGGTTTTGAAGTTTTCTATATGTTTTAGAGATTAGATCCTTGTCAGATATGTTGTTGCCAAAATTTTTTTCCCAGTCTGTAGGTTTTACTTTTGCTCTTTTGGTAAAGTCTTTTGATGAGCATAAGTATGTAATATTTAGGAGGTCCTAGATATCTGGTTTATCTTCTGTTTATGCATTTTTAGTTATATTTGATAATGTATTTATGCCATAAATTAGGACCTCTAGCTTTGTCCCTATGTTATCTTTCAGGAACTTTATAGGTTTAACATTTAGATCTTGATCCATTTTGAGTTAGTTTTTGTGTATGGTATGAGGTATGGATCCTATTTCATTTTTATGCAAATAGATATCCAGTTTTGCCAGCACCATTTATTAAAGAGATTATCTCTTCCCCATTGAATGGACTCTGACCCTTTGTCGAAGATCAGCTGTCCATAGCTGGATGGATTTACTTCTGGGGTCTCAATTCTGTTCCATTGGTCTATGTGTCTGTTGTACCAGTTACAGGCTGTTTTGACTACTGTGGCTGTATAGTAAGTTCTGAGATCAGGAAGTATGAGGCCTCCTACTTTTTTCTTCTTCAATAATGCTTTAGCTATTCAGGGCCTCTTTCCTTTTCATATAAAGTTGGAAATTAGTTTTCCGTTTTGTTAAAGAATATTGTTGGGATTTGGATAGAGATTGCATTGTATCTATAGATGGCTGTGGGTAGTATTGACATTTTCACAATGTTAAGTCTTCCAATCCATGAGCGTGGTATGTTTTTCCATTTACATAGGTCTCTTGGTTTCTTGCAGTAGTGTTATATGGTTTTCCTTGTATAAGTCTTTTATGTCCCTGGTTAGATTTATTCCTAGGTGTTTTATCCTTTTGAGGGCTATTGTAAACTATATTGTTTGCTTGATTTCCTTTTTGGAGTTCTCTTTGTTAGCGTAGAGGAATCCAACTGATTTTTGTATGTTGAGCTTGTACCCTGCCACTTTGCTGAACCCTTCTATTAGTTCCAGTAACTTTCTTGTGGAGTCTCTGGCATTTTCTAGGTATAGGATCATGCCATCTGCAAATTGAGATAGTTTTACTTTTTTGTTATTGATTTGGATGCCCTTTATTTCCCTTTCTTGCTTTATTGTTCCAGCTTGGACTTCCAGTACAATATTGAATAAGAGTTCACCCTTTCTCTTCATAGGTTCTGTTCTTCTACTCGTGTTTTTCCATCAATTACTTTCCACCTTCCTTCTGCAAGGTTATTTTTATCAGAGCTAATGAACACATGGGTTCTTCTAAGTAGTTAAGTTTTCTTGTTCTTAAATTTATTTTTCCAGTTGCAGCGTGGGACCGGCAGAGGAAGGTACTGACATTATTAATGCACACATTTATATCAAGATATATTCAGTTTGTAGATGATGTGACTGCTGAGCGAACGTATTAAAATAAACAATACATTGTCTAGCATAAATCAGTCTATCTTATAGCTTTTCATTTTGGTATCCTCCCATGGTTTACAAAGATTTCTGTTTCTTCAATGGGAAAAGATTTGTGTTGTTTATTTAATTCCTTCCCAATTAGTGTATATAATAATTCAAAATTTTTCTTGAGCTGGATGAATTTCAACGACAACAAAAGACTACTTTGGAAAAGTAGAATTAACTTGAGAAATAAGTACATGCTTAAAGTGATAAGTAGTAGGGGAAGATAGTGGGATCTCAGGTAATAAATGCCAACTTAAGAAATTCACAGTCTATTCTAGTTTGGAGTCCCTGGATGGTGCAAATGGTTAGTACACTTGACAGCTAACCAAAAGAGTGGAGGTTTGAGTCCACCTAGAGCACTTCGGAAGAAAGGCCTGGCAATATGCTTATGAGAAATAAGCCATTAAAAACCCTACGGAACACAGTTCTACTCTGACATGCGTAAGGTCGCCCTGTGTCAGGGCCACCATAAGTTGGAGTCAACTCCATGGCAACTGGTTTTTGGAGTCCCCAAGTGGTGCAAATTGTTAAGTGCTTGACTACTAACCAAGAAGTTGGCAGTTTGAACCCACCCGCAGGCATCTAAGAAGAAAGGCCTGGTGATCTGTTTCCAAAGGTTATAGATTTGAAAACCTTACCAAACTAAAACCAAACCCATTGCCATCGAGTCGATTCTAACTCATAGTGACCCTATAGGGCACAGTAGAACTGCTACGTCTTTCTCCTGCTGAGTGGCTGGTAGGTTTGAACCACCAGCCTTTCAGTTAGCAGCCAAGTGCTTTAACCACTATGCCAT
Source organism: Trichechus manatus latirostris (assembly GCF_000243295.1). Lineage (NCBI taxonomy): Eukaryota > Metazoa > Chordata > Mammalia > Sirenia > Trichechidae > Trichechus > Trichechus manatus. Next base: position 4,264,563 of record NW_004444043.1, read on the forward strand.
CAGGGCTCCTCCTTGAAAATCCTGTGGAGTGCAATTCTACTCTGCACACATGGAGTCACTATGAGTCAGAAATGACTCAACAGTAACTGGTTTGAGTTGGGTTTTTGGGGGTGATACAAATGGTTAATGTGTTCAGCTGCTAACTGTAAGGTTTGAGGGTTGAGTCCACATAGGAGCTCCTTGGATGAAAGGCCTAGTGATCTACTCCTGAAAAATCAGCCATCGACAACTCTTTGGAATACAGTTCTACTCTGACAGACACGGGGTCTCCATGAGTAGGAATCAGCTCAATGGCAACTGGACCATTCTAGTTTAGTTTCTTACTGTAAGCTCTTCCTTTTTCCAAATGGAAAGGTTTGGGGGCTAAATACATACTTTTCTAATTAAAGAGAAGAAGCAAACAGTGACTTGGTTGTGCTTCCACTTTTGGTTAAAACCATTTTCTTCTTGAAATCCATGTGTGACTGCCTGTTGATAACTGACATAGTCAAAAATTGCAGTTAGCCTTCCCCGGGGAGGAGACTTCTGCGAAGTTACAGAAGGCTGCCCTTGGTTTTCCTTTAAGAGTTTATTGGGGCTTGGAGATGGATAGTTCTCAGAGCATCAAGACTATGTATGAACTATAACAAGTAACCAGATATACCTCGACCTATATATCGAGTGGCTACAGAACCTCAAAATGACTGTTGTATTTTAAACAATTAAAATAAATATCGTTGACAAAATGATTTTGAATCTTGAACTGAAGAGTTCTCTCAGAGCGCCACGGTGATTCTGTGACTACTGTAGTGGGCACTGGTGGCTGCTTATGGAAAAGGGTTTCATTTTGGCCTCAGAGAGGGGTAAAAACAAAACTCTTCCTTCAGCAGCCAGGGAGCAGAAGGGAGGCCTTCCCCAATTGACCCCTTGGTCTAAAGTGATAAGTGGAGTTCAGGGATATGTGGGTTAAAGGAGAGTTTGCGTTGCACCTATTACTCTGCTCTCTGACTTCCTGTGTGGCAAATTCCCTGCAATATTGCTTTGTATTTGGCATCAGTAGAGGAAAACATCTTAATGAACCCCCTGAGCCGCATGCTGTTAGTGTTGTCCTTATCACAAAGTGAGCATTCATGTTGCCTTTTAATCAAACAAATGGGGGTGGTTTCTCCTTCCTCATTCAGTGCAGAGTCTGCAAACCATACCTGAGCGTCTGTGGCCTTTGTGGGCAGTAAAAGGAGGATGGAGGACTCTCCCCTCTGGAAAGAATTGGACATAAAAGCAGAACACATTGGCAGGTTCTTGGGTCTGCTCTTCAGTTGGAATGACATTTATGTTTGATTTTCCTGTTTTCTGGCTCTTGCTGTATTTTCTGATAATCAATTTGCTCAGTGGACATTTAGCAAATTTTAAATATACGTTGATTTTACCACAGTTATTTTGATGTATACAATTTACTGGCATTCAGGATTCTGTTCAAATGTTACCTGAACACCATCTTTGAGTATGCTATTATTAAATAGCCATTCCCACCCTGTCACCCCAATAATCCCTAATTGCTAACCCCACATTAGTTTTCTCCATTGCACTTAACCTCGCGTGACACTGTTATGATTTTTTCATGTGTCCTGGCTAGCACATGAGTTTCCATGGGCAGGGACCTTGTTCACTTTAGTAGCTCTAACTCCTAAAAGAGTACCTGGCATATAGTAGAACTGTAATCAATATCGAATGAATGAATTAAAAAAACCCAGTTGCCATCAAGTTGACCCTGCTCATGACAACTCCATGTGTGTCAGGGTAGAACTGTGGTCCGTAGGGTTTTCAATGGCTGATTTTTTTGGAAATAGATTGCCTGGCCTCTCTTCCGAGGCACCTCTGGGTGGACTCCAACTGCCAACCTTTCATTTAGCAGCTGAGCACACTAAAGGTTTGCACCACCCAGAATGAATATATAATTTATATTTAATGGCTTTTGAAGGTTCCTGTGACTTTGAGTTTATCATTTTTCATTTTGTTATCATAGAACCATTAAAGAAATGTCTAAATTGATGAAAGCGAAGGAATGTAGTTTGGTTTACTTTTCTTATTAATATACTTAATATTCAAAAAAGTATATTTCATCACCAGTTATTAAAATTGCAACCTTTCATATGGGAATATCATTTATATTATTATATATGATTTCTTTTTTTTTAAATTTTTATGGAATGCATGATTTCTTTAGAATGATTTCTGTGGCATTTTCTGTTTTGCTAGTCTTTTAGTGTTTTTTAAGAATATTTTTGGCAATTTCTCAAAAAGTGTATCAAATTTAATTTGCTATTTACAGTAATTAGTAACCAGAATTTAATAAGTGATGCAATTGCTCTGGTCACTAGCTGGTTTACCATTTACCGATTCAATTTTTGGAGTCCCTGCCTGGGTGGTGCAAATGGTTAACACACTTGGCTGCTAACCAAAAGGTTGGAGGTTTGAGCCCACCCAGAGATACCTGGGAAGAAAGGCCTGGTGATCTACTTTTAAAAAATCAGTCCCTGAAAACCCTATGGAGCACAGTGGTACTCTGCACACACATAAGGTCGCCGTGAGTTGGAATTGACTCTATGGCAACAGGTTTAATTAGATTTTTAGAAATTTAATTTTTGTTTCCTTTACAATTTCATATTTGTTGTTAATGGCTCTAAAAGTTGAGATACTAACTGTACTGCCCATTAAAGCTATCCCTTCTGGACTTCTTCACTTTTTTTTTTTTTTTTTTGCTGTTTGGAATGATTTTATCATTTCATTTTCTTTAAAGGGCTACCAACTTGACTCAGCTGCTCTTGGTTAAAAACCAAAATTCAAGCTTCATATAAAATTTCAACATTTAATAAAGTTTGCTGTTAATTATGTTATCGGAAATGCTTTCAGGAGGCTTGCAGGATTTAGTTGCTGTTTGAAATGTTAACTTAATTTGGTTTGGTTTTAGCTTTAATTTTAGTTTTACAATAATTATTTCACTCCAGATATTTTTTTAGTCCATTTTAGGTGAATGTCAATTTCATGAGTGGTTCATTTGCTTGTTAAACAAGCATGCATATTATAATTTAGAAATGTTGATAAAGTAAAATGTTTTTGGTAGTAGGAATTATGCAAAGTGATGATCTACAGATTTTTTTAAAATGCTTCATAGAATCCATGCAGAATCTCATACCACACAAGTGTTCAATGATTTATGAATAAATAAATACAAAATTACTTAGGTGATAAAAAAAATTCAAGGGAAATGGCCAGAATAGTGTGTGGTGTTAGGGATTTTTTTTTTTTTTTAAGTGAGTAGCGGGTGAGATGACTTCATTTGACCTAAAATTGTGATGGTTTATTCAGTGGGGGCTTCCTGTACCAGCCAATGATAAGAGACCTGAGAGAAAGTAAGAAGTACTGGCTGGTGATGGAGACTTGAGGGTCATTGACAGGGAGGTGCTAGGTTACCTCCAGAGTGTGGGCAGGCTTCCTGAGGAGAACTATACCTGTGTGATCCTTCTTCCCAGGCAACACTGCTGGGCTGGCGAGGTGGGGCTGGTGGGGCTGGTGAGGTCAACTCTGACCTGCCACTGTGGTGCATGTAGCTGGAGAGCAATTTCCAGATTATAGAAGAAAGAATACAGGAGGTCAGAGAAATGTGACCTGTACCAATCATTGGTACTTCCAGCCCCTCTTGCTCCATCAGGAGCCTTAGTCAATGTCCTAAAAGGGTTGGAGAACCAGGGAAGATAAGAGTAGCAAATAGTGGGACTGAGAAAGTAGATAAGACCTTCTTTTGAAGAAATACAGAAGCCTACTTCCTTTAGTTGAATTTTAACTCCACTGGGAGATTTGTTGTTAGGCAAGCTAGATTCATTTAGAGACTCATGAGGAAATGTACGATACACGTAGAGAAAGGGCAGAGAGAAATAGAATTGTTACTTGAATCAGAAGCAAAATCTAATTATACATGTTTTGTTTTAAATAAAGGAGAATTGAGCCTCCTTAACAACAGAAAGAATCCACAAGGAAGGAGCTAGTGGACCCCTTTCTCTTCAGTGACCATTGGTAATATATTTTTCCCCCAAAGCACACAGCTACCCACTCAACGCTGACATTAATCTCACACAGATAGGCTTTGCCTGGGGAGTGAACATATGGGATCCCCTGAAAATTTCAACTCTTCTGCTTAGAGTAAGTTTGTAAGAACCAAGAATGGTATTGCACTTACGTTGGTTTATTTATACTGACATTTAAAACATTCTAAAAAATAGCCCTTGGGTCAAGCTTATTGGCCCCAAATTTTAAAGCTGGACCTTAAAATCAGCTAGTCTAACCTCTTAATTTTATAGGTAAGGAAACTGAAGCCCAGAAAAATTTTAGTTTGACCAAGTTGAGTGACAGTGGAGGCTTGATGCTGTCCCCTAACTCCTAATCCAAATATCTTCCAACAAGATTAGACTGCCTTCTACATTTGAAGAAACTTCTTTCATCAAGATCATCAATGACCTCCCTGTTGTCAACGCTAATGGTTGTTATCCTTCTTGACATCTCGGCAGCATTCAGAACAGTTCAAAGCACCCCCCTCCTTCATGGCGTCCATTTAATCCTGGCTTCTATGGCATCGTTTTCTCCCAGATTCCTCTCACCTCAATGGAAGCCCCTTTTCTACCTCCTTTGCCAGTTCCTCCACTTTAGTTTAACTTCTAAATATTGGAGTTCCGTGCTTGATTCCAGCCCACTGAATTTTTCTAACTCCATGCCCAATGATGGTATGTCTGTGACCCCCAAATATACATAGGCTGCTGAATTCAAAACTTACATACCTAACTTACCTACTTGGCATCTCCATTTAAGTGATTAAGAGCTTGGCTGCTAACCAAAAGGTCAGCAGTTCGAATCCACCAGCCACTCCTTGGAAAACCTATGAGGCAATTCTGTTCTGTCCTGTAGGGTCGCTATGAGTCAGAATTGACTTGACGTTAGTGGGTTTCGTTTGGGTTTTGGAAACAGAACTTAGGAGCCTGGGTGGTGCAAGTGGTTTGCAATGTGTTCCTAACCTGAAGGTTGGCAGTTCGAACCCACCCAGTGGCTCTGCAGAAGAAAAGTCCTGATGAACTGCTTCTGTAAATATTACAGCCAAGAAAACCCGATATAGCAATTTTACTCTGTAACACCTAAGGTCACCATTCAACAGTACTTAACAAGTGTCCTCTATGTGCCACACTGGGGACATAGCAGACAAAAATCCCTGTCATCATGTAGCTTACATTCCGGTAAAACCAAAACCCATTGCCATTGAGTCGATTCCGACTCATAGCAACCCAGTAGTACAGAGTAGAACTGCCCCATAGGGTTTCCAAGGAGCAGCTGGTGGATTGGAACTGCTGACCTTTTGGTTAGCAGCCAAGCTCTTCACCACTGCACCACCAGGGCTCCTACATTCCAGTGAAGGATGATAATATCATGGAAGCCAAGCAAATGGCTTGTTCAATCCAAAAAGCCCTAGGACCACCCACCATTTCTCACCTTGACTGTAGCAATAACCTAACTGGTCTCCCTGCTTTTACCCATCTGTAGTCCAATCTCTACATAACAACCAGAGTAATCTGTGTAGAACTCAAATGTAAACACAAATTTTAAGTTGGACATCCTCTCCTTCAACTTTAAATCCTCTATTAGCTTTCCATTGTTCTTTGAATAAAATCCACTCATTCGCATGGCTTGCAAAGCTCTGCATCATCTGGTCCTTCCTGACACCCAGATCTTCTCCTTGCTCCCTCAGCTGCACCCACACCCACGTTCCCTCTGCTTTTCTAATGCACTGAGTTGATCCCAGACCCCTTGCACTTGCTGTTTCTTCTACCTGCAACACTCTGACCTCAGAACTTGAAGGAGCTAGCCACTTCTCATTACTCAAGAATGTCAACTCAAATATAACTTTATAAATTTTTCTAAATTAAATCCTCCCCTCCCCCTCATTCCACCACCTGGCTGTCAGTTTGTCACACCATGGTGGCTTGAGTGTTGCTATGATGCTGGAAGTTATGCCACCAGTATTTCAATTCCCAGCAGGGTTACCCATGGTGGACAGCTTTCAGTGGACTAAGAGACTTAAGAGAGATTAGGAAGAAAGGCCTGGCTATCTACTTCTGAAAATTAGCCAGTGAAAACTTTATGGATCACAGCAAAACATTGTCTGACTTACTTGCTTTGGACATGTCATCAGGAGGGATGACTTGCTGGCAGAGGACATCACATTTGGTGAAGTAGAGGGTCAACAAGGGTATGGGAGACACTCGATGACACGGATTGGCACAACAGCCACATGGATGAACTGGAACATGCTGGCAATTGTGAAGATGACATAGAACTGAGCAACGTTTTGTTCTGTTATGCATAAAGTCGCCATGAGTTGGAGTCGACTCAACAGCAGCTACCAACAACAATAATTAGTTACTAGCTCTCATTCTTCCAGTAAATAAAGTCTTGCAAAATTCTTCCGACAGCTCTTTTGGTTGCTGGTTAGAGCATTCTCTCCTTTCATGGATTCAGTATGTTCTCTTATCTCTTTGAGAATATTCACGATAGCTTTTAAATTTTATTCTTCCTGCAAAGTCTACATTGCTGTGAGTTGGAGTTGACTGGATAGCAGCTATCTATCACCACCTCATCGCACTCTTTCCCATCACGCTATGTTAGATTCTGCTTGGCACTTATCGCTATTAGAAATTATCTTTTTAATTTATTTATTTACTTATTATTTGTCTCCGTGCAATGAAATGCAACTCCATGGGAGCCGTGATATGGTCTGTCTTATTGACTACCACATCCCCAGTGCTTAGAATAGTACCTGATACACAGAAGTTGTTCACAGAATATTTGCTGTGTGAATCAATCAATAAATGAATGAGGACATTGTCCCTACTCTTGCCTAAGATGGAATTTTTTAAACCCACTGAAGTTGAAATCCGCAGATCAGTTATAGAGGTGTCCCTCCTGTGAAGCCCAGTCCAAACAGAAATTCCCATGTTTTTTAGTGTCTGTTAAACTCTTTAATGTGATTTTAGTGCATAACTCATGACAACTCACTAAAGTTTCCTTTCCTCTCCTATGCCTTGACTCCTGGACATCCCTATGTCTCACTGCAGAAGAATCTTCCTCTTCCCCATATTACCCCATCCCCTTTTCCTGCCTATCTTCCCCGTTATTTTTAAGTTATTTGGTGAAAATTGCATATTTTTGCCAACATTTTCTAAAGGCTTTTATTTTCCAATAGAAATTCAGAGCCACCTAGTGACCAAAAATAAAATGTCTAAAATATAAAACATAAGAAAAAACTCCCAGCCATTCTATCATGATCTTTAATGCCCAAGGATAAAATTACATCTAGCTCAACTCTACAAAATGAGAATTCCCACAAATTAAATAGAATAAGTCTTTCATTCACTTGGGGGTTAAAGGCCCCTAAACATAGACTTGAGATGGTAGTATAATTAATTTTTGCAGTGTATTAATTTAGACACCACTTTATCAAAGGAGATATGTGTGACCTATACAAATATAAGGTACTATTTCTTGCACACTCATATCCCCTTTCCTGATGATGTCTTCTACCCTGGAGCCACTTATGTGTTTTTCTCAAGAAAAGAGAAAGGGGAAGGTCTTACAGAATATAAGGCCGAAAGTAGAAGGAGTGAGGAAGGGACAGGACGGTGCCAAATTGCCCAACTGAGGCTTCTGATTGATATTCATTTTTGAGCTTAAGGATTTAAGCGGTTCTATTCAATTGGATTCAGTTAAATGCAGCAGACCTCTGTCGAGTCTTGATATGCACAAGTTTCATGCTAGGCACAGGTGCAGTAAATTAAAGGTGTATTTAGTGAGCCAGGGTAGTTCAACTTGGCTAAAGTAGAGCAAATCTGGCAGAACATAATAGGAGATGAGGGTGCAAGGCAGGGTGTAGCCATGATGTTGAACACTTTTGCAGCACTTAGGGGGAGATTTTGATCAAAGTCATGATAAAGTTTAGGAAGAGTTCCAAGGCACAACAATTGGTCTCTGTTCACCTGGAGCAACAGAGGAAGAAGGAGAGTCAGAAATAGTAGGAGGATATGGAATGTGTGGCTAATTGCCTCCATGAACAACTGCCTCCTTTGCCATGAGACCAGGAGAACTGGATGGTGCCCGGCTACCAGGACTGAACATTTTGATCAAAGATTCCATAGAGGAAACCTGATCAAAAGAGGGAAAATGCACAACAGAGCTTCAAATTCTCAGACTTTCTGCAGCCATGGAGGCTGGATGAACCCTGAAACTATTGCCCTAAGATAATCTTTAAACCAAAAATATCCCCTGAAGTCTTCTTAAAACCAAACAATAGTTTAGCTTAACTAGTAAAAAATGTCTGTCTTGAGCATTAGGCTCTTTTAAGAACTACCTGTATGGGATCAAATTGACAACAACAACTCAAAAGATTAGATAGGAACATTAGTGGGCAGTGAGTTTATGTTAATGGGGGAGGAACAACTCAGAAAAAGAGGGTGAGAATGGTTGCACAGCTCAAAGAATGTAATCAATGTCACTGAATTGTACACACAGAAACTGTTGAATTGGTGTATGTTTTGCTGTATATTCTCAACAACAACAACAAAATAAGTAAAATTTTAAAAATTTAGGAAGGTTAATCTGGATGCAGTGACTAGAGTGGATTGATGCAGGTAAACATATGTTAGGCAGAGCAGTTCAATTATTCCAGTAGCTTGGGATAGAAGTCATAAACATATGACCTAGAATTACTGAAGTAAGAAGAAAAAGATGTGTCAAATGAAAGAAGAAAAACCTTTAGTACTAATATGAGGGAGCAGTGAAGGGAGTGTTATAAAATGTCTGCCTTAGACAGTGAGGGTGTAAAAGGTACTAGTAATAGAAATAACCAGTACTCCAACTCATGGCGACCCTATGTGTATTAGAGTAGAACTGTGCCCCATAGGGTTTTCAATGGCTGATTTTTTGGAAGTAGATCACCAGGTCTTTCTTCCAAGGCACCTGTGGGTGGACTCAAACTGCCAACCTTTCACTTACCAGTCAAACACCAACCAGGGACTCCAAATAGAAATAAGGATACTAGAGAAGTGGTTGGTGTGTGATGGGGAGAGTATAAGTTTGGTTCTGGATATCCATGTATTCATTCAGAAACACGAGTGGAGTGCTGCTATGTGCAGACACTGTGCTGGGTGCTGAGGCTGCAGCAACATCAACAGCCTCCAGCAGCCAGCAATCCAGGGGCAAGGAAGCCAGCGCTACTTCTACACCAAGGAGATTACATTCAAGTGACAAGCTCTGGGCCAAGTACATTGTCATATCTTCATTAATTCATTTAAAATTCATAACAACTCTGAGAGGTGATTATTATTATATTAACTGGGCAAAGAAGGCAACAGAAGGTCAAAGAGATGCAATGGGGAGTCCGTAGTCACACAGGAACTATGTGACAGAGGCAGGTTTCAAACATAGCTGTTTCCAGGAAGACAGAGCCACATAGGAAGGTGAGTGGCTAAACCTCTCTAGCCAAGAACTTGACCTCAAGAACAGTGTAGTCCAGTGGGTCATTGGCCTCCAGTTAAAAGGCGCTCGGGTCTTGCAGTTTGGAGTCTGCTTCGCCAGTAAATTCCTGCCTTGCACCAGAGCATGGCAGGTGTTTAAGTTCTTGTCCCTTGTTGCTGTCTTCTGATATGCTCCTTTCTGAACCCTCAAAGCTCTTCCAGTCTTCACTGCCTGAGCCAGTCCCCCTGGTCAAGGGTGACCATGGACTAGAAAAGGGTCAGAAGCTTTGGCTTTGAGATCTCAGCCATTTGCCAGCTATAATTTTTTTTTTTTTTTCTTAGCAGGTCACAGAACCTCTTGGGGTCTCAATCTTCTCCTCTGTAAAATGGGAGTAATAATGCCCACCCTTCAGGATTGTCATGAGGGTTTAATGAGATGATGTAGATGAAAGTGCTTTTATGGTTTGTAAAGTTCTGTTAGCATCTCTGCGTAGTGTAAATTGTTAACATACTCAGCTGATAACAGAAAGGTTGGAGGTTCAGGTCCACCCTGAGGCTTCTTGGAAGGAAGGCCTCATGATCTCCTTTCAAAAAGTCAGCCATTGAAAACCCTATGGAGCATATTTCTACTCTGACACACATGGGTTGCTATGAGTTGGAATCGACTCCATAGCAACTGGTTGGTTTTGGTAAAGTTCTGTGGAATGTATGCTGCCCCCACCCTTTCCAAACCCCCTGATTCAATGGAGCAATCATTTCCTCTCCTTGTTATTCCCATTTGATTCTTCTGCAATGCTGCAGTGCTAAACCAAGATACAGACCCTCAGCACCTGCCGGACTGTAAGTATTGAGATTTATACAGTGAGAGTCTTCTGAAAACCAAACAGCAGAGGCTAGACAGAAAGGAGATTTTCTAGTTTCATCAAGCTGGCATTTAAATAAGTTCTGTATAGTTTGCCCAAAAGGTCCTGGTGCAGCTTTAAGTCTTAATAGTATCAGAAGTATGAATACTATAATCTTACAAAGAACTGCATTTGTAAGTTTGATTCTCTTCCTTTCTTTAACACTTACTTGGTTTTGTAAATTTTGAATAATAAAATTTGAATTATATTTTCTTTTAGCTTTCTGCAAATGGCAAACATTAACTGAAATAAAAAACTTAAAGGTTAATGTATCTAAATTCACAAACTAAATAAGTGTAAAGGAAATGAAAATAATGAAACTTTCAAATGATAGTTAACTAAGTTTTTAAGATTTTTACTTCTGAAATCATTAAAGCTTAAAATTGCACTCTTTTATCTGACAAATTATGGATAACATTGTGAAGAATGGGAATTCCAGAACACTTAATTGTGCTCATGAGGAACCTGTACATAGACCAAGAGGCAATCGTTTGAACAGAATAAAGGGATATTGTGTGGCTTAAAATCAGGAAAGGTGCATCATGGTTGTATCCTTTCATCATATGTATTCAGTCTACATGCTGAGCAAATAATCCAAGAAGCTTGACTATATGAAGAGGAATGGGGCATTCAGGATTGGAGGAAGACTCAGTAACAACCTGGGATATGTAGATAATACAACCTTTCTTGCTGAAAGTGAAGAGGACTTGAAACACTTACTGATGAAGATCAAAGACTACGCCTTCAGTATGGATTACACCTTAACATAAAGAAAACAAAAATCCCCACAATTGGACCAATAAGCAACATCCTGATAAAGGGAGAAAATGTTGAAGTTGTCAAGGATTTCATTTTACTTAGATCCACAATCAATGCCCATGGAAGCAGCAGTCAAGAAATCAAATGACATACTGCATCGGGCAGATCTGCTGCAAAAGACCTCTAAAGTGTTAAAAAGCAAAGATGGCACTTTGAGAACTAAGGGGAGCCTGACCCAAGCCATAGTATTTTCAGTCACTTCATATGCGTGCAAAGCTGGACAAGGAGTAAGGAAAGACAGAAGAATTGATGCCTTTGAATTATGATATTGGCAAAGAATATTAAATATACCGTGGACTGCCAGAAGAACAAACAAGCTTGTCTTGGAAGAAAAACAGCCAGAATCCTCCTTAGAAGTGAGGATGGCAAGAGTTTGCCTTGCATACTTTGGACATGTTATCAGGAGGGAGCAGTCCCTGGCGAAGGACATCATGTTTAGTAAAGTAGAGGGTCATCGAAAAAGAGGAAGACCTCAACAAGATAGATTAAATGTGGCTGCAACAAAGAGCTCAAACATAGCAACGATTGTGAGACTAGTGCAGGACCTGGCGGTGTTTTGTTGTGTTGTACATAGGGTCGCTATAAGTCAGAAGCAACTCGACAGCAGCTAACAACAACAAAGACTTTTGGGATATACCGTATTTGTAAACTAATGCAGTTTTTTAGAGTTTTCTCAAAATGTGATCCATGATAGTCTGCATCCCCTGAAGTGCTTGTTAAAATGTGGATTCCTGGGCCCTGCCTCAAATCTCTGGGGTAGGGTCCAGGAATCCACACTTTAAATGAATTCCCTAGGTCATTCTTTGTGAACCTATAAACCAATATTTATTTTCAAAGCTGTAATCTCTTGACCATTCCATAAGAAAGAAAACATTGGATTCATGCATATAATAAAGCACATAGAGGGCACAGTTACAGAGACTTCTTAGACATATCCAAACACTTCATGGGATTGGTTTACTGGGTTGAAGGACTTAGGACCATATTCTTGTGAGACCACTTGGTCAATTGGCATTATATAGTTTACAAAGATAACGTTCTATATCCTATTTTGGTGCGTAGTGTCTGGAGTCTTAAAAGCTTGCGAGTGGCCATCTAAGATACAACTATTGGTCTCTACTCGTCTGGAATAAAAGAGAAGGAAGGACATCAAAGACTCAAAGAAGAAACCACGGCCTCATCTAGCCTGAGACCAGAAAAATTAAATGGTGCCTGCCTAACACTATGGACCATTCTGACCGGGCGCACACTAGAAGGGCCCGGATAGAATGGGGGAAAAATGTGGAACAAAACTCAAATTCATAAAAAAAGTTCAGACTTACTGGACCGATAGAGACTAGAGGAACCCCCGAGACTATTGTCCTAAGATACCCTTTCAACTTGGAACTGAAGCCACTCCCAGAGGTCACCTTTCATCCAAATAATAAATTGGCTTATAAAATAAACAATATTACCCATGAGTACTGTGCTCCCTTAAATAATCAGATATATGAGACCAAACAGTCAACATTTACCCGAAAACAAAAATGAGAAGGTAAGGAGAGGCAGGGAAGCTGGGTTATTGGAACCAGAATAAACAAAATGGAAATAATGAGAAGGCTGACACATTATGAAAAAAGTAATCAATGTCACAGACCAATTTGCATAAAAATTGTTAAATGGGTACTTAATTTGCTGTGTAAACTTTCACCTAAAATACAATAAAATATTATTTAAAAAAAGAAAAAGAAAGGAACAAAGTGTTGGGTTTTGTTAATAAAATCTCCTTCACTTTGATTATTACGATTATCACCACAATTACGCTGGCAGTGCCCTTCACTTTGGCAGTGATTTATTGGCATTTTCTAACGTTAGTCCTCACCAGTAGAAAGATTTAGAATGATTCATGTTTCTAAGGATTTAGAAATGGTCCTTTAGTTTCAAAATATTAGCTCTTGATCCTAGTTTAGGCCGGTCACTCATTTACATAAAAGTAGAAAACTGTTTTCAAGAATTAACATTCTTCAGAATGTAGCTAACCAGTCAGCAAAACCTTCTCTGTGAATTCACCAGTTGACAATATTTATTCTGGCAGTAGTTAGTACATCTAAATATTAACTAATTAATCTAGCTTGTAATATTCACTGCTGGTTTCGTTGAATGAGGTGGGAGTGGGTCAAATCTGTAGACTGTTCGCAGTCTCCAAATGCAAATAAAATAGCATTTGTTTGTAGGTGGAACCAAATGATTATAAATGAATGGCGACCCATCTCTTGGGATTGGACATAAAGGTCCTGTAAACAGAGAATTGTATCAACAAACAGCTGTTGGGAAAATACTATTATGCTGTAATAGCTGCTATTAAAATCCATTAGCAATCTTGATGGCCTGTTTGAATTTGATGCATCATTTGCTCTGAATAGCATTTCTTCCTAAAGTTTTGTGGTAGAATTTATGCAGATGGATCAGCTGTAGCAGTGACATTCTAGGAGATTAATACGGATTACACACTTTGCTTGCACTGGCTAATCCAGCCCTGAGAAATGCTGGAAATTCTGTGATTTGCGTATCACTGGGGGCGGGGGGAGTGTATATAGTATCAAGACAACCTCCAGAGCCTTCTCACACATAGCGTTAAGCATCTATTTTGTTTCCATGACAAATGTGCACATGCCAGAAATTGGTCCCCTGTTTCCCACTTTTTAACAACTCGGCCTTTCTTCATTCTAGTACCTTTTCCAGGCTCCAAGGAGTTCCTGGAGGTCGCGCTGCCCTGAGGACACAACCTTGGCCGAGAACATTAGCTATCTAATGAGATTCTGAAAAACGCATGTGTTTGCAAAGAGAATGCAGCTGTTCTGGTGGTGGAGGAATCATTGAAACGTTAGGATTAAAAGCAGGCGCTTGCTTTTAGGTGCGCGTGTGGCGGCGGAGCTGCTGGGAAGAATGGGGAAGTAGCGCCATCTGCCTGGTGAGCGGAGGAAGAAGATTCAAGGGGTTTTCTTAACACGCAGGAGAGCAGTCAGGAGCGGGTTTATGCCTGGCGCAGTTCCCGGAAGTCCAGTGTGATCAAAGATATGAGGATACGTATGAGGAAACATTCGGGCAGATAAACGGTGTATGTAGGGTAAATTAAATCAAGATGTAATTTCGTATCTTTAAAAAGCAGTTCCACGGGTCATTTTGTTGTTGGTTGTTGTGGAGTCAGTTCGCGCTCATGGCGATCCAGGGCACAACAGAATAAAGTGTCCCCTGGTTCCGCACCCTCTTCCCGATCATTGTTATGCTCAAGTCCATCATTGCGACCACTGTTTTTTGAGTACCTTCCAACCTAGAGGTTCATCTTCCAGCACTATATCAGACAATATGCTGTTCTGATCCATAGGGTTTTCATTGGCTGGTTTTTTGAAGTTGATTGCCAGGCCCTTCTTCCTAGTCTGTCTTAGTCTGGAAGCTCTGCTGAAACCTGTCCACTATGGGTGACCCTGCAGGTATTTGAAATGCCCGTGGCATACTTCCAGCATCATAGCAATATGCAAACCACCACAGTAGGACAAACAGACAGATGGGTGGTGGAGAGTGTTTTTAGGGCAGTGAAACTATTCTGCATGATATTGTAATTGTGGTTACATGACATTATGCATTTGTCAAAACCCATAAAACCATACAACAGAAAGAGTGGACCCTAATGTAAAGTGTAGACTTTAGTTAATAATAATGTATCAATATTGGTTCATCAATTGTAGCAAATGTCGTTGTTATGTGCTGTCAAATTGATTCTGACTCACAGTGACCGTATAGGGCAGAGTGAACTGCCCCATGGGATTTCCGAGGCTGTAATCTTTACAGAAGCAGACTGCCTCATCTTTCTCCTGCAGAGCAGCTGTTGGGTTTGAACCACTGACTTGTCGGTTAGCAGCTGAGTGCTTTACCATTGCACCACCAGGGCTCCTGTAACAAATGTAAGATGTTAATAATAGGAGAAATCCTGTGCAAGAGGTGAGGAGGTGGGGAGGGAGAAGGGAAATACGGGAATTCTCTTTACTTTCTGCTGAATTTTTCTGAAAACCTAAAGCTGCTCTAAAAACAAAGTTCATTAAAGAATAAAGCAAACAACATTTCCGTTTGACACATGTACTTACAAGACCACTCATCAGCTGAGGGAAAACGATAAACCCCCAGATCCAAGAAGTTCGACAAACACCAAGTATCGGAAACACGAACAAAAGCACACCAAGGCAAATCATAATCAAATGGCTCCAAAAACAAAACAAATCTTTTAAGGCGGAAACTACCGAAATGTCCATCAACAGATGAATGGATAGACAAAATGCGGCAGAGCCATACAATGGAACGCTACTCAGCCGTAAGAAGAAATGAAGTCTTGATACATGCTACAGCGTGGATGAACCTTGAAAACATTATGCTGAGTGACAGAAGTCAGCCACAGAAGGACAGACGCTGTATGATCCACTTATATGAACTACCTAGAATAGGCAAATGTATAGAGACCAAAATTTATTAGCGTTTACCAGGGGTGGGAGGGAGGGAGAAAAGAGAGTCATTGCTCAGGGCACACTGAGTTTCTGTTAATGGTGATGGAATAATTTGCAAATGGATAGTGGTGATGGTTGCACAACACGACGAACAAGATCAATGTCCCTGAATTGGACATGCAAAAAATGTTGGATTGGCAAATGTTTTGTTATATATATTTTTACCACAATAAAACAAAAAAAAAAAACCCCTATCTTTTAAAAAAGTCATATTTTCTTGGGGTGATGAAAAAGTTTTGAAAATAGTGGTGATGGTTGCACAACATTGTGAATAAAATTAATGCCACTGAATTGCACACTTAAAAATGGTTAAGATGGCAACCTTTATGTTATATATATTTTACCGCAATTAAATTTTTAAAAGGCATATAATCTTTTTAAAAACTAATACTTTCTTTAGAGTTACCAGCTTAAATGTCTCATTAGTAGATGATGCTAAAAGCAATGGTTGTCTTTTTTCTACTAGAATTATCAGGGGAAAGTCTAATGGCAGTTTTCAAAGACTTGATGGGCTACTCAGTCCTTAGATTATTAAAGTATAGAACTTGGGTTCTGGAGCCAATGTGCCTGAGTCCAAATCCTGGATCCATCACTTTTAAAGTATGTAGTCTTGGGAAAGTTACTTAACTCATCTGTGCCTCAGTCTTCCACATCTGTGTAGTGGGAATGATGCCAATATTAATCTATATAAAAGAATTATTTTGAAGATTAAATGAGTGAATCCATGTACTATGCTTATAGCAGTGCCTGCCATGTTGTAAGCACTCAAATATTCATTGTTATTATCAACCTCCTATTCCGGAGACTCAAAGCCAGTAGGAAAAAGTTTAAGGAGATAATTTTTGGCTCCATATAAGGGAAAAACTTTCTAATAGACCTATTCAAGGATGGAATGAGCAATCTCAGGTGATCAGGAGTTTTCTATCTATAGAAGTGTTCAATCCCAGGCTTCATAACCACTTGGTCGAGTGCGGTGTAAGGAAATTTAAGAATTGGGTAGGTGATTGAACTAAATGGTTTTTAGGGCCCATCTCAAATATGAATTCAATTATTCTCTCATTTTAATTGTAAAATTATTAAATTCTATGAGTCCGTGGGAAGTGCAAACGGTTAAGTGCTGGACTACTAATCGGAAGGTTGGCCGTTCAAACCCACTCAGAAGCGCCTTGGAAGACAGGCCTGGAGATCTACTTCTGAAAGATCACAGCTTTGAAAATCCTTGGAGCAGTTCTACTCTGCACACACGGGGTTGTCATGAGTCAGAATTGACTCAACAACAACAGCAACGTGAAGAACCCAACTAATCTCTCTCTTAAAAACAAAACAAAATAAAAACCAAACCTGTGGTCGTCAAGTCGATTCCAACTCATAGCTACCCTATAGGACAGAGTAAAACCACCCCTGTAGGGTTCCCAAGGCCATCATCTTTATAGAAGCAGACTGCCATCCCTTTCTCCTTTGGAGTGACTAGTGGGTTGGAACCGCCAACCTCTTGGTTAGCAGCCGAGTGCTTAACTACTGCACCACCAGGACTCCTTAATCTCTCTCTCATGGGGAGGGGAAATTTCAATGGATGACCCCAGATGGCACCATGGGTTTTATTGAGACTCAGATTTCATAGTCCTCTAAATTTAAATTGAGTAAGAGATAAATCCACTTCTTTCAAAACCATCGCTAGTTTCCTCCTTTGTTAGAGTTTTATAAAGAATGTGATCTGGATATCCCCATTTTCTTCCTATCATAATAGCTATCTGACAAAATCTATTTAGTTATTCATTTTGGCTGAAGGTCATAGTGATCAGTAATGATTTCTAGTAATATTTTCTGTGAGAGATTTTTCCAAATATTGTGATTTAAACAAACCAAACAGAAATATTCTGCCACATTCCATTGTGGATTTGTTGATACTCTTCCTGAGAAGATACAAAATTAAAGTTCTACTTCCTGTGACAAGGGTGGAGAGGAATCTGAGACATACAGAACAATCATTAACTATCTCTTACTCTTTAAAAGTGAAATGTAAAATGGAAAGGGTTTTTGTTCACAGCAACTGACCAAAATAAAATCTGTACTGGAATTAAACCCTAAAATAGGCAGTAACTTAAGACTGATTTTAATTCCAGGCCTTTGTCTTGACTCTAAATTTCAGTAACTTCCTTGGATACCCTTTTAACTCAGTTCTGAAGTCACTCCTGAGGTTCACCCTTCAGCCAAAGATCAAATACATCTATAGGGCCAGCAATAACACACGTGAGGGACGTGCTTCATAGTTCAATCATGTACACGAGACTAACGGGCACACCAGCCCAAAAGCAAAGACGAGAAGGCAGAAACGGACAGGAAAACCAGACGAATGGAAACAGAGAAACTGGGGTGGAGAAGAGGAGAGTGCTGACACATCGCGGGGTTGGCAACCAATGTCACAAAACAATATGTGTATTAATTGTTTAATGAGAAACTAATTTGCTCTGTAAAGTTTCATCTAAATCACAATAGTAAATAAATAAATTTCAGTAACTTAATTGATGAACATCAGTGTTATTGACCCTACTAAGTTTTCTGTGTTTATATGCTTGTGTGTGCATGAACCCTAGGGAACTGGCTGCCATCTGTTAGTGAAGATTGTCTAGCATTCTTGCAAAGAACAGCTGTTTGTTTATATCCATCCAGACTGCTTAGCAAAATGCAGGAGAAGAGGCTATTTGTGAGGCAAAGGGCAAGTTCAACTTCTTCTTACTCATTATGTGTATGTTACGGGTCTAGATTTAGGTGGGCTAATGTGTGGAGCCCAAAAGCTTAGCAGATTGATATAGCAGCGGCCTTCTGTTGAACATAAATCATTTCTTTCCTTAAAGTTTATACTTGTCTCCTAGTGCAGCTGGGTAAATAACAATGAATTTCCAAGTCTTTTGCATTTTGCAGCAGAGACTCAATCCCAGCCCACATTTTCACATACTATACTTCGGGTATATATTAGCAACTTCCATAACTGTAATTTTAGATGTGAACTTTAAGTGATTTCTAGACACATGAGGACAACTGTCAAGCGTTATCATACAAACTCAACAAGGCGAGTAGGAACTTGTCCCCTTCTCTCTAGTGCCGCTGCCTTAGTTCAATACCTCATGTCCTCTTACCCAGAGTATAGCAGTCAAGGCTGCTACTAGCTCATGGGCACATTGGTGCAAGTTAGGGAAAGGCCCTCTTCCTTCAGTCGATTCTGCCTCACTTCCCAAAATATGGCTTTGTGAGAGGATCAGGGGCTGGATCATGAACTGGATTTCAATTCCAGTCTCCCCTGTGGCCTGATACACTTGCTCAGACCACAACCTGCAAGCTGTGGTCCTGCTAGCAAGACTCTTGCAGGGCCATCTCCATGTGACTGGCTTTCTGATCTTGAATCCAAATCATCTCCAGTCTGCCCTTCACACTCTACCCAGGAATCTTTCTAAAATGCGAATCTAATTATACCCCTTCTCCCTTTAAAATCATTCTGTGGCTTTCCATACCTTTCCGATTAAAGTGAAACCACTTTGTCTGGTATCCAGGAGCATTTAACTTCTGATCCTTATACCAACTCTAGCTTCACCTCCCTCCACTCACACGTACCCCTTACACCACTCAGAGGTGGTGGTTCCTATAATGGATAATGTTCCATTCCTCCTGCTTTTTCCCACTCCTGTGCCTTGCTTCATGCTGTTCTGTCTACTTGAAATGCCTTTTCCTCACCAAGCTAGACCCACTCACCTTCCCTAATGCAGTTCACTTGTCCAACTTCCAGTAAGCCTGTTTTGACACTCCAAGTCAGATTTTTAACAGCTTTATTGAGAAATAATTTATATACCATAAAGTTCACCTGTTTAAATTGTACAATTCAATGGGTTTTAGTATATTTACAGAGTTGTGCAATCCCATGTGTATTAGAGTAGAACTGTGCTTCATAGTGTTTTCAATGACTGATTTTTCAGAAGTAGATCACCAGGCCTTTGTTCCAAGGTACTTTTGGGTGGACTCGAATTACCAACCTTCAGTTAGCCATCCAGTGCATTAACTATTTACATCACCCAGGGACACATGCATGGGGTCACTATGAGTTGGAATTGACTTGATGGCAGCTGGAACAGAGTGGTTCAACCATCACCATAATCTAATTCCAGAACATTTTCATTAGCTCCAAAAGAAATCTTGTACCCATTAGTAGTTCTCTCCATTCCCCCCTACCCCAATACTAGATAACCACTAATCTCCTTTCTGTGCCTGTAGAGGCCAAGTTAGAATTTGATGCCCCTCTTTGGTGCTCTTGGGCATAACTGCCTCACGTTAGATTGTCTGGTTGTCTTACCAGCACATCTCCTCCAGTCATCTGTAAGATCTTGGTGGTCAGGGACCTCATCTTCAATTTTGTATCTATACAGTCTGGCTCTATCCCAAAACTTGGTAGGCCTTCAAGGATTGGCTGAGTAAAGAAAAAGAATTTTGCACCTAAATTATCTTTTCTACCAATGGCTTATTTTCTACTCTCTTGAGTATCAAGATTTCTTCTCACTGTCTTAAAGGAAGAAGACCTCTTTGATGACTGGAAATTGTCCGAACATTGCCCAGAATTACTGGTACAAAAAAAGTGGAGAGTATGGAGGTAGAAAAGTGGAAATTAAGGAAGATAAAGAGAGTTGTCCTCAAAGAGAAGAATTGCCCTGAAAGGAGTTTGTTGTCATTTTTAATCAGTGTTGCTTGAAAAATCCCCTCGGATCTATTTCTTATGGAGTCCAGTTGATTTTCTTCACTTAGAGAAGTTGTCTTCCCATATCTAGGAACCAACTCAGTTATGGAAGCCCATGTAGTCAAACAGAGAGAAAGGGCAGAGGCTTTGAAGTCCAACAGAACTAAGTTTGAATTGAGGTCCCTCCTCTGACTATCTGTGTAACAGTACCCAAGTTGCTAGTCCCTCTGAGTCTCAGTCTCCCCACCAATAAATGAGGAAGGTAATAGGTGTCTTAGGCTGGGTTCTCTAGAGAAGCAAAACCAGTAAAGTATATATATATATATATATGAATATATATGAATATATATGTAGAGCAAGATTTATCTCAAGGAAATGGCTCACACAGTTGTAGAGTGTTGCAGGTCCCAAGTCTGTGGGTCAGGCATCAGGCTGGAGGCTTCTCCTGGCTCATGTAGCTGCAAGGGCTGACAAACCCAAGATTGGCAGGTCAGACGGCAGGCCACTGGCTCATTGGCTGTGGAGGCTGACAAATCCAAGATCAGCAGGTAAGATGGCAGGCTGATGGCTCAAGTCCCAAGAACCAGAGGTCAGATGATGATGAGCCGGATGCAGGATCCAGAGCAAGCAAGCTTTGCCAGAACATCTGTATATATGTTGGATGCAGGCCACACCTGCAAGGAAACTCCCTTCTCAACTGATTGGCTGCTCACATCAGATCACAAAATGAGGGCTGACTACATCAGATCACAAAATGAAGGATGACTAACTACATCATTGCATAACTGCCAAACTACATCATAACTTCCAAACCACTGAGAATCATGGCCCAGCCAAGTTAACACACAACCTTAACCATCACAATAGGATTGTTGTGGGAAATAAATTAAAACAAGATAACGTGTTTAAAGAATCTAGTAAAATTGCTGGCACATTGAAGATTAACTTTTGCACTAATTAGGACTCTGATTTCAAAGACAGAAAATCAACTTGTCTTTAAACCACAAACCAAACCTGTTGCTGCTGTCCAGTCGATTCTGACTCATAGCGACCCTATAGGACAGAGTAGAACTTCCCCATACAGTTTCCAAGCAGCACCTGGTGGATTTGAACTGCCAACCTTTTGGTTAGAAACCATAGCTCTTAACCACTATGCCGCTGACTCTAGGTAAGGAAAAAAATGGGAGAAAGTCTCATTTTTAAACCGTGAATTCTCTCCCACCTCTTAACTCTGCTTCCCTCTGGGGAATGCCTTATTCTCCAGGGGCTGTCAACAGCTGCAGATACATATACCAAAAGTTTCATTGTCAAAGAAGAAAAGAACTTCTCTCTAGAAGCTTAGAAGGACACTGAGTGATACTGTAATGTAGGAACACATGCCGCGTCTCTTTACCAGGGTAGTGGGAGTGAGGTACTATGATTAATCCAGTTTAGACTAGCCCATCCCTGTGGTCAGGAAGAGGGGTCTGCTATCAGTAGGAGGAGAGGAAAGGTACTGGGAAGACAAAAGCAATAGATACCTACTATGGTTTTCTTTTCTCTTTTCTGGAAGGTAGAAGATAGGCCAAGATCAGGAATCAATGATCTTGAAGCAATGGCTGCGTGATCATAGTAAGGCTGGCAACTTGGTAGGGAGAGTCTGGGGCTTGATGTCAGACCTTCTTCTAGAGAACAACACCTTCTAGGTGAAGTTGACCCAGCTTACTAAAGAGGCTTACCAGGGCATAGAATGGTGTGCAGCATCCTTTGATTTGATCTCTGCAAACAGGGTTCAAGATAAAGCGGTATGGAGCCCTGACAGACAGGTGAGGCACAGCCATGAGGGTTGTGTGGTGAGAGGCACTCAGAAATCCAGGCAAGCCATGAGTGCTGGCTATTCACCCCTGGGCTGGACCCAAGAGTTGGAGCTTCTTTCCCAAGGAGGAGTAAACAGATACGGTTCATAATGGCGTAGGAGTGGGATAAGGAAGGGAAGAGAGAGATGATCCACTATGCATCGAACATTGTGGGAACTCAGAGGGCAATACCAGGGTACGCCTTTGTAAACCAGATTAACAAACTCAGAGAGTTCATTTCATCCCCACCCCCAGGGTTTTAGAGTGGGAAGGGTATAGACGCTGCTTAGGTTTAAGGCTGAGTATGCAAGAAGGGAGAGTTCCTGGTGGTGCAAGTGGGTTTAACTCATTCGACTGCTAATGGAAAGGCTAGGGTTTCAAGTCCACCCAGAGGCACCTGAGAAGAAAGCTCTGGCAATTAACTTTTGAAAAATCAGCCCTTGAAAACCTGACGGAGCACAGTTCTACTCTAACACACGTGGGTTGCCATGAAGTCAGAGTAGACTCAGCAACTGGGTTGCAGGAAGGGTGATGTGGGGCCATTGTAGAGAAGCAAGGAAATGAGGCAGGAGCAGGCAGCCCCTCCCTTAAGGAAGATAAAACTCCCATCTGGGTAATCCCCATTCCTCAGACTTGCTGCCAGCCCATCATTAGTGAGGCATCTCCTGAATAATAGACCTCCTCTGTGGTCTACCTTTATTCTGGAAGGAATTTCCCCTAATCACTCATCTAGTGCTTTATCGTCAACTACCTTTATTGCCTTGACCTTGGAATGTTTGGTTTGCCCAGTTTAAATCTTACAAGGATGTTTGCCAACCGAACAAATGATTATAACACAGCCTCTGAACTTGGCATAGGAGACACATCTGCAGAGGTTTTCCTTGTTTGGGTAGATAATGACTTGCATTTCGTTCATAAGGAACTGACTGTTTAACAAATGAGTTGCTGAAGGCGCCTCACTTAACTCTCATAACCACAAGTGCTTTTTAGAGCACTTAGACAAACTCCAGCATATTATCCAGACTCTTTACTGTATAAAACAAAGACAAACTCATGGTACTTTTTGTTATTCTCTCATTTTCTCTTTACCATATTTTTTTAAATTTATAATTTAAATACATGCTTGTTTTATTAAGAAAAATAATACAAAGATATATAAAGAAATATTTAGTAAATTACCTTGCACTCCTATAGCCTCAATTAACTCCTCCTGTGGTAACTAATGCTAACCAACTCTATGATTATACAATCAAGTAATACATGTATATGGAAAAATATAAATGCATTATGGAATATGTAATTATTTTTATTTTAACAATAGGATTGTATGATACACATTATCCTACAATTTGCTTTATTCTCTTAATAGTATGTCATAGACATCTCCCGAGGTAAAAAACTAGATCTAACTAGATCTTTCAATAGCAACATGATATTCTATGCTATGGTCAGATGGGACGTGAATGTCCCATGTAGAGGGACAGTCAGGGTGTTACCAATTTTTTGCCACCACAAACAATGCTGGATTAACTATCCTCATGTGTATATCTTTACATATAGAATAGTTTCTTTTATCATATAGAATGGTTTCCCAAAAATTAATTTGTGGATTATGTTAATAGTGTCAGGTTAGTTTCCAAAGTTTTGTTGTAATTTGCTGTTACCAGTGTGTGTGAGAGAGAACTCAGATTTTCCTGTATCCTCAGCTGCTCCAGATTTTTTTCTCTTTAAAGTTTTAGACATGTAGCATAAAAATCTTGTCTCATTTGTGCTTGTTTTTTTCTTGATTACTTGTGAGATTGAACTTCTTTTCATATGTTCTTTAACCATTTGCTTTTTTTCCTCATGTCAATGGCAAAATTGATAACTTCTGTGCATTATTTAATTGGGTTGTATGCCTTTCTTCTTACCGTTTTTTTTGCAAAGTATTTGTATGTTAGAGATTACATTTGATTGTCATTAGTATTGCAGATAACTTTCCCAGTTCATCATTTATCTTTCAACTTTGTCCCTGGGTGGTGCAATCAGTTAGCATGCTCGGCTGCTAACCAAAACACTGGAGGTTCAAGTCTACCCAGAGGCATCTCAAAAGAAAGGCCTGGTGATTTACTTCTGAAAAATCAGCCATTGAAAACCCTATGGAGCACAGATCTACTCTGACACACACGGGGGTCGCCTTGAGTCAAAACTGACTCGATAACAACTGGTCTAGTTTTATGTTAACACATAAATTTTTAAATTTTATATGTGGCCAAATATGTCTCTTTTCTTTTACAATCTCTGAGGTTTTGGTGCTCTTGAGTAACTCTTCCTACTACAAGATTATACAAATTGTCTTCCTGATTTTCTTTAGAGTGTTTAGTATTTAACTTTTTACATTTAGATCTTTAATATCCATCTAGAATTTGTTTTTAGCATTCCTGTAGGGTCACTATGAGTCAGAATTGACTTGATGGCAACGGGTTTGGTTTAGTTTATTTGGTTCCTTCAGATGTGTTCCAGTTATGTTAACACTACGTATTAGTCAAAACACCCATTTCTTACTGAGTTTGAAACACCACCATTGCTATATATTAAATTCCTCTGTATGCTTTCTAGGAGCCCAGGAGGTACAGTGGTTAAGCACTCAGCTACTAACTGGAAGGTCAGCGGTTCAAACCCACTGGCCGCTCTATGGGAGAAAGATGTGGCAGTCAGCTTCTGTAAATGTATATGGAAAAAAAACATTTTTTTGTATATGGAAAAATTACAGCCTTAGGAACTCTATTGGGCAGTTCTCCCTGTCCTGTAGGGTTGCTATGAGTCAGAATCAACTCAATGGCTTTTTTTTTTCTTTTAACACTGTGTAAACTGTATTCTGGTTCATGGATCTATTTGCTAGTGTTAGCTGGCATCTAATTCCATAACATTCTTACTGTGACTATACAAATCTTGATAACTTCAGGAGATTCAGGGGAGAACCACATAAAGAAAAAACAGATTTGTCTTGTCTTGTGATATCTGAGAACTAATACATTTTGTGTATTTGATCTAAAAACTCAACTAATAGAGAAATGAGTACTAGCTATAACTATATAGCCCATATTTCTATATAACTGGAAAATGTATTATAATTAATGGACTTTTCTGACTTATAATCATAAAT
This sequence comes from Trichechus manatus latirostris, assembly GCF_000243295.1. Lineage (NCBI taxonomy): Eukaryota > Metazoa > Chordata > Mammalia > Sirenia > Trichechidae > Trichechus > Trichechus manatus. The sequence goes on from NW_004444043.1 coordinate 4,290,046, forward strand.
AAATAACTTTTTAAATTTTGTTGAGTGTAGGCCAAGCTATTAATTCTTGATTAGAAATCAGCTTCAAAATCTTAATGAGGCCCCAGTTCTAGGAAAGAATTCATTTGCTATGGAGTTACAACCTTATTAATTTAGAAAAATGCAGGGGAGACGAATATAAATAAATGAGATGTGAGAGAAATTTTTTAATTAAAAAAATAAGTTTTCTAACTTTCAGGAACGTATAAAAACTTGAATTAGTCAACAGATGCCTGGCAAGTAGAGGAGATCTGAGGATCTACCTTGATCATTATTAGCTAAGCGAGATTTCTAACTGAATATAAAAATTTAGATTTTAATTAACTATAAAAATTTTTAATTGAGTTAAATTTTCATAAGGTTTTTTTTTTTAAATCCTTAAGCTGGTAAAACATTCCTCTTGGGAACCACTAAATGTCTTCATTCAGAAAGTAAATGTAGATTTTGAACAGTCCACCATTTGAGTTACTTAGTAGGATTTATTTTAATGAGCTTTTACTTCATTGTCTTTTGGCTCTTCCCTTTGAATTGACTCCTTTTGGGGGTCACATAGATGACCTTTCAATGCCTAATTCTAAATTTATCTCAGTACATAGTTGGAAGTGATGACTGTTCTCTTTCACTGAGCAATGTATATTCAATAGTTAAGATTTTATTGAGAATTAGTCCAGATCCACACTCCCTCATCTACAATATTGAAATCCCAAAAGCTCTGAAAACTCTAGGTTTTTTGAAAGTTATTTGACCTGATATTTATAGTCTTTATATATTTTGTTGCACAATTGTTTACATGATTTAGGGGGGCTGCCGTACGCTCCCCTGGGGGTGATACATACATAATATACCTTTCTCAGATAAAAAATTCTGAATTACAAAACACATCTGATCCCAGGGGATCCTGATAAGAAATTGTAGACCTATATCTGGGAAATGCTTAGTGGAGTTTGCCACCCGCATTCTTTTTGTTGTCATTATTATTGTTGGCAACAAAGAATATTAGTGTCATTTATTGAGGACTTACTGTGTATGTAAGCACTGCTTTAAAATGAGAATTTGAGGCTGTAACTCTTCACACTGAGCCACGAAACTACTTAACAACAGAGCTGTATTTGATGCAACCAGTAATCAGTTGCTATGGAGTCCCATTCATTTGCCATCTATCTACCACCACCACCCGTTGCCATTAGGTGGCAACTCCGTGTGTGTCAGAGTGGAACTGTGCTCCATAGGGTTTTCAGTGGCTGGTTTTTTTGGAAGTAGATTGTCAGACCTTTCTTCCAAGTTCCTCTGGGTGGAGTTGAACCTTCAAACTTTGAGTTCACAGCCAGGTGCAGTAACTATTTGCACCGCTTGGGGACTCCTGTATTTGATACAGCTGGTATCCAAACCAGAAGTCAATCCTTGCCCTCTAGAATCTATTGTCACGTCATATATATATATATATATAGAGAGAGAGAGACAGAAACAGAGACATAGAAAGAGAGATGGATTGACACAGTGGCTGCAATGATGGGCTCAAGCATAACAACGATTGTGAGGATGGTGCAGGACCGGACAGTGTTTTGTTCTGTTGTACATAGGGTCACTATGAGTCAGAACCGACTCGACGGCACCTAACAACAACAACATATATTTTTTAAAAACTGTTGCCATCAAAGCGATTCTGACTCATAGTGACCCTATAGGACAGAGCAGAACTGCCCCCTAGGTTTTCCAAGGAGCGGCTGGTGGATTTGAACTGCAGACCTTTGGTTAGCAGCCTGAGATCTTAACCACTGTGCCAAATATATATATTTATGGGATTTTTCCCTCACCCCTTGGTTCCCTGCTTTGTTTCTGTGATTTGGCATTCTGCGTGGAAAATAGGATTGTATACAAAGTCACATCTTACCTCCATACTTATAAGTATCTTCTTAAAGATAAAGAGGAGAATGACTTTGCTCTTGGATCCTAGAGGCACGTTGGAAGTGCTTGTTGTTCCTGAGGTTGACAATAATGGAATATTTCGAGGAATCCATGCATAGCGTAGCTCAGTTGAGATTCTTAAGCCCTCTGCTCCTCCCTGTCTCAGTTTCCTTATAAAATGGAGCTCAAAGCCCAGCTTTGCCCACTTCCCATGGGTATTGCGAGGCTCTGATGAGACAGTGTATGTGAAAGGGCTTTAAAAGGTGACGAGATGTCTTTGGCTTCATCCCTCTAAAAATATCTTCCCAAATCAAAGTATCTTGAATCCTCAAATATGACAGTATCAGACAATCTATCATCCTTCACATTCAGAGTTCTAAACAGAGCTTGTCTAGTACCAGATCCTCAAAAGAAGGAAAAGGTAAAGCCAGGAGATTCTGGGCATGCTCTGAAATGCCTCCCTCACCTCTTAGGAATTTTTTGGCCAATCTTACTGCTTAGGAACCCGCCATCTTCAGAGAGTGTCAGTGAGTCTACAGACCCGCAGTGGGTAAATCAATAGTTGATGTTCATCATGTAATTTGAGCCTCTAGTTTGTTTATGCTAGACCAACTTTATCTATACTCCAAACAAATTATCTCTTATAATTACCAGCCCGAAGATAACTCTCTAAATGTTTTTCTGATGATAGTGCTGTGGTTGGCAGGTGTTAAAAGTGCCTCCCAGGGACAAAGATTGAAGATGAGCTGGTTCCCGCAAATCCTTCAGGCGAGGATGTTGGGCTTTCTAGCCTGCCATGTGCAAAGGCGCCTTGTATGGTGCCCCGTTAATGAAATCTAATAGTCAAAGGTCGTATATCTTTACAAAGAAAAATGCAAAGCTGGTATGTGATAAATGGGCTCTGTGGGGTTCAGTGGACCAGATTTGGTGATAAAACCCACGTTCTAACAGTCTGCTTGGGTTCTCTATAATGTTTATGCCTTAAATACCCTTGTAGTGATCCTCCTCACCTGGTAGAATGACTAAAATAAATATAAAAATAAACGTCTATATATTTCCAGTGCTTTAAACCAATGTGGCTGGCCAGGATCTGTTAATGTTAAACATTAAATACCACAAGCAACAATTTGCATTAGAGAAAAACTGTAGGTTCTTAAAGAAATTCTTCTTCAAGACTATCCAACTTGAACATGTTTTTAAACTCTCTTAGAGGAAGAAATATTAGAATCTGTCTTTTTTGAATTACTCCTATTAGAATACTAAACAATTCCTGCAAATATGTAAGGTTTTATCTGCCCCAAAATGTACTTTTTAGAAACAGAATGAAAAATCAATCCACTTAGAGCTAAAATGCAAGAATAAGTTAAATCTGGAATTATAAAGAGTTAACTAAATCAGATATTGTTGAATTGAATCACTGCTGGTTTTAGGAGAAGTTACCAGTTCATTTGCTGTAGTTGTACTGCTGAGCTAAGAGACAGTTCAATAAATCAATTCAAGCTTGATGGATTCTTCAATTCATTGAAATGAGTGCGTGGAAGAGAAAAGAAATCTCTTAGTATTCCCTCTTTGACAAAAGGGTATGCAAAGAGCCTGAATGGATGAATGGTTGATTAATTTTGCCAGAAATTTTCTTGACAGCAGGAAATGTGTTTTTGCATTACTCTGTTTGCCTGGGATTTATTTGGAAGAATGTGAATTATCGCATGTAAATTTTTACCTGAGGCTATGTTGCTGAAGTAGATAGCTCCTGGTGAGGTTTCTGAATATGGGACCTGTAATATTTCTGTATGGTCTTGCACTCCACCCCATTATGGGCTGCCCTGCAGCAGTGTATAAATGTCTGCTCCCACTGATGTTAGCAGTGAAGTCAAGCACTGCCAGTGATTCAATATTGAGCTTGGTTTGAGTGATCATCTGTGCCCCTCTCAGGAAAGGATGGGGCTGGAGGCAACCAGCTGCCGAAGCTTGATAATTCCTAAACTCATCAACCTGGCAGTTTACTTATAGGCTCTTACCTTTAAATAAGGAAGAGAAGGCACAAGGTATTCCCTTGTGCTTTCTGTTTACAGCAAGCCTACAAATGAGCCCGTTTCTTAGTTTTATCTCATCAGGAGGAGATACAGCTACACATGTGAAGACCTTGGCTGCTGTTCGCTGATAGATGGACTTGGTGAGGGTGCAGTGGCAAACAGGGGTAGACTTTCTACCTACCCAGGTCCCCGGGTGGTGCAAATGGTTTGTCTCGACTACTAACGTAAGGTTGGTGATTCAAACTCACTCAGCGGTGCCTCGCCTGATGATCAGCTTCCATAAAGATTACAGCCAAGAAAACTCCATGGAGCAGTTCTACTCTGTAACACATGGGGTTATCATGAGTCAGAATCAACTTGACGACTACAAGTTACCTCATACCTTTCCCACTTTGTACTTTTTTCATGAAGTATGATGCTCTCCCACACCTATGACATCTCCTGGGTCGGTATGGAAGGTAGGAAGGCTTACCATTCTCAGAGCCTATATTGGGCCAGTAGGTGATGCTGTGTTGTTGCTAGCAACCATAAAGTCAGTCCCCAACTCATGGCGGCCCCACGCACAATGAAATAAAATGCTGCCCAGTCCCACGCCATCCCCACAATAGTTGGATTAGACCATTGTGATCCACAGGATTTTCATTGGCTGGTTTTTGGAAGTAGATCGCCAGGCCTTTCTTCCTAGTCTGTCTTAGTGTGGAAGCTCCGCTGAAACCTGTTCAACATCATAGCAACACATAAGTCTTCACTGACAGATGGGTGGTGGCTGTGTATGAGGTGCATTGGCTGGGAATTGAATTCGAGTCTCCCACATGGAAGGTGAGACTTCTACCACTGAACTGCTTCCATTTAGACCTCCTGGGCTGCCATATTCAGACCCCGGAATACTGGAAAGCCCAAGAATGAAGTTATATAAAAAGAAGTGCTCTACTTTTCTCACTAGTAAATTATTTAGCAACTTCCTCTTCTTTTTGTTTTCTTTGTGGGGTCAATAGCAGAATTTCCTCTTTCTTTTAGGTACAGACCAGAAATGATCTATGGCATAAGGCACAGCATTTGACATTTTGCGTAACTTGGTGTTACGTATATGCTTTCTTCATACACTGATGGCTGAGTCTCTTGAATGCTGACCCACCACAGTGTTTATACTATTTCTATAAATAAATGTATAAAGAAATTCTCCCTTTGAAGGTTTTGGGTACTCACACACACACACATTTGTGTGCACACACACGCACACACACACACCCTCCTAAGCCATGAGACTGCAAAGTTTTTTCATTAACTACCCAAATTTGGAATCTCATATTTTCCCCTTAGATTACAATAGGAGCATGAGATGTGATTAAAAGAAATAAAATGTTAAGTTGAATACGAACTTTCCTTTTACGTCCCTCTCAGATAGGACACCTCAACCTCAACATGAGGACAAGTGGCATATACAACTACACTAAAATAAAGCTCAGAAAACTTGGGTTCTGGATCCTGCTCTACTAAAGCTTATTCCTAAAATTTCTTGAGCATCAGCTTCCTCATTTGTTAAATGGGTATAACTAATGCTTAGCTTACTACCAGCTAGATCATTGGTGGACATCAATTAAGATTACTTTGATCACATTTAGAAAAGTCAACATTGCTCTGCAGACATAAAATTTTACTTCCTTTTTAAGTGTCATAATGCTTTTAGTTTTTGATTCTTTGTATGCTCTCGACTTTTGTTCAGTGATTACTCCCTGGGCTGGTGCATCCTAACAAGTGATCCCAAAGTCTCCCAAGGTCAGTCTTCCAGTTACTTCTGCTATATCCCTTGTCCTTGGCTTCGAGGAGTCCATCTCTCTTGGTGTCTCAGTGCCTTAATTGTCACCCGTCATGGGACTAACCACTACATACGATTAATAAGAAAAAATCATATCTCTTCTTCAAAAAAATGTGGGAGACTTTGTTTCTAAACCAAAAAACCAAAGCCATTGGTTAGATTTGTCCTAAACATGAATATTCATGAAATCTTACATTTGAAGTTGTAATTACATTTTTTTTCTAAAACACATTAGAGAAAAGACGTTGAATATGCATTGAAATAAAAGACATCCATTGGCATATCACCTAAAGTCATCACTAATATTACTAAAAGATAATTCATTCACTTTGGGGAAAACTTTTTTTTGTCATTTATCTCCTATTTTAATGATTAATCCTACGTCAGTAAGTTTGGGAAGGTTTTACCAAAGAATCGATGATTCACAGCTCTGAAAAGATGAATACCCAAAGCCAAACTAAACCCATTGCTGTCGAGTTGATTCAGACTCATAGCGACATTATAGGACAGAGTAGAACTGCCCCATAGGGTTTCCAAGGAGTGGCTGGTAGATTCGAACTGCCAGCCTCTTGGGTAGCAGCTGAGCTCTTAACAACTACACCACCAGAGAAAATGTAAAAAAGTAATGGCTTGGAAGAAAGTTTTTTTTCTTAAAGTGGTCTCTGCTTCTGCGAATGTCCACTTCTATTATTACAATCACTTAGTAGGTATTCGTAAATTGTGGGTTTTTATGTCTATTAGTTTTTTCTTTTGGTTGTAGGTGACAGAAATTCAACTCAAATTTGCTTCAGGAAAACAGGGATTTAATTACTCTGGCAAGTGATAAGAATGCTAGCTTCTGGCATGCTCGGACTCAAACTCAAACTATACTATCAAGGCTTTTCATTTTTTCTCCATCTCTCGCCTCTGTGTTTCTCAGTCTTGGCTTCATTCTCAGGTAGGCTTTCTCCATGACTCCCCAAGATGGCCTCACACAGCTCCAAGCTGATGTAATCTTTAGAGCTGAGGATCTCAGAGGAAGAGGAAGCTCCAGCAAAACTCCTGAGAAGTCTCTGACTGGCCTAGCAGGAGTCACATACTCATTCTGGAAACCATCATTGTGGTCAAGGGCATGAAGCACAGTTTGGCCAGCCTGGGTCATGGGTCCACTCCTCGAACTCTGTTTGGGGGCGCCGACAGCCCCACATCAGCCACATGAAGTGAGGAGAATTACTGTGGAGTGGGAGAGGATAGGTCCCCCAAAGGAAGGAATGATGGACAGGCAAAAATACATATATCTAGGACAAGCCAGTCCCTGGAGAAGGACATCATGCTTGGTACAGTAGAGGGTAACGAAAAAGAGGAAGACACTCAACGAGATGGATTGACACAATAGCTGCAACAACGGGCTCAAGCATAGCAACAACAATTGTGAGGGTGGTGCAGGACCGGGCATTGTTTCGTTCTGTTGTACATAGGGTCGCTATGAGTTGGAACCGACTCAATGGCACCTAACAACAACAAAACAAACTAAACTCCTCTTTTTTATTTTGAAATGAGTATTTATTATTCACAAAAGTCTAAGCACTGTGCTAGCAACTTATATAAGCTATATCATTTAATACTCTGGATAAATGATGAAGTATGTATTATTAGTATTATTATTCCCATTTTCAGATACAGAAACTGAGGCTTAGAGGTGAAGTAGCTTACCCACATTTGGGTAACTATCAGTGACATAGCTGAGATTCACATCAAATTCTGCCCCCTTTCAGAGCCAGGGGTCTTCACTGCTGCATTTTATTATCAACTTTTCTCCTGTAGGTTCAATAATTTTATATTTTAAAATTTTTTTTTGTCTTTACCATCCTCTGCCCCTGATAAACCCTGGCTTCTAAATATCCTTTCATTTATTAATTATGAATTAATCAGTTACTAAATCATTGAATATCAGAAAGTGAAGGGGTCATACAAACCCTCCAGGCCACCCCTTCATTTCAGTGTAAGGAGGGGAAATCTTTTGTGAAACCTCCAGAGAGGCCCTCTTTATATACTTCTGAGGGTTCCGGTGCTGCCAAATATGGAAGCAGAGAAAAATCAACTTGTGGCGTGAAGATCTACGGTTTTATGGTGATTCCAATGACATTATACATATCGATAGTCAAGGAATGAAGTTAGAGATCTTTAACTTGGAACAAGCTCTGTTGATGGGCAATATTGTTTTAGTCCTTAAATTAGATGTTACAGGTTGTTTTTTAGATGTTGGGACAGTGCTGTTGCATGTGTGTTGGGATGGTACCAGGACGATTAAGCATGGTGCGTACTTACAAGGCAGGAAGCTTCTTTCTTGTTTCCTGCCACAGACGCATACCTGTGACAGACTGAGTCAGGTAGAAGAGAGGTCTCTCTCAGTGGGTACAAAATGACTCTACTCTGATTTTCCCAGCTAGCCAGCTGTCTAGCTACTCTCAGAAAGATTTAAAAATCACTCTAAATGGCAGAGATAGAGAAGAGAAGCAGACGTTCGATTCTATCTAGAGAAGTACTTTCATAGATCTCCTCTCCCCTTTACCAGACAGAGGGCTAAGTAGAGTGCAGAAAGCTGCTCTGAAGCCCTGTATCCCATTCCTCAAATGGGAGGATCAATGTAAGAGTTTCCTAGAGCTGCCATAACAAAGTACCTCGAAGTGGGTGGCTTTAAATAACAGAAATTTATTGTCTCACATTTCTGGAGGCTAGAAGTCCAAGTCAACGTGTTGGAGGGCATGCTCTTCTGAAATCTTTAGACAAAGACCCTTCTTGTCTCTTCCAGCTTCTGGTAGCCCCAGGCGTTCCCTGGCTTGCAGCTGCAGCATCACCCCAGCTCTGTCTCCATTGTCAAGGGGCCATCATTCCTGTGTGTTCCTCCTCTTTTATAAGGACACCACACAGATTGGGTTAGGACACATCCTACTCCTACTCTGCATGACCTCATGTTAACTGGTAACATCCTCAAAGACCCTATTTCCAAACAAAGTCATATTCACAGGTACAAGGGTTAGGACTTCAACATATCTTTTGCGGGGATACATTCAATCCATAACAGCCAGCGTTCAATTGTTAAGGTACCAGCGCCAGGTTGTTTATATGCTGTCTCAAACGTCTGCCTTGAAATTGGAAAGACTTTTTTACCCAGAACTTAAGAAATGCTTGTGATTTTCAAGACCCTAGGTGACACAATGGTTAAGTGCTCGACTACTTAACCAAAAAGTTGGCATTTCAAACCCATCCACAGCACTTTGGGAGAAAGACCTGGTGATCTGCTTCTGAAAGGTCGCAGCCTTGCCAACCCTGTGAAGCACAGTTCTACTCGGACACACATGGGGTCACCATGAGTTGAAATCAAGTCAGTGGCAGCTGTTTTTTATATCTATCAATCTATCATCTGTGTATATTGATTTTATTTTCAGTTGTCTTCATTGAACAGCATATTCAATGTATTAGATACTTTTAACACCTCTGTAAGAAGGTTCGTTCAAAGGCACAGAAGCCATCCTAGCTAGGGTCCCTGCTTCCATGTCACACAGAACACAAGTTAGAACCACTGTTCTAGAGCGCGTGCTGGGAGTGGAGGCGATTTTGGTGCTTAGAGAAATCGGAGTTAAGGACACAATTCCACCAGGAGGAAACCTGGAAGGAGTAAGTCAAGTGAGATGGGCAAGATTTGGAAGGGGGCGCAGGTGGAAGGGGCAGTGCGTTCCAAGCAAGGGCAACCTCAGCCTACTCCAGATTTTCTGTATTAGATGCATAAAATGCATCTCTGAATCGAAGAGTGCAGTTTACTTGTTCAGTGTCTCAACCTGCAGCAATTTGTGAGACATTTCTCTACAGAAGTTTCTGTGTTCATTAAGTCAGGGCTGGGGCTAGATATTAGTGTGGTTAGCAAGGATCTTTTAATCAGAGAAAATTGGTTTTTGTCCAAACTTCTAGCCACGTAATGAGCATTTTGGCATCATGGGTGGCCTTTTAGGATGAGAGTGTGAACAGAGTGGAGAATAGTGGGGAAAAATCAGGGTGATAAATAAACCCAGACAGACAGACACAGAGGCTTTCTGAACCATGATCCTCAGCCCAGAGTTCAGTGCTTCTCAGTAGGAGCTGTCTTCAAGGACATGCTAAAGGCCAGGTATTGCAAAGATGGGTGTTCTTTGAGCCCTACTGATATGACGTCACAGGTCCTAGAAAAAGCCAGACACAGACAAACCACACAACCTAGACACTGAACGTTCTTAAATTGGGCCAGCTAACAGAATGCTATGGGGAACTGGGTTGCTTGTCTTTGCAGCTGTGTAAGAAACAAGGCGGTGTTAGCAGTTAGGGTAAGAAGAGAGGCAATGAAATAGGGTAATTCAAAACCCATGTCCAAAACCAAGTCAAATATTAGGTGGGGGGAAGATTCTTAGAGATTCCAGGCCAAGAGAGACAAAGAGAAGCTTGTAGCTTCAGAGCACCCTTATCTCCAGATAATGTGTATGAGATTTTCTGTGACAGGAATGCATGCATGAGGGCCCCTTAGAGGGCTGGGCGTTTGCTGGTGGTGGGAGTGGTGGGGGTGGGTGGGACTGATGGTTTTGATACCTTTCCTCTAAGCAAAAGAGGTTTGTTTGCTTGGCTCACTAATAAAATGTTGAGTAAATGTTCTGAGAATTAAAATTGCAAGCCACTATTCTCTAGCCATATTCTCTAGAAATGTTTGCAATCATTTCCTCTGTCATATTAGGATCTTGTGCTCTATTCAGATAAGTCCTATACTCTTTGGGTTTATCATTTTTCAGGTGGTAAGAATATTCGACTTTCTTTCCAGATTCACTGTTAGCATCATCCCTTCTGTTTTTCATTTCAGTGTGGACCTTCTCCTTTTGTTGGCTTCTAGCAGCATTAGAAGGAGCCCTGGTGGAACAGTGGTTAAGCGCTTAGCTGCTAACCAAAAGGTTAGCAGTTCAAACCCACCCAGCGGCTCCACGGGAGAAAGACCTGGTGGTCTGCTCCCATAAAGATTACAGCCTAGGGAAACCCTATGGGGCAGTTCTACTCTGTCACACGGAGTCCACATGAGTCGACATCGACTCGACAACACTTGACAACAACAGCAGCCTTGGTTAATGTCTTGCCTCTCAAGTGTGGTCCACACACCAGCCGTACAGACATCACGTGGCAGCTTGTTAGAACTGCAGAATCTCAGGCCCCACCTCAGACCTACTGAATCAGAATCTGTAGTTCAACAAGAGTCCCAGGTGATTGGTATTTAAGTTTGAGCCGCTCTGGGTTTATATATTTTGTGACCCAAAATCTTTATTTTTGAAGGGTAAAGAGATAGAGCTGTACACCTTGCCTCTGATAGTACAAGCTCTCGTACTTGCCCTCTCCTTAACTAATGTGTGGAACTAAACCACATCCTTCATTCCATCTGTAATACAGACTCACTGATAGTCTCAGCAGAATGCTTGCAGCTAACTGAATGCACCTAGAATGCACAGGTGCCTTCACGCCCTTTAAGTGAATTCTGCATTTACCAAAAATCAACTGTGTTTGTTCCCAAACCTGCTTATACCAGTTGTACTGGTTGTTATAAATACACAATTTTAAGTAAGCTGATGAAGTAGGTGTATGGAAGATATTTCTTGTGAGAACTAAGCTCAAAGTTTTGTAAAGACTCAATGAAAGCATGCTCTCAAATTATGTGTGGGCAATACAGCTATAAAAAACCGGGAGGGGGGATTGCAAAAATGCAGAAGGAGCCTGCATTCCGAGCGCTTCACATGTGTCTAAGTTTTTATTCCACATTGCTGAAACTAAAATTAACCTGTTGCCGTCAAATCGATTCGGACTCACAGCAACCCTATAGGACAGAGTAGAACTGCCCTATAGGGTTTCCAAGGAGCGGCTGGTGGATTCGAACTGCTGACCTTTTGGTTAGCAGACAGGCTCTTAACCACTGTGCCACCAGGGCCCCATGTTTTTATTCCATATCACTGAAACTAAAATTAGACATTGAAAATAATACTCTCTATTTATAATTTTTTACAACAAAGAGAATAGGAAGCTCCTAAAGGTCCATGCTCAACAAATATTTTAAAAGACCTTGAGCCTACATAAGGTCCCTGGGTGACACAAATGGTTTGTGAAAGGTTGGTGATTCAAATCCACCCTGCAGTGCCGTGGAAGAAAGGCCTGTCAATCTGCTTCCGTAAAGATTACAGCTAAAAAAAATACCCTATGGAACAGCTCTACTCTGTAACGCATAGGGTTGCCGTGAATCTGAATAGACTTGACGGCAACAGGTTTTGACCCTACATGAAAAGTTTATAAATGGGTGTGTAATTTTATGTTCAAATTCAAGTAATATTTTCAGTTTATTTGTTTTTATTTTCATTGTTGTACTTTGAGTGAAAGTTTACAATTCAAGTTAGTCTCATACAAAAATTTATACATACATTGTTATGTGACCCTAATTGCTCTCCCTACACTTAATATTTTTTTAATAAAAAATATTTATTGTAATGATTTCCCTCTTTAGTCAACTTTTTATTTAACCAACTTTTTGTGCTAATCGTATCAGCTAATATAAATAAAGATATGCAGTAGAAGGCTTCTATAGCGCTTTATTTATAGAGTCAAGGAAAGTAGAAGCAAGGAACTGTATTGCCTTAACAGGCTCTTCCTGTTTTTCAGATTAGGAATTTGAAGCCCAGAACGTAAAATGTCTTGCTTTAGATCAAAGTGTGATTCTGAAAAGATTGTCTGCAGACCAGCAGCATCAGCATCACCTGATAGCTTGCTAGAAATGCCAGTTCGTGGGCCCTGCCCCAGACCTACTGAATCAGAAACTCTGAGAATGGGGCCCAGCACTCTGTTTTCACAAGCCCTCCCATGATTCTGATGCAGCTAAACTGGGAGGGCAGTTGACTTAGATGACACAGCAAAAGCAGAACCTGGAGAAGAATTTTTTTCTCCATCAATCAAACCATTCCACTGTCTCGCTCAGGTGACTTGTACCTTCTGTGAAACTGAGACTTCTTTTAATCAGAAATTCTGTTGCTTACATAATTGAAGCAATAGTTGCAACCAAAGAATCTTAGATAAAAATGACTCTTTCTAACATATATAAGGCACAAAGATGATCTCTAAACTGTACAGGAGTCCCTGGGTGGTACAAATGTTAATGTGCTCTGCTGCTAACAGAAAAGTTGGAAGTTCGAGTCCACCCAGGGGCACCTTGGAAGAATGGCCTGGTGATCTACCTCTGAAAATTCAGCTATTGAAAACTCTATGGAGCACAGTTCTACTCTGACACATATGGGGTTGCCATGAGTCAGAATCAACTCCACAACTTTTTTTTTTAAAACAGTACATAAAGCAAAAAAAAAAAACCCAAACCCAGTGCCATGAAGTCAATTCTGACTCATAGAGGCTGTATAGGGCAGGGTAGAACTGTCCCATAGGGCTCCCAAGGCTGTAACCTTTACAGAAAGGAGCCTGGTGGTGCAGTGGTTAAGTACTTGTCTGCTAACAGAAAGGTTGGTGGTTCTAACTCACCAGCTGCTCTGCGGAAGAAAGATGTGGCAGTCTGCTTCCGTAAAGATTACTGCCTTGGAAACCCTATGGGGCAGTTCTCCTCTGTCCTGTAGGTTTGCTATGAGTTGGAATCAACTCGATGGCACTGGGTAATCCTTACAGAAGCAGACAGCCACATCTTTCTCCCATGGAGTGGCTGGTGGGTTCGAACCACTGACCTTTCGGTTAGCAGCAGAGTGCTTAACCACTGCACCATCAGGGCTCCTTAAACTGTACGTTAGGCTGGATAATTTCTAATAGCCTAATGACAGATAAGTTTACTACTGATGTGGTTTGTAGCTGTTGGTGTTGCGGCTGTTGTCACTTTGTGAGAGATCCCCAGCTAAGCATTTTACAAGATTATCTCACTTTATGAAGTAGGTTATTATCCTGATATTGCAGATGAAGGAACTGAGGCTTGGAGCAATCAAGTTACTTTGCCTGAAAGTGTAGAGATAACAGAGCGTAGAGCCAGGATTTGAATTCTAATACCTATGCTTTTAAGCATTACATTTTTATTATCTGCTCATTTAGAGGAGTTAGGGCTTCTTTAAAAAAAAATGAGATTTATATATATTTTTAAAAAATTTCTGTTTTCCCCAGTGACTATGAAATTTCCCTCAGTGACTAGAGAATAAAAAACAAGAATCGCTGATGTGGTAACTATGTCTACATAGCACAAATTGAAAATGTTTCTTTATATCAATACAGATAAATATTCTCTACCCTCGCTGCACAATAGAATAATAGCTGGAACTTTCTGAAAAGATATTGATATGCAGAACTCACCCTTAAGCCAATTAAATTTAAATCTCATGGGGTAGGGTCTGAGTATTGTTTTTTTTAAGTTCCCTGCATTATTATTCCCACACCATTCTGTCAGTTTGCTGTACTGTGGTGGCTGATGTGTTGCTATGATGCTGGAAGCTATGTTACCAGTATTTCAAATACCAGCAGGTTCACCCATGGTGGACAGGTTTCAGCAGAGCTTCCAGGCTAAGACAGACTAGGAATAAAGGGCTGGCAACCTACTTCTGAAAATTAGCCAATGAAACCCTATGGATCACAACAGAATATTGCGTGATATAGTGCTGGAAGATAAGCTGTCTAGGCCGGAAGACGTTCAAAATACACAGTGGCCACAACAGTGGACTCGAGCATACCAACAATCATGAAGATGACGCAGGACGGGCAGTGTTTTGATCTGCCATATGTGGAGTTGCCATGAGTCAGAATCGACTCGACAGCAACTAACAACAAGAAACTATACCTATACCTGTTGCCATCGAGTCAATTCCAACTCACAGCCACCCTGTTGGACATAGTAGAACTGCCCCATAGGGTTGCCAAGGAGCAGCTGGTGGATTCGAACTGCCAACCTTTTGGTTAGCAGCCTGAGCTCTTAACTACTACGCAACAAGAGCAAGTGTTATTATTCTAAGGTACAGCCATGGTTTTGAATTAGTGATATGGACATACAGATTCAGATAATTAAGGCTCAGAAATGGATTTGAGGAGTTTTTCCATCAAATTACCAGCTACCAGTCAGGCAAGAATACTAGCCATTCATTGAATACTTGCAATCCCCCACGCTTGTTAAATTGTTCAGTGATGCCTTCAAATATTTGCCCTATTTTGGGTTACCATTATGGAGTTAAAAGATATGTGTACATATTATTTTCAGGAATCTAAAATATAAAATTTAGTGTTTAAAAATTCCCTGTCCACCCATAACAGAACTGAAATAATCTATTTTTCTAAACTAAAAAAAAAAAAACACTCTGGAAAATACCTAAGAAAACTTCATTTTCCTGGAATAGGAAGTAGATGTTTTAGTAAAGTTCTGGCTCTTCCTTTAAAGTCATCCTGCTTTTTTCTCTGTTTAAGAGAATCAAAACACTGTTTATTTTATAAGCATCCCAATCTAAACTAAAAGACAATGGATGGCAATTTAAAAATTTTGCCAGCCTAGAAAAAGATAATACTTGGCTGATTAGTACAAAGTATTGTTAAGGATACTCCCTATCCCTGATTTATTTTTATAGTTCTACCTTGTAAACCAGACACAATTAAAGATGCGTCTTGCTTTATGCAGTAGTATTTTTTGAAAAATTAAATATAATTTGAATATTTTTTGTTTAATTCACTAGACTATCCTGCTCTTATTCTGTAAACCAGTACTTCTTAACTGGGGCAATTTTGTCCCCCCAGGGACATTTGGTAATTTGTGGAGGTATTTTTGGTTGTCACAGCTGGCTAGGGGGTGCTAATAGCATCTAGTGGGTAGAGACCAGGGATGTTGCTGAACATCCTACAATGCACAAGACAGCCCCCCTGGCAACGGAGAATTATCTGGTTCAGACTGTCGGTAGTGTCAAGGTTGAGAAGTCTTGCTCTGAAGTGATTACATTTTATCTGTTATGAATTCAAATATTTCTATATTTGACTTGCTTAGAGCCTTCCTATATATAACTCTTGTATAAAATGATAACAATTAAAATACTGAATGAGACAGTTTGTTCCACCAGCGTTAGTCCCATACTCTCTGCATTGTAGGCAGGGCCTGAAGATCATTTCTAATTTGTACGTAAAACATTTCAATGTCTCGTATGTATAGTAAAAATAGCAGTGGAAATTTGACAGTTATGGTGGAGATTTAAGCACTTGAAGACATCAGGGGCCAAAAAAAAAGAAAGAATTCTATACATTGAGCTGAAAGAATAAAGACTAAAGAGGCTTGTCTTCTTTCCCTTCAATCATTTAGCTGGTACTATTCAATCTGTAGGCTGAGCAAATAATCTGAGAAGCCGGACTTTATGAAGAAAACGGCTTCAGGATTGGAGGAAAACTCATTAACAACCTGAGACATGCAGATGACACAACCTTGCTTGCTGAAAGTGAAGAGGACTTGAAGCACTTACTGATGAAGATCAAAGACTATAGCCTTCGGTATGGATTACACTTCAACATAAAGAAAACAAAAATCCCCACAACTGGACCAATAAGCAACATCATGATAAACAGAGAAAAGATTGAAGTTGTCAAGGGTTTCATTTTACTTTGATTCACAATCAATGCCCTTGGAAGCAGCAGTCAAGAAATCAAATGATGTATTGCTTTAGGCAAATCTGCTGCAAATGTCCTCTTTTAAGTGTTAAAAAGCAAAGATGTCACTTTGAGGACTAAGGTGCGCCTGACCCAAGACGTGGTTTGTTTAGTTGCCTCATATGCATGTGAAAGCTGGACAATGAAGGAAGAACGAAGAGGAATCAATGCCTTTGAATTATGGTGTTGGTGAAGAATATTGAATATACCATGGACTGCCAGAAGAGTGAACAAATCTGTCTTGGAAGAAGTACAGCCATAATGCTGCTTAGAAGCGAGGATGGCAAGACTTTATCTCACGTACTTTGGATATGTTATCAGGATGGACCAGTCCCTGAAGAAGGACATCAGGCTTGTTAAAGTAGGGGGTCAATGAAAAAGAGGAAACCCTCGATGAGATGGATTGATACAGTGGCTGCAACAATGGGCTCAAACATAGCAGCAACTGTGAGGATGGCGCAGGACCAGGCAGTGTTTCGTTCTGTTGTACACAGGGTTGCTATGAGTCAGAACCGACTCAACAGCACCTACTAACAACAACGGTACATTTTTGATTGATTGAATAGGCATACTTTCCATTTTATAAGCTTAAAACTTTCATAGATTTGTTTTGTCACTCCTCTTTAAAATACTCTTCTTAACTGGAATGCGAACTCCCGTAAAAATGAAAGCTAAGTTTTCCCAATTAAACTACTTGCCTAAAGATATCTTTCCAAGCATCATGTCTCTCCCTATAACTGGGTTTGGCTGGCCAGAAATGAAGTGGGTATTTAGGGAATTATCTGAAGTGTGTGTGTGAGAATTCTTGGTGCTTGATATCTAAGAGTACCCACCTATCTAAACACCCCTTTTCTAGGAAATGACTCTCTTACGCATCAACCTTGTTACAACTGATACCATGTCTGTGTTCTGTGATGTTTCCAATCCACCTCAAGTGATTGCCCCAGGTGTAGGCACCCAACCCAAGTGGGAACAACCAGGGTGCCTTCTCCAGATTTTCAGACTCAAGACCCAGAGGGAATGGACCAGTCTCTCCCTAGTGACTAAAACCATAAGGTCTACAACTGAGGAGCTGCAGCCACCATGCCTCCCACCATGTGGAGGATGTCAGTCAGCTGCAGGAGAGCAGTATAATAGCAGTAGAAGAGGATTGGAGGCCAGACGGCCTGCGTATCCCTGGTGGTCCTGGGGCCCACGCAACCCCTGCCTGTCTCTCAGCTTGTTCTCCCGGTCTCCCTTGGCTTCTGTGAGAACATTCCTCAGATCCTTCTCATTTCCTCTTTACTAAAGCCATCTCAGGTTAGGTCTCTATGATTTGCAACCAAGAGAGTCATGACAACACAGTGTCCTTGCCTGAAAACAAATTCCTCAAGCTCCCCACACATAGACATCTCCAAATGAAAATAAAACCACAAATCCCAGAGTGTGTCTGTTTTCAGGAGGGGGTTTCTGGTAATTAGCTTAGATTTGCAACAAATGGCACACACAGACTGCTGGCTCTGCATGTGTGCTCTAAGATTGGTGTTTACCCTATTATATTCCAATTTAAGAGTGTCATAAAGTTTATCAGAGAGCAAATGGAAGCAAGCAAGAACACACATATGGGTGGTGAGAGATGGACCTGAAAAGGACTGTATACTGCGCCTTGACATCCAGACTTCTTTAGACTTCAGCAAAAATAATTACTTCCATTGGGATGATAGGAAAGGGGACACAACCATATTCCGCATTTAAGCTTGGTGATGACTGGGTATTTTTAGCAAATGAGTTGTCAGCAGAAAGGCTTCATTAGACCCATCAGGATATCTGCCCATGAAGAACGAATCCCAAACTGTACTGACAGTTTCCTTGAGCCAAAATGATGAAGCACCTCTGACAAGAGCCATATTGTGCTCCCCATGCGAAGAGCATCAGGAACAAAAGAGGCAGTTTGATCTTCATTTGGTCAGGTTAATATTGACACAGCTTAGAGAAATCAGGAGTGTGGGTAATGTATATGTACAGCAAGCTCCCTGGAGACTTGACTGGTGGTTGCATAAATCAGGAAGAGATACCCAGAGAAGAAAGGAGGTCTCCTGCTTTCTTGAAATATTGTTCAAACTTGATGATTTATTTTCTACAAAGGAAAATAAATAAAACTATAAATGTCAGGCCCATGGCTCAAAACAGGTTAGATGGGACCTTTTTTTCCCCCCAACATCTATACATAATTATGAAAATAATCTTTATTTCTTTATTTTTGCTAGCTAGGATGTTGCCCAGGTTCTACCATTTAAAAAATAAAGCATGCCTAATGAGTAGGTTTTTCAATGTACATGTGTCCTGATCATTCTTTCTCATATAAAAATTTTTATAAATATACGTGAATAAAAAACGGGGCTTTATGGGGAATAGCAGTCTAGCCCTTTTCTCACTGCGTCCTCAAATCCATGCTGTATCAGAAAGTTTTGATGATTATGGGACTGTCCTCAAAGAAAATGTAAATTAGGTTGAGCTAGTTAACGAGGTGATGACTTATTTATCTTTAATTGGTTGTGAACTTTCCCCACATCCAAGTATTCAATCTGCTATTAATGGGTTGTAAGAGTCTGCCTAGGACTACTCTTTTTTTTTTTTTTTTTAATTTTTTTACTGTACTTTAGATGAAGGTTTACAGAACAAATAGTTTCTCATTAAACAGTACACGTATTGTTTTATGACAATGGTTAACAACCCCATGACGTGTCAACACTGTCCCTTCTCAACCTCGGGTTCCCTATTACCAGCTTTCCTGTCCCCTCCTGCCTTCTAGTCCTTGTACCTGGACTGTGTGCCCTGTTAGTCTCATTTTGTTTTATGGGGCTGTCTAATCTTTGGCTGAACGGACAACCTAGGGAGTGACTTCATTACTGAGCTAAAAGGGTGTCCTGGGGCAATATTCTCGGGGTTTCTCTAGTCTCTGTCAGGCCAGTAAGTCTGGTAGGACCACTTTTCTATGAAGTGAAGTATTTAAGCATCTTTTTCCAGAGTCGACTCTCTGCTGGTATAACATCCTTTTTATGATTGAGTCAGTGAAGATGGGTCAGGATTTCAATTCACTTAATTTCAGGTTGGCCTGAAACCAGCCCGCCTCATTTCAACAAGTTCATAACTCAGACTTGTAATTTTCAGATGAATTATCTCAATTCCTTCTCTCTTTCACTTTCTCTCTCTCTCTCTCCATTAATGATATGGTTATAACCAGTTGCCATTGAGTTGATTCCAACTCATGGCAACTCCATGTGTGTCAGAGTAGAACTGTGCTCCATAGAGTTTTCAATGGCTAATTTACAGAAGTAGATAGCTAGGCGCCCCATCAACCTTTCAGTTAGCAGCCGAGCATGTTATCATTTGCCCACCCAGGGACTCCAATAACATGGTTATAAAAACCAAAACACCAAACCCATTGCCGTCAAGTCGATTCCAACTCATAGCAACCTTATAGGGCAGAGTAGAACGGCCGCATAGGGTTTCCAGGGAGCACCTGGTGGATTCAAACTGCTGACCTTTTGGTTAGCAGCCTTAGCACTTAACCACTACGCCACCAGAGTTTCCTGGTTATACTATATGGTTATAGTAAGTAATAAATATTTGTCACATGACATGAAAGCAGTGATCTTCAATAAACATACGATCTCCTTCTTTATTCTTGAATTCCTCAACTCAAGTGATGACATTGCAAGGGTCATTGCTTAAAAGACTCTAGGTTTCTCCCCTAATACTTACGACACGCTTGATCTAAATGGGAGCATCTGTAGGTTGATACATTATAATTGCCTTTGACAGTTGTGCCTTAACAGGAGGACTTGGCTTGGAATGATGGCAGTACCCTCAGCTCCTCCCATTAAGATGCCTCCACCTTCAGAGTAAAAAAATACCTCTTTTCTCTTTCTAACCTCCTCCAGCAATCCTAAATCCTAGTTTTATGTGGGCTTCTGAGCAGTAAAGAAGTAATGTTGGGAGCATTTTTTTTTTTTTTTTTAGGATTCTCAAAGAAGTCTTTGAGGGATGGTTCCTGTACATATATCAAGGGGCCCTGGTGGTGCAGTGGTTAAGAGCTCAGCTGATAACTGAAAGGTCGGGGGTTCGAATCTACCACCTGCTTCAAGGGAGAAAGATGTGGCAGTCTGCTTCGAAAAGATTTACAGCCTTGGAATCTCTATGGGGCAGTTCTACTCTGTCCTGCAGGGTCACCATGAGTCAGAGTCAACTTGACGGCAGTGGGTTTGGATCAGGGACCTTCCGTATCTGTGACCTCCCGCTCCAATCTAGATTGGTGGCTCTCTCGGCTTACTGAACAGTCGTGGTTCTGGAATTTCCCTTTACTATTTGTCTTAGTCGTCTAGTGCTGCTATAACAGAAATACCACAAGTGGATGGTTTTAACAAAGTTTATTTCCTTACAGTAAAGTAGGCTAAAAGTACAAATTCAGGGTGTCAGCTCCAGGGGAAGGCTTTCTCTCTCTGTCGGTCTTCTCATCAATGTTCCCCCAGACTAGGAGCTTCTCCATGCAGGGACCCCAGGTCCAAAGGACACGATCTGCTCCTAGCACTGCTTTCTTGGTGTTATGAGGCCCCCTCATCTCTCTGCTCACTTCTCTCTTTTATATCTCAAGAGATTGCCTCAGGACACAATCCAATCTGTTAGATTGAGTCCTGCCTTACTCACACAACTGCTGCCCATTCTCCCTCATTAACATCACAGAGGCAGGATTTACAACATATAGGAAAATCACACAATACTGGGAATCATGGCC
>NW_004444043.1:4311368-4334753 GCF_000243295.1 Trichechus manatus latirostris
AACATCACAGAGGCAGGATTTACAACATATAGGAAAATCACACAATACTGGGAATCATGGCCCAGCCAAATTGATACACACATTTTTTGGGGGGACATAATTAAATCCATGACATTCCACCCTTTGGCCCCCCAAAAATCACATCCTTGCAACATACAAAACATATTCACCCCATCACATCATAGCCAAAGTCTTAACTCCAAGTCCAAAATTCAGAAATTCCTCTTCATCTGTAAATCTAGAATACAAGTTATCTGCTTCCAAAGGTACGATGGCAGAACAGGCACAAGCTAGATATTTCCATTACAAATAGGAGAAACTTCTGAGACTGAGGTGGCTTGGTTTTTTGTATCCTTTGTCTCTTCAGCTTCTGTTTCCTGGTTTCTTGGCTTCTCGTCTCCTCAGGCCTCACACCCACATTTGCCCTGCCGGGGTAAATGTTCCAAAGCTCGGTAGCTCCACCAATATGTGCCCGGAGGCACCCCACTCCACCCAGAAGCCTCCTGCGCACAGGCACTCAGCTCTCTCGCTCCGTGGGTGGGCTCCAGCAGCATTTCGCACTGGGCTCCTGATTCTGCTGCTGCCACTTCTTTGCCCCTGCAGTTTATCTGCTGCTGCTGGCCCTCTGTCGCTGCCGCACCTCTATCCATTCACAGTTTTAAAACCGCTTCCACATTTTAGGTATCTGTTAGAGCAGCACCCTACTCCCTCGGTACCAAATTCTGTCTTAGTTATCTAGTACTGCTATAACAGAAATACCACAAGTGGATAGTTTCAACAAAGAGAAGTTTATTTAGGCTAAAAGTCCAAATTCAGGGTGTCAGCTCCAGGGGAAGGCTTTCTCTCTCTGTCGGCCTTCTCATCAATGTTCCCCCGGACTAGGAGCTTCTCCATGCAGGCACCCCAGGTCCAAAGGACACACTCTACTCCTGGCACTGCTTTCTTGGTGGTATGAGGTTCCCCGGGAGCATTTTTTGATGATGAGATTTTTGTATACTGAACGATAGAGTGGAATTCTCTCATTGTTTGTGTGTCCAAACTACCAGGGCAAGAAAAACTACATGGCAATAATTCTGGATAACCAGTGGCATGCCACTTCTCCTGATTTTTTTTTCCTGTGTACACATGCATGCCTAGCAACTTTTCAAAACTACATACTGCGGCAAGAATGTCATCATTTTCTTCTATGTAGTTGTTTCTTTGGGTAGGTTTTCGATTTTAGGCTCATACATATGGTTAATGGTCATCTTACGTTTGTATTTTATAGAGTAGGTGAGAAATTGAAAATTGATCATAAGGCATAGTATCAAATTATAATATTGGATCATCAAAAAATGTAAACTATGTGGTATTATTAGCATATTGTCAAAATCCATGCTGTGCCTTGCTTCTGTGTAGTGATAAGAGAGAATCAACACTGAACAGAAGGAAATGGAGTAGGAAAAAACTATCTTGTATTAAAATAAAAACTGAATTGATGGGTAATATCTTTGGTGATAGAGCATTTTTTCATTCAAGGAGAGCACAGGGGTTAAAGCA
The DNA here is from genome assembly GCF_000243295.1 of Trichechus manatus latirostris. NCBI lineage: Eukaryota > Metazoa > Chordata > Mammalia > Sirenia > Trichechidae > Trichechus > Trichechus manatus. The sequence goes on from NW_004444043.1 coordinate 4,312,908, forward strand.
TGGACTCTGAGGTCAGACAAACCTGGGTTTAAGTCCCATTTTTCCCAGAGATGAGCTGTGTGACATCAGTTACTTAGCCTCTTGAAGTTCTCCATTTTCTCAATGCAAAACAGAGATAATGTTACTTACCTCAAAGAGGCATCTCCAAGTTTGAATGAGATGATGCAAAGCATTTAGCAGAGGGCTTAATGTGCAGTGTCAGTGCTTAATTAATGTGAGTCTACTGGTGATTTAAATGAAAATTATATCAATATGCATATATACATTACATATTGGTTTATATATTGCAGTGTTTTTAATTTTCACAAAAGGGCCCTCTCTTTAACTATAAAGAATAAAAGTACGTACCATCAGACTCTATTTTCAAAATAAAATGTGTAATATAGTTTTATTCAACCTGGTGAAGTGTTTATTATTAAAATACCTTGACTAGCTCATAAAAATAAGAATAGAGGGTAAAAAAAAAAAAATGACAAGTGGTAAAAATGTGGGAAATATCTTTGCTTACCAATTAAAGAGTGTACGAAAAACAGAATAAGTAAAATCTCTTAATTTATGCATTTTGTGTTCTCATAAATCATTTTCCTGTCAAAATTATCAGACTTTATTATTGCTGAATATTTTAAACATCATAATGGAATTTTGGTGGCATAAATCATAAAGCTTTCAGTTAGAACAGTTGTGTACATACCTCAGCATTTTTTTTAATATCTTGATTTAAAAAAAAAAAAGTCTTCTGTCTAGAAATAAGTCCATGCAGAGTATAAATGTCAAACTGTACTCTTAAATTTCAGTAACTCAGCAATCTATGCTGGCCACTGTGCTTTACCAGGTAGTTATGGGTTGTCAAACCATGTTGCTAAGCCTCATCAGTCTCAGAAATGAAACTATACAAACTTGTGTTTTAATCTTGGTGGTGATTTTTATCTGTGAGCATCCTACCTACATGCAATACTTGCTCGCTTGATTTTTCTATTTCCTGCAAGAAGAAAAAAATTGCACACATGACAGATCCGGGAATGGCTTGTCCATGACTTTAGGAAATAATTTATTTCATTTAATAAAAGCCTTACTTGGTGTATTTAACTTGTCATTTGAAAGGGAGACAACTGCTTTGGATTATGTGTATAGACCCTCCATCTTTTGAATGTTGGAACTAAACGGACAGTGTTAGGAGTAAAATCCACTGAAGGTCATTTTGTATTTGGAGGTGAAACAGTGGAAATACTGAAAAAAGACTGTATCCACAATGTTTCAGCTGGAGGAAAAATCACTCCATTTTTCTTTTTTCGTGTGTGTGTGATGCTTTAAAGCTGTTGTTTGTACAGTCACAAACAAGTTCGTGAGGCATTCATTGAGTATACCTTGGAATTAAGGATAAAGAATCCGTTAACAATATAAACACTGATTTACCAACAGTTCGATATCTTACATCAGTGTTCAAAATGAGTTAACTTCGTGCAACTTCTACCATCATCTCATTTCTAGGAATTTTATACGTGAATAGCTTGAATGATTGAAAAACGTGTGCAATCATTATTAGAAAGTTCACATATATTATAAAGGAAATAATGTAAGTAATTGTAGTATGAATAACCAGCCTCCATATAAAGAATCTTGTAAAATTCTTTCTGTGAATTAGATTAATCCCATAAATCCTCAAAATGACTTTCTTATAGTTTAAGAACCATGAAAGAGATCTAACGTTCATTGTTTCCTATACGTCAGGCACTGAACCAGCCTTTTCCTGTATATTCTTAATTCTCACAACAGTCTTGAGGTGGGAGATTACAGATGAGGGTAAAAAAGGCTCAGAGAGGTGAGGTAACTCGTTCAAGTCATCTTGCTAGTGACCAGCAGAGCCAGGGTTAACCTCATGTTCAGCTGACTCCGAAGCTTTTTCTAGAAACTTTGGAGGGAGCTCTCTATAACAATGGAGAGACACAAGATTTTAGATGAGCAATTTGGCTAAATTATGACAACTTCCAGTATCAAGGTGGCTTAATGTCCATTGCATACTAGATTTCAGTGCATATTGTTGGAATACTTATAGAAATGTCATTCTGTTTATGCACGATTATAGAAGTGATTTTCCACTTAACACTGTCATAAGTGTTTTCTTGTGTCATTAAGTATTCTTTGGTAGCATGACGTTTAATAGTGGCTTCACATTCCTTTGTTTGTGCTTCACAATTTATTTCACCATTTCTGTAATGTTGGACACTTAGATTGTTTCCTAGTCTTAATTATTAAGGTAATAATCCAGTAAATAGCTTTGTACATAAACCTTTGTGTACATATATGATTATTTCTTTAGACTATATTTCTAACAGTGCATGAGAATGCTCATTTGAGAAATATACACCAATAATTTTAGGAAAAGAAAAGATAAAAAATTTTCCTTTCAAAGCTTTTCTTTGATTATTAATAAGTTTAGGTATTTATTGGCCATAATGTATTTGTTTTTCAATTGTGAATTGTATTTATATTCTCAAACTATTTTTCTATTGGTATGTCTATTTTTTTCTCGCTGGTTTATAAAAAGTCTTACTCTGAAGAATGTTAAACCTTTCTTCTCCCAGTTAAGATAAACAAATAAATAATAGTAAATAATCATTGGATTGGGAAACTTTTGAGTGGGTTTGAAGCAGAAGAGTGTCATGATTTGATTTACATTTTTAAAAACTCCCTCTTGGTGCTGTGTTGATCATACGAAGACAAGAGTGTCAGTGGGAAGACAAGTTGGGAGGCTGCCACAGAAATTCAAATGAGATGAAGGTGGTTGCGACTAGGAAAGTAACAGAGATGGCGAGAAGTGAGAGAAGCATTTGTATTCAAGATATCTTTTAGAGATAAAGTCAGTAGGATTTGCCGATTGGTTACGTGAAGAGTGGTGAAAAGGGAATCAAGAATAATTCCTAGATGTGGGGCTTGAAGAACTGGTTGGATGGCAGTGCCGTTGAATGATATGGAGAAAACTGGAAAGAAGGTGGGTTGTATTTTGTTTGAGATTTTATTAGACATTCACGTTGGGAATATCACGTGTACAGACAAGGCTAGAGTTCAGGGAGACGTAGATTGGGTTATCACTGGCATATAGATGGTTTTAAGATCACGTGACTGGATGAGATTGCCAAGACAAAGAAGAGAAAGAGTCCAGGAAACAAATTCTAGGGCACTGAACATTTAGAGGTTGAACAAGAAAGAAGAACCAGCAAAGGTGACTGAGAAGTATCAAATGAGAAAAACGAGGAGTGTGTGATGTCAGGAAAGAGAAGGAAGTACGTGTCTCGAGAAGGGGAAAAGAATCAACTATATGGGTTTCCACAGAGAAGTCCAATAGCATAAGAAGAAGAAAGTGACTTTTTGGATTTGGCAACTTGGAAGTTGCTTGCTGAAAGTGAAGAGGACTTGAAGCACTTACTAATAAAGATCAAAGACTACACCGCAACATAAAGAAATAAAAAATCCTCACAACTGGACCAATAAGCAACATCATGATAAAGGGAGACAAGATTGAAGTTGTCAAGGATTTCCTTTTATTTGGATCCACAATTAACGCCCATGGAAGCAGCAGTCAAGAAATCACACAATATATTGCACTGTACAAATCTGCTGAAAAGACCTCTGTAAAGTGTTGAAAAGCAAAGATGTCATTTTGAGGACTAAGGTGTGCCATGGTATTTTCAGTCGCCTCATATGCATGTGAAAGCTGGACAATGAATAAGGAAGACCAAAGAAGAATTGATGCCTTTGAATTATGGTGTTAGTGAAGAATATTGGCTATACCATGGACTGCCAGAAGAACAAACAAATCTGTCTTGGAAGAAGTACAGCCAGAATGCTATTTAGAAGTGAGGATGGCGAGACTTCCTCTCATGTACTTTGGACATGTTATCAGTTGGGACCAGTCCCTGGAGAAGGACATCATGCTTGGTAAAGTAGAAGGTCAGCAAAAAAGAGGAAGACCCTCCACAAAATGGACTGACACAGTGGCTACAACAATGGGCTTAAATATAGCAAGAATTGTGAGGATGGTGCAGGACCAGACAGTGTTTCGTTCTGTTGTAGGGGGTCGCTATCAGTCAGAACTGACTTGACACCTAACAACAACAACAGTTTGGAAGTCATTAGTCCTTTTTGATGAGAGCAATTTCAGTGGAGTGGTGAGGACACTAACCTGACAGGAGTGGATTGAGGAGATAATAGAAGATGAGAATGTACGGGTGATGCCCCATATTCACTGCTGCACCGTTCACAATAGCAAAAAGATGGAAACAACCTAGATGCGCATCAACAGATGAATGGATAAACAAACTATGGTACATACACACGATGGAGTAGTAAGCAAAGATAAAGAACAATGATGAATCTGTGAAGCATCTCATAACATGGATGAAACTGGAGGACATTATGCGGAGTGAAATAAGTCGATCACAAAAGGACAAATATTGTATGACACCTCTACTGTAAAAATTCATGTAAAAATTTACACACAAAAAGAAACAATCTTTGTTGGTTACTAGGGATGGGGGGGAACTAAATAGACAATAGATAAGTGGTTACTTTGGTGAAGGGTAAGACAGTACATAATACTGGGGAAGCCAGCACAAGTTGTACAAGGAAAGGTCATGGAAGCTCCATAGACACATCCAAAGTCCATGAGGGACTGAATTGCTGGGTGGAGGACTGTGGGGACCATGGTCTCGGGGAACATCTAGCTCAATTGGCATAACACAGTTTATAAAGACAATGTTCTGCATTCTACCTTGGTGAGTAGCGTCTGGGGTCTTAAAAGCCTGTGAGCAGCCATCTAAGATACTCCACTGGTCTCACCCCTTCGGGAGCAAGGGAGAATGAAGAGAACAGGACACAAGGAAAAGATTAGTCCAAAGGACTAATGGACCACAGCTACCAAGGCCTCCACCAGACTGAGTCCAGTATAGCTAGATGGTGCCCGGCTACCACCACTGACTGCTCTTGCAGGGATCACAACAGAGGGTCTTGGACAGAACTGGAGAAGGATGTAGAACAAAATTCTAACTCACAAAAAAAGACCAGATTTACTGGCCTGATAGAATGGAGAAACCCCGACAGTATGGCCCCCAGACACCCTTTTAGCTCAGTGGTGAAGTCACTCCCGAGGTTCACCGTTCCACTGGGGATTGGACAGCCCCATAAAACAAAACGGGACTAATGAGGCACAGCAGTCCAGGGTCAAGGACTAGAAGGCAGGAGGGGACAAGAAAGCTGGTGATAGGGAACTCAAGGTTGAGAAGGGACAGTGTTGACATGTTGTGGGGTTGTTAACCGTTGTCATAGGGCAATATGTGTACTGTTTAATGAGAAACTATTTGTTCTGTAACCCTTCATCTAAAGTACAATAAAAAAAATTAAAAAAAAAAAAGAATGTACGGGTGATGCAAGAAGAGTACTTTTTTCCCTTTCATGGAGTATCCACATTTATGCACGCAAATGTTTACAAGACAATATTTAGATGACTTTTATTTCATGTGACATACTGAAGCAATCAGCATATAGCATAAAAACTAAATTTTTCAGACTAATGGAATAAAAACTAAGATAGGATCTTGTGAGAGAATGGAGTTCTCCATACATTTGCCTATCTACTTTCAACCGCAAGTGTAGTAAATTTATTGGACACTATTACTATCGCTATCACTCTCTCGGGTCTTACATTAGTTAAAGCAGAGCTGTGTTATTTCTTTTTTCCTGCTCTATATCATTGTGATAATCAGCCTCTTTTAGGGCCCTTGAGGTCTACACCTTAGTTTTTGGCTGGGAAATTCCAAAGCCTTTCCCCTCCCTCTGCATATTTCCAGGGCCTCCCACTCATGCGGAAACTAGGAATTACTCAGGAAAAAACATGCATGACCTCTTAAAAAATATGTTTAATGATTGGATCTTTAGAACCATGGGTGACAAAGGACTGTGACAGAGAGCAATTTCCATTTTTCCTAACAGATGGGAGTTGTCTGCATTTGCCAGTCATTTCCCAGTTGCAATGATTAGTAACTTGCTAAATTCCATGCAGCAATCGCAGGCTGAGGTCATATTTCAAATGCAGAAGGTATATTTGGCAGAGGTGGGGGTGGGGGTAGATTAAAGATCCCTTTATTTTCCAAACCTTTGGCAAATTGAGTGGGATATGTGTATGTGTCTGTGTATGTATGTATGTACATAATTTTATCTTAAGGTGGAGGAAACATTTTAGAGACATTTGAGCAGATTAATAAATAGTATTTGTATACATGTAACTAAAACAGTAATTTATCAGGTAGAAGGCAGATGGGGGGAATAAAATGCCAACCTGTAATAGAGTTGGGTTGTGTTGATGATGAAGTGCTGTTTATTCAGGGCCAGCCTAGCTTGTCAGCAACATAAGAGCCATTGCAGCACATGACTCCCTGTGTAGCTGGAAGACAATAATGAATTATCTCCTATGCAAACAGAACCAGCATAAAAGCAGAACAAACAAGACTCCAGATTCCTGAAGATTCTCACTCATTCCCTTGTTTGACTCTGGCTGAAACATAAAACATTATCCTAAGGCCAGTAAAACCTAATCTGGTTTGGACACAATTTTATTAGGTTAGAAAGGGCATAGATGTTGACTATCTTTGTTTTGGGGTTACTGTAAAATTTAAGTATTTTATTTCTCTAACATGCCGAGCTGAGTCACATAAATTTTTGTTTCATCAATACTTCATTTGGTCCTATGGAATTTGGGACCACCTAGAGGAAATATAGGGCAGTGTTATCCAATGGGGCTTGATTATAAGAATCACTTGAGGTACATGATAAAAAGTTAGATTCTTGAACCCTGTCCCCAGCCTGCTCAATCAGAACCTCTAGCAAAAATCAAAACCCATTACTGTTGAGTCAATTCAGACTCATAGTGACCCTATAGGACAGAGTAGAACTGCCCCACGGGGTTTCCAAGGAGCTCCTGGTGGATTTAGCGGCCCAGAAGTGCACACCCCAGGGTGATTTTTTCTGACGAGGTTAGAGTGAGGAACAACTGATTGAGGGAAGGAGTCAGTACAAGTCAGGTAACAACGTTGAGAGAACCCAAAATATTGCTTGGTTGGAAAATATACCCATTGCCGTCAGGTCGATTCCACCTCATAGCAATACTATACGACAGAGTAGAACTGCCCCATAGGCTTTCCAAGACTGTGATCTTTACAGAAGCAGATCGCCACATCTTTCTCCTATGGAGTGGCTGGTGGCTTCAAACTGCTGACTTTTCAGTTAACAACCACGTGCTTAGTCACTACCCACCAGGGCTCCCTTTGGAAAATACATCCATTAACAAATGCCTTCCAAGAGCAGTGCGTCTTAGATTACAGTATGCATTGGAATCACCTAGAAATCATGTAAAATGCAGATTCGGCTCCAGGAGGTCTGGGGTGTGGCCTGAGATTCTGCCCAGTGTTGCTAATGCTGCTGGGCTTGGAGCCACACTTTGAGTAGCAAGACCCTGTTATTGTTGTTAGCTGCCTTCAGGTCGGCCAGATTCATGGTGACCTCATGTACAATACACAGAACTCTGCCTGGTCCTGCGCCATTCCCATGTTTGGTTGAAGATTAGACCGTTGTGCCCCGTAGGGTTTTCATTGGCTGATTTTTAGAAGTAGATCACCAGGCCTTTCTTCCTGGTCTTAGTTTAGAAGTTCTGCTGAAACCTGTTCCCCATCATAGCAACACACAAGCCTCCACTTACATATGGATGGTGGCTGTGCATGATGTGCATTGGCCAGGAATCGAACCTTGGTCTCCGATACCAGAAGTAAGAATTCTGCCATTGAACCACCAGTGCCTTAGCAAGATCCTGGAGCTATCATTTTAACATGGAAGAGTCCAAACAGGTTGGAGCTCAGCTAACATTTTTGAATTGCAAATGTTCCGCAAGTATGACTTTGAATAATGCGGACTCTCCTGAATCCTCTCTTATGCTCAGATACTATAAAACCCTCTTCTTCTCTTGTTTGAGTGACCCAGCTGAGAGTGCCATGATGATTGTTACTGTGTGTAAAAATCTCTTGGAAATGTGTGTCTTCTCTCACGGAAAATATATTTTGGGGTTTTATGTATATAATGAAAATAATAATTTTAAAGGAAAATGGTAGGATCTTCTCATGCCAAAGCACTCAGTCCCTGAGGATAAGATGTAGACAGTTGACTGTTCTAACTTCTCTTCGGGACCATATCTTCTTTTTTGATTCATAACAGCATAGAGCTCAGTATTGATGTTCTTAATTAATAACACCAGTGACCATTAGAAATCATGTTATCTATCTATCTATCTATTTATTTTTAATCATGTTATCTATTTAATGTACATTGTATATAATATAAGGGCTGATTTAGAAAACAAAAAGCGTACTCTAAATATCTACTTTTATTGTGGATGAGTTAATTTTAAAAAAAAAAATTTTTTTTTACAATTATTGTAATGTCATTGGGACAATAAATGAAAAACACAAAAGTTGGCAGTACACTTTAAAAAAAATTTTGTCGTTGTTGAGAATATACACAGCAAATCATACACCAATTCAACAGTTTTTACATGTACAATTCAGTGACATTGATTATATTCTTTGAGTTGTGCAACCATTCTCACCCTCCTTTTCTGAGCTATTCCTCCCCCATTAACATAACCTCATTGCCCCCTAAATTTCCTATCTAATCTTTTGAGTTGCATTTGTCTGTTTGATCCCATATAGATAGATATTAAAAGAGCATGATGCTCAAGGCAGACATTCTTTGCTAGTTGAGCTAAACTACTGTTTGGCTTTAAGAAGACTTCAGGGGATATTTTTGGTTTAAGGTTTAAAGATTATCTCAGGGCAATAGTTTCAGGGGTTCATTCAGCCTCCATGGCCCCAGAAAGTCTGGAGTCCATAAGAATTTGAAATTCTGTTCTAGATCTTCTTTTTGAACACATGCTTCCTCAGGCTATTCCATTTGAACATCATAAATGTTATTATTCATAAGTACAATAGATCTTTGCTATTTATCACCAGTATATCCTGAGACCTTTGTGAATTCCTATGTGCAAATTCTTGTCATCAAAAAGTGAAAGTAGCCTTTTGACATACCTAATGAGAGAGGCTACTGCAAAGAAGAGACACGAAAGTGCTTTCCTCAACATGTGGAAGCTGTGATCCCCTGTGTTTGCACATCTGCAAAATGTTTTGTGTCCCTTCTCAGGGGCCTCATAGACCTTGAGATTCAACTCAGCAGAACCACAGAGAACATGCATTATGAATAGTCGATGTGGCTACTATTGTCAAAGCCACAAATATCAAATGCCAAGTTTCCAATAGCTCCCACATACCAATATCAGTCTGGGCATGGAAAAAATCTGTAACCACACGCACTGCATTGCTTAGCTCTTCACAGTGGTTCTCTGAGGAAAGGTACATGGTACTTCCACTTTCTGTGGTTTACATTTCTGTATTGTTTTAATATTTTACTTGCAGCATGCATGATTCTGGTCACTTTTGTAATTAGAAAAAAAATTAATAGAATTCTTAAATCCCTTGAGTGAACATGATGGTGTTTTTCATTGAGTAGTGCAATAGACTGTCAGTTGATTGATCCTGGTTATATATGATGACCCTATATATGCTATGATGCAGGATTATGTAGCCCAGGTTGATTTTGTATATTTCTCTAGTTGTTCACCAAACGTTTCTTGAGCAACTAGTATATGTGCGGTATGAAGTTAGGGGCCAGCATATGGTCTTTCATGGTACTTTCTTAAGGAAGGGAGACATTCATGCAGACAAAGAAATTTTCGTTGCAGTTAATAAAACTCTAAAAGGCCAGGAACTTTTCTACAGATGATGAGAGCCACAGGTCTGAGTGCTCCCTGGTAGTGGCTGCCTTCTCTCCATTTCTTTCATTCCTCCATAGAGCAAGCAGAGCTGATATCCCAACCCTTACAGAAATTTTCTGCATTTCTACATTGGAACAAAAATCACTCAGTAAGCTCAACTAGCTTTATTCTTAGGAATTCCTGCTTGGAATTAATCATTAAAAAACAAAATTGTAGAAAAGAACAATAGCTCCCTCCTATTTTTCTAGTAGTAGAGTGTAACAGTAATCAACAGGCATTCTTACATAGATCCTATGAACAATAAGAAGAAATAAAAGTAACTATTTGAATAAATATATTTTTTTAAAAATTTTAAGATGCTTCTTCCTTGTCTAAACTATTCTTAATAATAATGGCAAAGTAATACTTTAAGCCATAGCATGAAAGTTTCCAACTTTCTCGAAGCAAAATGTTTATTTCACTTGCATCTAAAATAAATATCTGTCCTAATACATAAGACTAGACAAATTTGTGACACAACCCCCCAAAGCTGGCCATTGTTACATTAATATCAAACTTGCTGTTGTTTTTTTTCAGAACTGTATGTTTCACAGGAATATCACCAGTGATCTGAAAGCATTTACAGACAAGTATGGTTTTGATGTCCTCATCATCTTGGCCAGCTACCTATCGGAGGAGCAGCAGCCGAGACGACAGATTGCTGTATTTTCTGAGAACCTAGAGCTGTGTGGTCAGGTGAGGACCTCTACCTACCCCGACACACTGCACTGCATCCTAACTTGCTGACTCTCAGAACACGCGGGTGGAAAATGAAAATGGATTGGTGGCTTATAATGAATTGGCCCAAGGGATAAATCCTAGAGTATGAGCTTTAAGAAATGTTGGGGGTGTTTTGCCACATTGGACCTTTTAAAAGAGCTCCATAACCATTTCCCTTCTAGACGGAATTCATAGAGAGATGCTGATTCATATCTTTCTCACCTGATGAGGGCAAGTTCTTATCTGGGTGTTGTATTTCTATGACTGCTACCTGGTAATAGTTCACAAGGCTTAGCCCTGTATTAGTGTCCTACAGCTGCCATAACAAAGTACCACAGACTGGGTGGCTTAACAACACTAATGTATTGTCTTACAGTTCTGGAGGCCAGAAGTCCTAAATCAAGGTGTAGGCAGGTCAGTGCTCTCTCTGAAGGCTCTAGCGGGAAGATACTTCCCTGCCTCTTCCTAGCTCTGGTGGTTCCTGGCAATCCTTAGTGTTCCTTGGTGATCCTTGGCTTGTGAATACATCACTCCATTCTCTGCCTGTCTTCACATGGCTGTTTTCCTTCTGTGTCTGTCTGTCTCTCTGTCTCTCTTCTTCTCTTCTTTTAAGGACATCAATCATATTGGATTAAGACCCACCCTACTGTAGCATGACTTCATGCTAACTTAACTAATAATATCTTCAAAGATCCTATTTCCAAACAAGATCACTTTCAGAGGTACCGAGGGTTAGGACTTCAACATATCTTTCTGAGGGACATAACTCAATTTATAACAGTCCCTTTTGATGCCCAATGTTAATAACTGGCGATCTGATGAATTAATCAAAGTTAGTTTGTATCCAGTTACTAAAATTCCTCTAGGTTATATATGAGTCTTTTAACCCAAGACTGTGGAAATAATTTTTAAAAATACAATAAATTAATCAAAACAGGCCACGCTACCAAACTAGGTATATTTAATAATTAATGTGAGAACATACATTATTCATTATAACATAGACTACATAGGCACAGAAAAAATTCATTACTAAAATTTCCTCACAAACGTGTTAGACGAAGTCCCTGGGTGATGCAAACAGTTAATGCGTTCAGCTGCTAACCAAAAAGTAGGAGGTTTGAGTCCACCCAGAGATACCTCAGAAGAAAGCCCTAGCAATCTACTTTTGAATAACTGGCCATTGAAAACCCTACAGGGCGAAGTTCTACTCTGACACACATGGGGTTGCCAGGAGTCAGAATCGACTCGACGGCAACTGGTTTAATGTGCCTCGTTTATCCACAGGTGGCTAGAGGCAAAGTCTCTATTCCTCTCTTTACTTTATCTTCACCTTCTGTCCTCCAACAGATCATTGTTGGCTCTCTTAATATATAATTGCAGGTAGTCACAGCCTATAGTCATATTAACTGATCTTCATTGTAGGTGTATGGATATTATCCTATCACTGACAGTGTTGTACTTCAGATAGATCTTGAAATGTTCTTTTTGATGATGAATACAATGCCATTCCTCTTCAATTTGTCATTCCCAACATAGTACGCCATATGACTGTCCGATTCAGAATGGCCAGTATCAGTCCATTTCAGCTCTCTAATGCCTAGGATATCAATCTTTATGCATTCCATTTCATTTTTTATGACTTCCAATTTTCCTAGATTCATACTTTGTACATTCCACATTCTGATTATTAATGGATGTTTGCTGCTGTTGTGTCTCATTCTGAGCCATGCCACATCAGCAAATGAAGGTCCCAAAAGTTTGACTCCATCCACATAATTAAGATCGACTCCACAGTTCTACTCTGTCCTGCAGGGTCACTGTGAGTCGGAATCAACTGACGGCAATGAGTTTGGTTTTTTGGGTTTCTACTTTGAGGAGGCTGCTCTTTCCCAGTCTTCTGAGCGCCCTCCAACCTAAGTAGCTTGTCTTCCGGCACTATATCAGACAATGTTCTGCTGCTATCCATAAGGTTTTCAGTGATCAATTTTTTCAAAAGTAGATCACCACGTCCTTCTTCCCATCTGTCTTAGTCTGGTAGCTCCACTGAAACCTGTCCACCATGGATGACCCTGCTGGCATTTGAAATACCAGTGGCATAGCTTCCAGCATCACAGCAACATGCAAGACACCACAGTACAACAAACTGATAGATGAGTAATGTCAAAGATGAAGAAATTGAAGATTTTTACTAACTTCTGCAGTCTGAAACTGATTGAACATGCCATCAGCATGCATTGATAATTACTGGTGATTGGAATGCAAAAGTTGGAAACAAAGAAGAAGGTTTGGTAGTTGCAAAATATGGCCTTGGTGATAGGAGCAATGCCAGAGATCACATGACAGAATTTTGCAAGACCAATGACTTATTCATTGCAAATACCTTTCTTCAACAACATAAATGGTGACTATACATTTGGACCTTACTGGATGAAATACACAGGAATCAAACCGACTATATTTGTGGAAAGAGAGGATGGAGAAGCTCAATATCATCAGTCAGAACAAGGCTAAGGGCCGACTACGGAACCAGTCATCAATTGCTCATATGGAAGTTCAAGTTGAAGCTGAAGAAAATTTTAAAAAGTTCATGAGAGCCAAAGTATGAACTTAAGTATATCCCATCTGAATTTAGAGACCATCTTAAGAATATATTTGACACATTGAAACACTAATGATCAAAGACCAGATGAGTTGTGGGATGACATCAAGGACATCATATATTAAGAAAGCAAAAGGTCATTAAAAAGACAGGAAAGAAAGAAAAGACCAAAATGGATGTCAGAAGAGGCTCTGAAACTTGCTTTTAAATGTAGAGTAGCTAAAGCGAATGGAAGAAATAATCACGTAAAAGAGTTGAACAGATTTCAAAGGGCAGCTCGAGAAGACAAAGTACGATAATAAACTGTGCAAAGACCTTGAGTTAGAAAACCAAAAGAGAATAACATGCTCAGCATTTCTCAAGCTGAAAGAACTGAAGAAAAAATTCAAGCCTTGAGTTGCAATATTGAAGGAGTCTATGAGCAAAATATTGAATGACGCTGGAAGCATCAAAAGAAGATGGAAGGAATACCCAGAGTCACTGGACCAAAAAGAATTGGTCAACAGTCAACCATTTCAGGAGGTAGCATATGATCAAGAACTTGATGATACTGAAGAAAGAAGTCCACGCTGCACTGAAGGCATTTTCGAAAAACAAGTCTCTAGGAATTGACAGAATACCAACTGAGATGTTTCAACAAACTGACGCGGTGCTGGAGGCACTCCCTCATCTATGCCAAGAAATTTGGAAGACAGCTACCTGGTCAACAGACTGGAAGAGATCTATATTTGTGCTCATTTCAAAGAAAGGTAATTCAACAGAATGCAGAAATGGTCAAACAATGTCATTAATATCACATGCAAGTAAAATTTTGCTGAAGATAATTCAAAAATGGTTACAGCAGTACATTGACAGGAAACTGCAAGAAATTCAAGCTAGATTCAGAAGAGGATGTGGAACCAGGGACATCATTGCTGATGTCAGATGGATCGTAGCTGAAAGCAGAGAATACTAGAAAGATGTTTACCTGTGTATTATTGACTATGCAAAAGAATTTGACTGTGTGGATCATAACAAATTATGGATAACCTTGAGAAGAATGGGAATTCCAGAACACTTAATTGTGCTCATGCAGAACCTGTACATAGACCAAGAGGCAGAACGAGGGAATATTGAATGGTTTAAAATTAGAAGAAGTGTGCATCAGAGTTGTATCCTTTCACCAGACTTATTCAATCTGTATGCTGAACAAATAAACTGAGAAGCTGGACTGTACGAAGAAGAACTCGGCATCAGAATTGGTGGAAGTCTCATTAACAACCTGCAATTTGCAGATGACACAACCTTACTTGCTGAAAGTGAAGAGGACTTGAAGCACTTATTGATGAAGATCAAAGACTACAGTCTGCAGTATGGATTACACCTCAACATAAAGAAAACAAAAATCCTCACAACTGGGCCAATAAGCAGCATAAATGGAGAAAAGATTATAGTTGTCAAGGATTTCATTTTGCTTGGATCCACAATCAATGCCCAGGGAAGCAGCAGCCAAGAAATCAAATGACATATTGCATTGGGCAAATCTGCTGTAAAAGACCTCTTTAAAGTGTTAAAAAGCAAAGATATCACTTGGAGGACTAAGGTTCACCTGACCCAAGCCATGGTATTTTCCGTTGCCTCATATGCATGTGAAAGCTGGACAATGAATAAGGAAGACCGAGGAGAACTGATCCCTTTGAATTATGGTGTTGGTGAAGAATGTTGGCTATACCATGGACTGCCAGAAGAACAAACAAATCTGTCTTGTAAGAAGTACAACCATAATGTTCCTTAGAAGTGAAAATGGTGAGACTTTGTCTCATATACTTTGGACATGTTATCAGGGAACACCAGTCTGTAGAGAAGAACATCATGCTGGTAAAGTAGAGGGTCAGCAAAAAAGAGGAAGACCCTCAATGAGATGGACTGACACAGTGGCTGCAACAATGAGCTCAAACATAGCAACGATTGTGAGGATGGCGCAGGACTGGGCAGTGTTTCATTCTGTTGTACATGAAATCACTACGAGTCCGAACCAACTTGACAGCACCTAACAACAGCAACACTCGCAGCCTCCCTCTGTGCTTTCTCGTGTCCAGATATGAAAGACCCTCCTACTGCTGCTACAGTGGCATTTTGTTCTCCCTCTCTGAGCTCCCTTCATTTGTCATTGCTTTATCAGCTGTGCCTTTGCTCTGTATTTTGTTTCAAAACTGAATTTTATTTATCTTTAGCCACTGGCTTTCTAAGGACATTACATAGTTTCCAGTGTTTTCAAGTTACTTTTAGCAGCAGAACCCCCTTTTCAAACCAATTTTAAAACTGATTAATATAAAGTAGAAGCAGAAGTGCCAATGAGGGTGTTAGAAACCCTTGAGCTAGCTATTGCACCCACTCTGCCTCTCTTCTCCCCTTCCCACCAGTCTCCTCACCCCAGCAATGCCCCAGAGGCAGTTCCTCAGTACCCTGGGATTTGAGCAACAGGCAGTCAAGACTCTGCTCTAAAGGAATCCTTCTTTGATCATTGGTAACACACTGGGTTAAGTCAGCTTCTGTCAGCTTGACTGCCTGAGTTCAAAACCTGGCTCCATCACTTTATAGCTGTGTGTTGTTGGATGTGTCTTAGTTCCCTCATTGATAAAATGGGGACAATGAGTCCCTAACTCATAACTTATGGAGATAATTAAATGAGATGAGGCTCATAATATCTTAGCACTGTGCCTGGCATATGAGCCCTGATGGTGCAGTGGTTAAAGTACTCAGCTGCTAACCAAAAGGTTGGCGATTCAAACCCAACAGTTGCTCCATGGGAGAAAGATGTGGCAGTCTGCTTCTGTAGAGATTTACAGCCTTGGAAACTCTACGGGGGCGGTTCTCCTCTGTCCTATAGGGTCGCTATGAGTCGGAATCTACTCCACAGCAAAGGAAGTGGATTTATTATTATTATTACTATTTACAGGACCTCTGTGGTTTTTACTGTTACCTCTACTAATCCTGTGGGGCCATTTCCAAAGGCCCAAGGTGGCAAAATACCTTAGACATTTCCTAAAAACCATATAGCCACAACCAATGTCAGCGTCATGCTGATGGTCCCAAGTTCCCCTCTGACTCCCAAGTTAGCTTTTGGTCCTACATTAGTCTCTTCTGGGCTCCATGTCTCTGCTCCCCACAGCAGGAAGGGACAGCTTTGGCCTGAATGATATTTGAAAAACTCTGCCCCAATAGCTTCTTTCTTTTTTTTTTATCCTTTCTCCTTTGCCTTCTGAAGCTATCATAGGTTAAGGCTAAGTCTGGCTGCCTATTCCTAAAGAAAAGCCTTTCCTCTGACCCATTTCTCCATATTCTAACCCTTTTTCCCTGGTCTTGAAGGTACTGAAGCAGCAACTTTTCTGCTTTTTTGCAAACTTGAATTTCACTCCTGTTGAAAGATGGTATTATATTACACTGAAGAAAGGAGTTAGATGGTTTTAAGTTTCTTTACCCTTAACTTTCAGGAGCAAAGCAAAATTGGGCAGCTAGATTTTGAGTTAAATGAAAAGACAGCTTGATAGGATTGGAGAAAGGGATGGTACTATATTAAGTGGTACTTTCTATGTTTTACATTATACAACTCTCAGTTGTTTGAGGTTTTTTGTGTTTTTTATACAAATTAACACAAATTAATTTTATATTAGTTAATATACGTAATTTATTAAGACCAATTGCAAAGAGCAAAGACAGCCTGAGTGCTCACCTGAAACCCTGTGCCTCCCCAACAGATTTGCTGTGAACTAGAAGAGTGTCAGAACCCCTGCCTAGAACTGGAGCCCTTTGAGTGTGGCTCTGATGAGATCCTGGTGTACCAGCAGGAGAACCCTTCTGTGACTTGTGATCAAGTTGTTCTCCTTGTTAAGGAAGTCATCAATCGGAGGTGTCCAGAGATGGTCTCCAACAGCCGGACGTCGTCCACAGAAGCTGTGGCAGGCAGCGCTCCGCTCTCCCAGGGGTCTTCCGGGATTATGGAGTTGTATGGTTCTGACATAGAGCCACAGCCGAGCTCTGTAAATTTCATAGAAAACCCTCCAGATCTCAATGATTCTAACCAGGCTCAGGTGGATGTCAACGTAGACCTTGTTAGCCCAGACAGTGGGTTGGCCACCCTTAGGAGCAGCCGTTCATCCAAGGAGAGTTCAGTTTTCCTCAGTGATGACAGCCCAGTGGGAGAAGGTTCTGGGCCTCACCACAGCGTCCTCCCAGGGTTCGACTCCTATAGCCCCATCCCTGAAGGGGCAATAGCTGAGGAGCATACACGGCCTGGAGAACACAACGAACACTTCGACCTCTTCAACTTTGACCCGACACCCATGGTTTCTGGGCAATCCCAGCCATCTTCCCATTCTGCTGACTTCTCCCCAGCAGATGATTTCTTCCCCAACAGTGATTCATCAGAAGGACAGCTCCCCACTGGGCCTAAAGGACTTGATGAGATAGAGGTCAACATGTCTAATTACTCATCCAGTTCACTTTTGTCAACGGCTGGCAAAGACAGCCTTGTGGAATTTAATGAGGAGTTTGTCCAGAGACAAGAAAGTCCCAGGGATAACTCTGAAAGAAGTTTGAACCTGACAGATTTCGTGGGAGATGAATCTCCTTCACCAGAAAGTTTAAAAAATATTGGAAAAAGAATTCCACCGACACCTAGGAATAGCTTTGTAGAAAGCTCACCATCCACTGAAGAACAAACCCTATTCTATCCAGAAGATACAAGCCAAAATGCAGCTGACACAGGCCACACAGGGCCACCTCAGTCCCGTGCGAGATGCAGCAGCTGGTGGGGGGGCTTAGAAATTGACTCTAAAAATATCACCGATGCATGGAGTTCCAGTGAACAGGAGTCTGTCTTCCAGAGCCCTGAGTCATGGAAAGATCATAAGCCAAGCCCAGCTGACAGGAGAGCCTCAGATTCTGTGTTTCAACCCAAGAGTCTTGAATTCTCAAAATCAGGTCCCTGGGAGTCTGAATTTGGTCAGCCTGTACTGGGTAGCAGAGAGAATCAAGATCAAACTGAAGAAAACTTGCAGCTTCAAAATCTGCCCGCTGAGAAATCACATTTACCAAATGCGTCTCCTCAGGGAACAAACCACCTAATAGAAGACTTCTCTGCTTTGTGGCATTCTGATCAATCTCCCACAGCAATGCCTGAGCCGTGGGGAAACCCCACAGATGAGAGTGAACCAGCAGCTGTAGGCACATTTCCTGCATGGAGTGCATTTAGTAAAGAAGGTGACACTAAAGCTTTGAAAAATACCTGGAATCTGCACGCAGTGAGTGGTGAAATACCTTCTGTGATGGACCCGAATGAGTGGGCCATGGCAAAAAGCGGATTCTCTTTTCCTTTAGAAGATCTAGTGGACAATTCACCCAGTGATGCAAATAATGAAGCAGCTTCAGAAATCTGGGGCAAGAAGAACAATGACTCCAGGGATATTATCCTTGTATCTGGAAATGCCAGTTCTAATCTGGATCATGCGTGGAATCATTCTAAGCCACCAAAGGAAGATCAGGACGGTTTAGTGGATCCTCAAATTAGGGAGAAGGTGTATGAAAAGGTAGATTCCTGGAACATTTTTGAGGAGAGTATCAAGAAAGGAGGATCAGACATTCTAGCTCCTTGGGAAGATTCTTTCTTATCATACAGATGCGCTGATTACAGTGCATCCAACATAGGTGAAGAGTTGGTGACTTCCCCCTTAGATACCAGCTACTCCACCTCTGACTCTTATCCATCACCAACATTTGCTGGAGATGAAAAAGAAACTGAAAACAAGCCATTTGATAAAGAGGAAGGTTTTGAGTTAAAAGATGCTAACTCCACCACAGACGAGGCCGAAATGCCTCCTCAGTCACCACAGCAACCATCTAGAAATCAAATTAGTTCAGGTCCTGGGAACCTAGAAATGTGGGCTCTTGCAAATAACAGTTCTGAAATACATGCCACTTACAACCCAGATAAAGATTTCCTCCAGACCGAGCACAAGTACGATAAGAACATCTCCATGGAGGATGACATTGGGGACAGCAGCCAGTCCAGCTATGATGACCCCAGGATGATGCAGCTATACAATGAAACCAACCGACAGCTCACACTCTTACACAGCAGCACCAGCTCCCAGCAGGGGGCACCTGATAACCTCGACTTGTGGAACAGAGTGATTCTGGAGGACACGCAGTCTACCGCGACCATCTCAGATATGGATAACGATTTGGACTGGGATGACTGCAGTGGGGGTGTGGTGATCCCCTGTGAAGGTCAAGCACAAAGATATATGACTGAAAGTACTGAACCGGAAACGCGATTTTCAGTGAGACACCTAGAACCGTGGAGTGTGGAGTATCCAGAAGCAAATCAGGTAGACTGGGAACTTCCTGCCTCTTCCGAGCCCAGCAAGGACATTGCTCCTAATGAATGTCACATACTAAATGAGAAAAATGGACAGCTTATTGCGGACAGCATTTGGGATTCCGTTGTGAGAGATAACGACATGTCATCATTAATGTTACCCAGCCCATCACATATTACAAATTCAGAACAAAGCAGATCAACTCCTGAAACTCCTGACTCATCAGAAAAAGTTAAGGACAGTGACATCCCAGATATGCTTGATGTCTCTGGAGCCAGTCAGTCAGAAACACTTACACCTGACCCTAACAACCAGGATGATGCAGCATCTTTGGCCACCAGGCTTGAGAACCCAGGGCATTTTGCACATTCAGATCTATGGAAAGGTCAAAGCAATGGACAAAGTGGAATTGAGCAGGAAGCCCATGGAGCCTCTGATAGGGAGTGCATTGGTGAGGAGGAGGTGATAAGCTCTGAGGTGGATACCGCCTCAGGGAGTTCTGGAAAAGGGGAAGGTGACCAGGAACTCTCTTCTCCACTTACATACGAGCATCAAGAAATGTGCATGGAATTAGGCAAAATCAGCTCTCCTTCAGTCACTTCTAGTCCTCAGACTGAGGAACTAGAGGGGGTTTTAGAGCATGAGAAAGGAGCTTACAGTCTGGATTCCCATGATGTTCAAACAGGAATGTCTACAAATAACCCTCAGGCAGAAGATACCTATGAAAACCACCTCCTGAACCACAGAAATTTGAGTGAGGCTGCTGAAGTTTCAGGTAGGATGAATTCAACAGAAAATACATCTTTATCTGAAATGGATCTTGAAAAAACAGAGAAATGTAACATTCTGGAGCCAGAGAGAATGAATGAAGTGCCACCTCATGAATTTTCCCAAAGCTCTGACATTTGGGATAGCCCTAAAGAGAACTATGTGCAGGACAATTGTACAAGTTCTGAGATCACTGAGAATCTTGAAGTTAGGAGTACTGAAAATAGCCTTCCAGGAGCTAGTTCATCTGGAAATTATGGCAAAGGTAGTATTTCTAGTGAGTATACACATTCAAGTGCATCGAGTCCAGATCTAAATGATTCTTCAGCAGCATTGCTTTCCTGGAGACACATGTCCAACACTGAGCATAATAGGAAAGAGAATCAAGATGATGGGGGTGGACAGAATCACCAAGAATCTGAAGCAATTCCCACTGATGGCCAAGTAGAATTAATTCCTGAAATGAAAGACCTGGAGAAAAACAGAATGGAAGAGTTTGAAAAGAGCTTTGAGCACAAGATGCCTATATTTTTAGAGATTTGGAATTACTCAGTAGATGGTGATTCCTTGTCCTCTTTATCCAGTCCTGAAACAGGAAAATATTCTGAATATTCAGGTGCATATCAGGAAAGAAATCTTGTGGTTAGCCATCAAGAAAAAAACGATCGTGACATTCCTGAAACTATGCAGGTGGAGGATGCCATGTTCATTTCAACAAGCTCAGGCTCTGACGATGATAGTACAGATGATGAAGAGTCAGTGGAGAAAGAGATCCATTTGACCACTTGCCAAGATGCTCACAGTGAATCTAGAGCTTGGAACTCGATGAATGAATCTAATCAGTTCTTGACCACAGCTGATCTCAACGTTCAGAAATATTCTGAACATATAGGCAGTTCAGAACCAGCAGAAAATGAGAATAAATCAAACTCATTTTATGATGATCAACAAAGCAGTCCTGATCACTGGAATTTCTCACCACAATTAGATTCATTGAATGAATCTAATAAGCTCTTAGCCACAGCTGAACCCAATGTTCAGGAATATTCTGAATATATAGGCAGTTCGGAACCAGCAGAGAATAAGTCAGACCAATTTTATGATGATCAGCAAAACAGCCGTGATCACTGTAACGTCTCACTGCAGTTAGATTCACTGAATGAATCTAGTAGGTTCTTGGCCACAGCTGATCCCAACGTTCAGGAATGTTCTGAATATGTAGGCAGTTCAGAACCAGCAGAGGATGAGAATAAGTCAAATCCATTCCACAACAAACAACAAAGCTCCCCTGATCAATGGACTTTCTCACCACAGTTAGATTCACTGGATGAATCTTCTAAGTTCTTGGACAAGGCTGACCCCAATACTCAGGAGTGCTATGAATATGTAGGCAGTTCAGAACCAGCAGAGGATGAGAATAAGTCAAATCCATTCCACAACGATCAACAAAGCAGCCCTGATCAATGGACTTTCTCACCACAATTAGATTC
>NW_004444043.1:4335352-4432708 GCF_000243295.1 Trichechus manatus latirostris
GGATGAGAATAAGTCAAATCCATTCCACAACGATCAACAAAGCAGCCCTGATCAATGGACTTTCTCACCACAATTAGATTCATTGGATGAATCTAATAAGTTCTTGGCCATAGCTGAGCCCAATGTTCAGGAGTATTCTGAATGTATAGGCAGTTCAGAACCAGCAGAGAATAAGTCAGACCGATTTTATGATGATCAACAAAACAGCCCTGATCCCTGGACTTTCTCACCACAGTTAGATTCACTGAATGAATCTAGTAAGTTCTTGGCCAAGGCTGATCCCCACGTTCAGGAATGTTCTGAATATGTAGGCAGTTCAGAACCAGCAGAGGATGAAAATAAGTCAGATCTGTTCCATGACGATCGACAAAGCAGCCCTGATCACTGGAATTTCTCACGAGTAAAGGAGACTGAGCTACAGATTACAGCAGTGGATAGGGAGACAAAATCTTCTCCAGAAGCAGTGAAGACAGGAGATACTGCATGGCAAATGTCTCCCCAAACTCAACCACAGACTGCTGATAATTCTAAATTGGAAATGCTTGGCTTCTCAGCTGAGAGTGATGAGTGGTGGACTGCCTCTCCACAGGAAGGAAGACCAATTGAGAGGACATTTGAAGGGGAGCTATCAAACTCAAGTGATACGTTAGAGATGAATTCTTCAGTCTACCAAAATGTGGATCCCTGCAAAGTATACATTCATGGTGATGCTGAATCCATGGAAACCCATTGTACTAATTCTTTCAAGGATAAACATCAGTCTGCCTTTCTGGATAGTAATGAGAAGAACTCCCATGAGCAGCTTTGGAACATTCAACCAAAAGAGCCAGACTCAGATGCTGATGAGCTTAACCAGCTGGAAATATTGGACCAAATTAAAGAAAAGGATTCAAGAGAGCAAATCTTAATGTCTTCTGCTGGTGATGAACTCACTTTTGAAACGCATACCCAAGAGCAGTGTCCAGATACCATGCTGCCATATGGGGATCAGCCAGACCCAACATTTACAGGTGAAAATGAATGTGTTGCATCTCACGTTTCAACTTTTGAGTGTCAAGAGACAAACCGCTGGGAACAAGAAAAATCGTACACCAGTGAAATTACAAATTCAAGCATTGCCTCAGAAAATGTCCCTGTTGTCAGTTCTCCTACCCAATTGTTAAAGAAGGCAGGCTCAGAATGGAATGACTCTACCCCTAGTGAGGGCCTTCAAGGTACGTTTGTTCCAGATATTTTACATGGCAGTTTCCAAGAGGGCGGGCAGCTGGCCTCAGCTTCGCCTGACTTGTGGATGGATGCAAAGCAGCCCTTCAGTTTGAAAGCAGATGGTGAGAATCCTGACATACTGACTCACTGTGACCATGATAGCAACTCACAGGCTTCCAACAGCCCTGATATATGTCATGATTATGAAGCAAAGCAGGAGACTGAGCACCATAGCAGTGCTCAGATGGGACCTGAAGTGGAATCCGGTGAGTTAAATGTTACTGAACCAAAGATGGATGAAGAGCCCAGTCAGGATCCTGGGCAGGAATTTGTCCCGTACAATTCAAGACTATATTCTGAAAATGCCATTCCACTGCCTACAATCAGCAAACAAGCAAAGACAAGTGGCATGTCTCAGCCTGCCTCTCATAAGGTTTCTCTGGAACCTTCTGAAATAAATGATGAAAATGATATAGATTTACAAGCGTCAGAAATAGGAACCAGCTCAGATATAGTACCTGTTTTGGAACTTTTTGACAGAACAATCCCAGTGAATGAAAATGTGGGAACCAGTATTTTTGTGACTCACCCAGAGCCAGGTCTGGATGGCAATAGCCATTTGATATCAGAGGACTTTGCTCCTGAAAATAAGAGAGATGTAAGGGCCTTGCTTGACTATGAGCAACCTTTTGCCGCTGAGGGTCCTGCCTCAGTTACTGACACTCTGTTGGTCTCAGACATGTGTCTGGATGTAAGCGAAGCTGCCTTTGACCACAGTTTCAGTGATGCCTCAGGTCTCAACACATCCACGGGAACAATAGATGACATGAGTAAACTGACATTGTCAGAAGGCAATCCTGAAACTCCAGTTGATGGGGATGCAGGGAAGCAGGATATCTGTTCATCTGAAGCCTCGTGGGGTGATTTTGAATATGACGTGATGGGCCAAAATATTGACGAGGACTTAATGAAAGAGCCTGAACACTTTCTTTATGGTGCTGACCATCCCATGGAGGAAGATGTCCTGAAGCAACCTCTGGCACCATACACACCTCCCTTTGATTTGTCCTATCTCACAGAACCTACCCAGGGTTCTGAAAAGACAGAGGAAGCGGAGTCTCCAAAGGATGAATCTTTAGGGAGTGAAGCTGCAGAGCTATTGTTTTCTGCCCTGCCTGATAGAAGAGGCAAGGAAAACCACACAGAGACCACAAGCATACAGCCTGGACTACAGCTGGTGGCGCTGCATATTGATGAAGACTCTGAGTCCCTTTCTTTGCCTGTAAGAGAAGGCTTGGATGTGGAGTTGTCTCCTTCCAACGATGTTGACTGGGACGTAGAAACAGATTATTCTTATTCACCAGCAGGTGGAGACATAGGACCAGCAAATGGTAAGAAATGTCCCTCTCTGCCAACCCCAAGAAACTACCTTCATTAAACCCACTCAAACTAGTGCATTTTTAAGATACTTCTTCCTACCAATGTGGGTAGACAGGAATTAGCTATATTTGCAATGCATGCTTAACCGAGTCCTGAGTAACAGCAGTAATATCTAACGTATAGAGAACAATTATCCCTGACAGTGCATGAGAAAATGAAAAGCTCTACAAAACACAACTATTTCTTAAAATATCTCTTTTTAGATGAATCATCTGCACAGATCACAAATCGTATAATGTGTTAATTAAACCTTGTTCTCTCCTTTTCACCTTCATCTTCCACTTCCAGATGCCAACAAGAGGATATTAGACTTGAAAGAAGAAAAAATAATTCCTACCAAAGACCCTGAGCAATTAAAATCAGAATACAAGGAAGAAAGTTGCACAGAGCAGAATGAAGATCATCATGCACTACACATGGATTACATACTTGTAAACCATGAAGAATATTCGCCTCAGAAGCCAGAGGCCTGTGAAGCAAGAGAAAGCACGTTTGAATTAGAAGACTCTCACACAAGTTCTGAAGAAATGGGGCTGTCAGGAACTCAGTTAACAAGTTTCCCAGACACATTTAAGTCAGCCTCTTTAAATGAAAGAAAAGACCATTCTTCAGAGAGAGTAGTTTCCAAATATGTTAAGAGATCTTCTCCTGAAAGCCCTGGGCAAGATCAGGGTTGGATGGTCTTGGGCCACAATGAGGTTGGTGATCCAACATCAGAAGGAGGTTCCAGTCAACTGGAAGCCAGGATCTCAGGGTCTGGATGGTCTGCTGAGGCTATGGAGCCAGCTTCAGATCCTAGCCCGGGCAAGGGTTACCAGACGCAGGTTCTGGGAGAAGTGAAGCCTCCAGAATCTTTAGTGTTAGAGGAAGCCTCTGGTCTGAGCAGCCAATCAAGGAAGACCAAGAGCCGAGGTGGTGCTGGGCCGGATGCTGTTATACTGCAGGCTGTTGCCCATGACAATGAATGGGAAATGCTTTCACCGCAGCCTTCTCAGAAAAACATGATCCCTGAAGCGGAAGTGGAGGAGGAGACAGAGTTCCTTGAGCCCAGAAAAAGGAAACCAAGAACAAATGGGTAAGTAAAAAGCTAGATTCATATTTTCCTGGAAATCATTTTATTTGGAAACAGGAAGATAATGGAAGATTATGGAATATTTAGAATTCCTAAATGATAGGAGCTTTGCTTATATTTATTGCAAAACACACCATTGGCAAAAGCAGCTTCTAGATAACCGTAATGATGATTTGTGTCCAGTTTCAGCCCAAAAAACCATTTCTGTTTCCATCCAGACTCTCACACCCACCCTTCTATCCCCCTAGCCCCACCTACTCTTTTTTTTTTCCTTCTTATTCTAATTATTATTAAACAGGCCGTTGAAGTCGTGTGGAGAGGGCACTACCATTTATTCCACATCTACTGTGTGCAAGGCAGTTTGCATACATTATCTCATTTAATCTTCACAATAATCCTGAGGTGGTAGGTATTATTACCTTTATTTTGCACACACTGGTGGGGGGAGGGAAGTGGCTGGGACTTGAGGCTCTGGAAGGTTCTAAACCTTGCTTATGATGAAGTAACCAGAGTGAATACTCTGCGATTCAAAACTTAACACCTCTAAAGCATGCACTTTTCCAGACTGGCACACTGCCACTCTTATACGTTTCTGGTTTTGTGAAAAGACCTTACTTTTACAAGCAGAGTCTTTGAGTGCTGTAAACGGTTAACACGCTCAGCTGCTAACTTAAAGGTTGGATGTTGGAGACCACTCAGAGGTACCTTGGAAGAAAGGCCTGGTGATCTACTTCTGAAAAATCAGCCATTGAAAACCCTTTGGAGCACAGTTCTACTCTGACACACACGGGGCTGCCATGAGTTGGAATCAACTTGACAGCAACTGGTTTTACTCACTAATAGGGATAAGAAGACTCCACAGCAGGCTTAAAATCTTACTGTGAGATAGTCATCCCCTAATTGGGAAAAAATTGGCTGAAAAATTGGCAACCAACCATCAAATCAATAATTCAATCATTCATTCATTCACTGTCTGATTTTTGAGAATCTGCATAATCAAAACCAAACCAGTTGCCATCAAGTCAGTTCTGACTTCTGGTGACCTTATATGTATCAGAGAAGGACTGTGCTCCATAGGGTTTTCATGACTGTGACCTTTTGGAAGCAGATTACCAGATCTTTCTTCTAGGGTGCCCCTGGGTGGATTTGAACCGCCAGCCTTTCAGTTGGTAGCCAAGTGCTTAACCAGTTGCACCACCCAGGAACAGAATGTCATTCTTGCCTTCAAGCTTCTGGCTTTTCTGAAACTCTTTAGAGCCCTTCATTTCTCCTCAGTTGCCTTTATAAAGCCCTCCTGCTTCCAAGGACAAAAAGGTTAGCACTGAAAAGGAACTTAAGTGAAGGGGAAAAATCATCTTTCCTTCTTAAATTGTGGTGGGGAAACAATATCTCTTGCCTCCTCATTTTGTGTGTATAAAGGACTGCAAGTCAAGAAATCTGGATTCCAGCCTGGCTCTCCCATTAACCAATTATATGTTTTAGGATAAACCTCAGGCTTATGTTTCCTCGTCTGTAAAATGGGTGGGTAGAGCTAGAGCATTTCAAGTCTTCCTTACTTCGAGTTCCTTTAAATTCTGTAAACTTAATTTATTCAAATAGGATGTGTCCAGGATAGCTTTGGCATACACAAGTTAAATTTCTGATGAAAGGAACAGAGAAAACAGAAGAGCAGGAGTAAATTGAGGGTTAGCAGTGTGCCCTACCTAAGGAGTTAAAAGCTCTACCATATTCCAGTGCAGCTTCATAAACCCAGCCATTTTCAGTTGGCCTAATCTTTCTTGCTTCCCGTCAAGCTATTTCCTTCTACAGAGTCCCCAGATCTGTTATCAGAAAGAGCATAGCAGATGGATCCCAGTATCCCTGCCGGCATTGTTATAGACTGAGCTCAGAACTCAGGCAGCCTTGAGTTGGCGGAGCTATTGTTTGGCTTCTTGTCTACATTTTGCACATGTCCCTGGGATCCAACAGATGACAGTGTTCAGTTGTGTCACGAATACCTTTTCTGTCAATAAAATTTCTTTGCTGATTCTTTTTTGCTCAGCCTCTGCAGTCACGAAACTTTTCCAACAATAGGGGGAGACCAAACGAAACCAAATCTATTGCCATTGAGTCAATTCCAACTCATAGAGACCCTATAGGACAGAGTTGAACTGCCTCATAGGGTTTCCAAGGAGTGGATGGTAGATTCGAACTACTGACTTTTTGGTTAGCCACTGAGCTCTTGAGCACTGCACAGCCAGGGTCCCACTGTGCCACCAGGGCTCCTTAATGGAGGGAAAGGAGAGTTAGAATTTTCCTTCTGGCATTTGTAGAATGTTTTGCATAAATAATTTGCTGTGAGTCGATTTGAAAGCTTCCCTCTATGCAAGGCTCTTAGCTAGGTTTTGGAAGGATACAGAGCCGTCTAAAACAGTCACTCTCCAAGTGGAGTCCCCAGACTAGCAGCATCAGCATCACCTGGACACTTGTTAGAAATTTGTTTTCTCAGCCCCATCCTGGACCTCCTAAATTAGAAACTGTGGCAGTGGGACTAGCAATCTGTGCTTTAATTCCTCAAGATGATTCGGATGCATGCTAAAGTTTGAGGACCATATGTCTAAAATGCACTCCCAGCCCTCTAGGAGGGCACAGTTTAATTAGGGAGTCATGACAAAAGAGGAAAGGTACAAGATCGTGTAAAATTTAAAGCAAGACAGTTAATGACCAATGTCAGTTTAAATATTAACCGGTTGTCGTCGAATTGATTCTGACTCATGGTGACCCCGTATGTGTTAGAATAGAACTGTACTGCATACAGTTTTCATTGGTTGATTTTTCAGATCGTCAGGCCTTTCTTTGAGGTGCCTCTGGGTGGATTCGAACCTCCAACCTTTGAGTTAACAGCCGAGTCCGTTAACCGCTTGCACCACCCAGTGACTCCACCTTTACTACTAAACTCATTGCCGTCGATTCCGACTCATAGTGACCCTATAGGACAGAGTAGAACTGCCCCATAGAATTTCCAAGGAGCACCTGGTGAATTCGAGCTGCCAACCTTTTGGTTAGCAGCCATAGCACTTAACCACTATACCACCAGGGTTTCCTTTACTACTACTGCTTATTAAGTTTCATGGGTCTGAGCATGCATTTTCTCATTGATTCCTTCCAAAAAGCTTATGAGGTAGGTGATAGTATTGTTCTCATCGTATAGATGAAGACGTTGAGCATTAGAGAAGTTAAATAACTTGCTCCGGGGCAGAAACAGTATTTGAATAAAGGTCAGGCAAACTGCAAAGCCTCTGACTGCAGACCATGGGGGCTTTCCAGCCCAGATCCTCCAGATCCAAGCCCTGGAGAAGTGGAGAAAAGGGACTCCAGTTTAAGTATGAATAGCTACCAATTCCAAGTATTTACTCAGGACCAGGGACAGTACCAAGCACTCTATATACACTGTCTCACTTTACATTGACAGCCGTTACGAGGTAAAAATTATATAAGTGAAGAATCTGACTTTAACATTCAGAAAGGCTGAATCACTTGCTCTGAATTATTGTTAGAAAGTGGAGAAGCTGGGATTTCAACTGGAATCTCAGATTCTAGAGTGTGCGTTCTGGATTAAGAGGAGGGGCATCTGTTTAGGGCAGCTTGATGGAGGTGGTACCAGGGACCGCTTCTCCGTCACGCACAGGGGCACAGTGCCTAGGGCCCACGATACTTTTAGAGCCACTCAAAATATCTTAATGTCTTTTAAAGTCAGAAGAAAAAAATGAATATGATCCAGCGTGGATTATCTTTGTCTGTATACCACCTCTGTCATAAAATATATTTTTTGAATATTTTTTATGAAGGAAGGAGCCATAAGGCAAAAGTGTCTAGGACCCAGGAAAGTTATACTGGGATCCTGACAGATACAACTAGTGATGGGTATTAAAGGGAAGTCATAATTTGGAAAAGGTAAAGAGAAGAGTGAGAGGCCAGCCAAGGTGGAAGCAGTAAAGATGAAAGAAATCGTAGAAGCATTATTATGAAAATAATCATAGAGGCAATATGATAAGTAAGATAGCCATATTTTCTAAACCAAAAACATGGAAACATCTTTGATACATAATCTGATGATAGAACAGAGTATCCAAAATCAAGACCATCCTAAGAAAAGAAATTAGGATGTGGTTTTCATAAACAGAAGCAGGCTCATATATAGGCCTTATAACACACCAGTTACAAATCAGCTTGTTGCCCTGCCCCCAACCAGCCTCACCCCATCTCACCTCCCAAGCTGTTTTGAAAGCAGCAAGCCTCGTTTTCAAAGCCTGAGAAAGCGTCAGAAAGGATGCCTTTTCTCCTGGTATTTCGCCTACTGACTCTTGTTAATAAAATGCATTGTAAGTGCTAGGAGATAATCTCTCTCCCTGGAGATTTTCAGCACTGCATTCTGGTTCCACAGGATGAATCTTCCCAGAAACCTTTGCCAACACCTTGGACATCCTCCAGCTATAGGCCCTTTCCACACAGGATGGCACACCCATTCCCGACACAGTGATAAATATTTCAGATCTTTCCCACACGGTCACAGAGAAAACCTGCAGAGTAATCTGCAGCTCACAAACCTTTCCTGAGACAAAAAACCATTTTCAATGTTTATTTCAAAGAAGGCATGGTTGGAAGAGTGTCTTTTGAAGAAAAGAGTAATTTGGCTATATTCAAAAGCCTGATGATATCCTCAGCAAGCACCAAACCACTAACATGTTTAATAAAATCATCATCTGAATAATATAAAAATGTGACAATTGATATATAAATATATTAGCTTTCTATAGATGTGGTGCAAGGAAAATAGGTGTGCAAGGCAATGAAAGAAAATCTACAAGGTACTCATTGCTGTCAAGTCAATTCCAACTCATGGCAACCCCATATGTTACAGGGTAAAATTGCTCCATAGAATTTTCTTAGCTGGTAATCTTTGCAGAAGAGCATCAGGCCTTTCATCTGTGATGCACTGGATGGGTTTGAACTGTCAACCTTTAGCTTAGTAGTCAAGCGCATACAGTTTGTGCCACCCAGAAACTCCTGACAATACTTCTCTAATCTTTTGTAGATATTTGCAGCAGCAGGGGTGGGGTGGGGGGGAGCGGGGAAGGGGAGTCATTGTCACATGTACTTTTGAAACAGAGTAGTTAGAAGGAACCTGACCCTCATATTTGTGTATCTTTATTTTTTATTTGTTGTTGTTGAGAATATACACAGCAAAACACACACCAACAATGTCTGCATGTACCATTTAGTGACATTGATTACATTCTTCGAGTTGTGCAAACATTCTCACTCTCCTTTTCTGAGTTGCTCCTCCCCCATTAATCTTTCAAGTTGGCTGTTGTCAATTTAATCCCATAAAGATAGTTCTTAAAAGAGCTCAGTGCTCAAGGTAGACATTTTTTACTAGCTAAGCTCAACTATTATTTGGTTTTAAGAAGACTTCAGGGGATATTTTTGGTTTGAAGTTTAAGGATAATCTCAGGGCAATAGTTTCAGGGGCTCATCCAACCTTCCTGGCTCCAGGAAGTCTGAAGTTCATGAGAATGTGAAATTCTGTTCTGCATTTTCTCCATTTTGATCATGATTCCTCTACAGAATCTTTGATCAAAATGTTCAGTAGTGGTAGCCAGGCACTATCCAGTTCTTCTGGTCTCATGGCAAAGGAGGCCGTTGTTCATGGAGGTAGTTAGCCACACATTCTGTTTCTGCCTCATGTTCCAGATGTCCCTTCTTTGGCAGTCCATGGTATAGTCGATATTTCTTTGCTTACACCATAATTCAAAAGCATCGATTCTTCTTTAGTCTTCCTTATTCATTTTCCAGCTTCCAGATGCATATGAGGCGATTGAAAATATCATGACTTGGATCAGGTGCATCTTAGTCCTCAAAGTGACATCTTTGCTTTTTAACACTTTAAAGAAGTCTTTTGCAGCAGATTTGCCTAAAGCAATATTTTGTGTGATTTCCTGACTGCTGCTTCCATGGGCATTGATTGTGGGTCCAAGTAAAATGAAATTCTTAACAACTTCAGTGTTTTCCCCATTTATCATAATGTTGCTTATTGGTCCAGTTGTGAGGATTTTTGTTCTCTTTCTGTTGAGATGTAATCCATGCTGAAGGCTGTCATCTTTGATCTTCATCAGTAAGTGCTTAAAGTCCTCTTCGCTTTCAACAAGCAAAGTTGTGTCATCTGCATATCGCAGGTTGTTAATGAGTCTTCCACCAATCCTGATATAGCCCACCTCCTCAGATTATTTGTTCAGCGTACAGATTGAATAAGCATGGTAAAAGGATACAAGCCTGACCCATACCTTTCCTGATTTTAAACCACACAATATCCCCTTGTTCTGTTCAAACAGTTGCCTCTTGGTCTATGTACTGGTTCCTCATGAGCACAACTGAGTGTTCTGGAATTCCCATCCTTCAAAATCTTATCCATAATGCTTTATGATCCACACAGCCGAATGCCTTTGCATAGTCAGTAAAACACAGGTAAACATTTTCCTGGTATTCTCTGCTTTCAGCCAAGATCCATCTGACATCAGCAATGATATCTCTTGTTCTACGTCCTCTTCTGAATCCGGCTTGAATTTCTGGCAGTTTCCTGTCTATGTACTTGCTGCAATCATATTTTGAATGATCTTCAGCAAAATTTTACTTGCGTGTGATATTAATGATATTGTTTGATAATTTCCACATTCTGTTGGATCACCTTTCTTTGGAATGGGCACAAATATAGATCTCTTCCAGTCTGTTGGCCAGGTAGCTGTCTTCCAAATTTCTTGGCATAGACAAGTGAGCACTTGCAGCACTGCATCTGTTTATTGAAACATCTCAATTGGCATTCCATCAATTCCTGGAGCCATGTTTTTCACCAGTGCCTTCGGTGCAGTTTGGACTTCTTCCTTCAGTACCATCAGTTCTTGATCATGTGCTGCCTCCTGAAATGGTTGAACATCAACCAATTCTTTCTGGTACAGTAATTCTGGGTATTCCTTCCATTTCTTTTGATGCTTCCTGAATCGTTCAATATTTTGCCCATAGAATCCTTCAAAATTGCAACTCAAGGCTTGAATTTTTCTTCAGTTCTTTCAGCTTGAGAAATGCCAAGGATGTTCTTCCCTTATTGTTTTCTAAGTCCAGATTTTTGCACATTTCATTATAATAATTTACTTTGTCTTCTCGAGTGGCCCTTTGAAATCTTTTGTTCAGCTCTTTTACATGATCATTTCTTCCATTCGCTTTAGCTACTCTATGTTCAAGAGCAAGTTTCAGAGGCTCGTCTGACATCCACTTTAGTCTTTTCTTTCTTTTCTGTCCTTTTAATGACCTTTGTCTTCGTTCATATATGTTGTCCTTGATGTCATTCCGTAACCCGTCTGGTCTTCGGTCATAAGTGTTCAATGCATCAAATCTATTCTTGAGATGGTCTCTAAATTTAGGTGGGATATACTCAAGGTTGTACCTCGGTTCAATAAAAATCTTTTTAAAAAAGACTTCATTTCTCCTACTAGCTGAGTAGTATTCCATTGTATGTATGTACCACATTTTGTTTATCCAGTCATCTGTTGATGGGCATTTAGTTTTTTTCCAACTTTTGGCTATTGTGACTAATGCTGCAGTGAACATTGATGTACAAGTCTCTGTTTGAGTTTCTGCTTTCAAGCCTTTTAGGTATATACCTAGGAGTGGAATTGCTAGGTCATATGGTAGTTCTATTTTTAGCTTTTTGAGGAACCACCACACTGTTTTCCACAATGGCTGTACATTTTGCATTCCCACCAACGATTGGTAAGGGTTTTAATTTCCCCACATCCTTGCCAACATTTGTTATTTTCAGTTTTGTTTTTTTTTTTGTTTTTTTTTCAGTTTAGTCATCCTAGTGGAAGTGAAATGGTATCTCACTGTGGTTTTGATTTGCATCTCTCTGATGGCTAATGGCGCTGAGTATCTTTTCATGTGTTTGGTGACCATTTGAATGTCCTCTTCGGTGAAATGTCTGTTCAAGTCCTTTGACCATTTTATGATTGGGTTCTTTTTGCTGTTAAGTTGCCAAAGTTTTATATATATTTTGATTATTAGATTCTTGTTGGATATATCGTTTCCAAAGGTATTCTCCCAGTCAGTAGCTTGTCTTTTCACTGTTTTGGTAAAGTCTTTTGATGAACATAAGTCTTTAATTTTTATGTGTTCCCATTTTTTTATTTTGTCTTTTGCTGTTTGTGCTTTTGTTATTATGTTAGATAATTCATTGCCAAAAGCTAGGCCTTACAGCACTGCTTCTGCTTTTTCTTATAGTACTTTATGGTTTTAATTTGTTCATTTAGGTCCTTAATCCATTTTGAATTTGTTTTTGTGTATGGATATTTGTGTATCTTGTTTCCTAGCTCTGTGGGGTGAGTAATTCAGTTCCATGAAAATAAAAATGACCTTCAGAGACATTATATTTTGTATTTCACATGACCTGTTTCTATAGTAATCTCTCTGTAGTCTTTCTTTTTAAATTAATACTTCTTGATCTTTTTCTTGTCTGACAAAGCTATGGAAAAAACTTGATTTTTTCTCCACTGTGAGTGACACCATTAGGTCTTTATTTTTCATGACACCTCTGGAACCAATTTTTTCTTCTGTCTGTGATTTATGGTTCAGGGTGTGAGTACATGGGCTCTTTCACCCACGTGGATGTCAGAAGTGAAAAACGGATGAAGGAATAATCCATAGACTCTTTCTTGGGTAAGGATGTGTTTGGGATCTTTGAAAATCAGGCTATTTGAGCACGGAGGCCCTTCTCTAGTTCTGGCTATTTTGATGGGCTGTATCCCATGGACCAAACATTTCCCTTTCCTCAGAAGTAAGTTGATGCTGCATAAACTACAACTTTTCCTTATTTATTCATTGTTTTGTAACTTTGTCCTGAGTCAAACCTTAAGAACCAAAATTGGCACTGACTCCACGTTAATTTATTTCTATAATTATATTTGATAATTTGGTGTGTTACATTCTGTGAGTTTGTCATGATAATTAAGTATCATAAAATTTCTTTGGATTTGCACTTAAATAATTCAGGACTTAGTCTCCTTTTTTCTTTGGTGTCCCTCCTTTGCACTTCTGGCCAGTTCTACCCAGGGCAGATTTTCAATATGTGCTTGCTGATTTACAAATATTTTATTTGGTTCACTCAATCACCATTTCAGATAGACAAGGCAAGTTTTACTGTCGTCATTTCACTGATGAACAAACTGACTCAGTAGCGAACTGCTTAATGTCATCTGAATTAACAAAGCAGTGAAGTTGAACTCGAACTTAAGTCTTTTCATTTCTAGCTGGAGCTTGTCAATAAGACACAGCTGCCAAAACAATCTTTTGTCTTGAACTTCTTTTATTTGTAGTTGTTGTTAGCTGCTATAGAGTCAGGCCCCCAACTCATAGCCACCCCATGCACAACACAGGGAAATACTGCCCGGTCCAGGACCATCCCCATGATCAGTTGTGGATTTGACCATTGAGACTCATAGAGTTTTCACTGGCTGATTCTTGGAAATAGATTGCCAAGCCTTTCTTCCTAGTCCATCTTAATCTATAAGTGACACTGAGACCTGCTGAGCATCATAGCAACACGCAAACCTCCACTGACAGACGGGTGGTGGCTGCACATGAGGTGCATTTGGCCGGAAATCGAACTCAGGTCTGCTGCATGGAAGGCAAGAATTCTACCACTGAACCGCCAGCGCCCTTGAACCTCTTGTATAGGTTGATCTATTTATTCCTATTCTCCCATTGAAAGGCACATAAAGTTTAATAGCCAAAGTTCCCAACAAGATATTTTGAAAATGACTGAGCTAGAACTCTGCCTGTGACTCTTCAGCCTATTATGTGACCAATGAGTTCTGTTGGTGGCGTAGTGGTTAAGAGCTACAGCCACTAATCAAAAGGTCGAATTCACCAGGCCCTCCTTGGAAACTCTATGGGGCAGTTCTACTCTGTCCTATAGGGTCGCTATGAGTTGGAATCGACTTGACGGCAATGGGTTTTTGGGTTTGGAGCTCTGTAGATGCCTGAAGACATATTTCACACCACAGGAAATTCCTGACAGCTATTGCCTGTGGCAGGTGGCATCAGCTTGAGTGGCTGGAGGACAGAGGAAGGTGAGAGAATCAAAGCCCTTCAGAGCTCATTTGAATTATCCGAATATTTATAGATAGTATTCTGTGGCAAGGGATTTTACAGCAAGAGAAAGTTATGTGTGCCAAGATGAGGCAGCACAATCAGCTGTCACATAGGAGGAACACCCACAGAGAAACCCACGTGTATTGTGTTGGCCTCTAGTTTGAGAAAAAAATCCAAGATGCCTTCCCCTGCTGGAACCTTGAAATGTCAAAACCAGTGATACAGCTTCCTTCAGAAAAAAAGATTTCCACAAAAATTGGGATTATTTGAGGAGGACAAGAAGTAGTCGTGGTTTTTGAAAGCAGGATATATTAGTATGTCAGTCGGGGACCTTTCAGAAAAGAGATAGCATATCCAAATTTGGTAATTTGAGAAGTATTTAATGAAGGGAGTATTTGCAAAGATGGAAGCAAAGTGTGAGGAATCCCGGGAATAGTTGCAGCACCGCTGTTGTTGTTCCTAGGCCTCAGGGGTGAGGTGAGGGAGTGATTATCAGAACCAGAAAGAGACAATGGTGGAGAGAGCAGTGACCTGCTGTTGAGACACAGACAGCCTGAGGTAGCCCCACAGGGAGGGAGCCAGGTGATGTATATCCCTCCCTTCCTCTCTTCCTTCTGTCTGGTCTCCCACTAGGGTCCCTCACTGGTCAAAACTAAGTGGAAGAGGGTGAGGGAGCCTCCCTGGGCAGAGAGCAAGGTGGACAAACTAGGAGAGAGTGCCTGAACATAGCTGGTTTAATTGGAGAGTGGTGGAACCTCAGCTTTGGAGTGTCCTGAGATATGTTAATGTACCACAAAAAAAAAAAATTGCTGTGGAGTCAACTCCAACTCATGGCAACGCCATGTGTGTCAGGGTAGAACA
Organism: Trichechus manatus latirostris; assembly: GCF_000243295.1. NCBI lineage: Eukaryota > Metazoa > Chordata > Mammalia > Sirenia > Trichechidae > Trichechus > Trichechus manatus. The sequence continues at coordinate 4,350,111 of NW_004444043.1, forward strand.
TGTTCCATGAGGTTTTCAGTGGCTGATCATTTGAGAGTAGCTCACCAGGCCTTTCTTCCAAGGTAACTCTGGGTGGAGTCAAACCTCCAAACTTCGGTTAGCAGCTGAGTACGTTAACTGTGTGTCACCTAGGGACTACATATTAATATACAAGGTTAGTTAGCTGTTCCTCCAGTACATTGGATGGTCTATTTCCAAGTTCTGTGTGAGAGTTTAAAACAAAAGCTCTCAAAAAGTCACTCCAGGATTGGGTCTTCCTTTTTAGAAGAGCAAGCAATGCCCATGGAGGAAATTAAGGCTCTATCCTTCGCCATTTAAACTATTGGTTAAGGGATGAGGCCGCTTTTAACTGTCAGCATGCGAGAGTACTGTTCTAGGTAATTTTAAATTCACTGCCATAGACTATCTCAAAATATTGATCAAGAGAATCAGAATTTATGGAGGATGGAATGAAAAATATGCAGTGCATATATTCTTTTACATGTTCCAAAATCTGCCCAGGATTAAGCCCAAACCAGCAGAGAACTATATATCTGTACCATGTTGCAGAAGACTGGTGTGTGCCATTGGCTTACGTTGATGGAAAACTTTAAATTAGCCTGTGAAACTCATCTCTCTGCCAAAGATGTCATTGAGAACATTATTTTCTAACCAGAATTAACTGTGCTCCTTGAGCAACTCCAATACAATCTTCATCTTGACTATTAGTTAAAGAATGTGACTTCCTTTAATTAATAACATGCATGTAATTGATTGAGAGTCCTTGAGTGGTGCAAGGAGTTAAGCACTTGGCTGCTAACTGAAAGGTTGGAGGTTTGAATCCACCCAGAGGTGCCTCGGAAGAAAGGGCTGACAATTTACTTCTGAAAAATCAGTCATTGAAAACCCTGTGAGCACAGTTCTACTCTGATACACATGGGGTTCCCATGAGTCAGGGTCAACTTAATAGCAACTGGTTTGCGTTTTTTTTTGGTTTTATGTACCGTATTTTTACACAAATTTTTTTGGTTTAAATTAGCATAGCACTTGCAAAAATACTTTGCAGGGTGGGGGAGGGAGGGCGTGGTTGGCAAAAAAAGTATAACACCTGTGTTATTTTTGTAAAAATATGGTAATCGGTTATGTTTATTCTTTTGAGTTGGCTGCTTGGAAGCTTACGTAATTTGCTTTTAATGAAGCTGTGATAATTTCTGGTGTTCACTGCTTTCTTTTCCAGGGAGATGTTGTGGATTTAGATTTGGGGCAATATCCATCTCTCTTTTCCAGGGTTGCAAAATTCATCTCTTCCCTTCCTTTGAAATTTGCGACTATAGTTACCTACTTTTAGTGTTCCCTACTTCTCCTATTCATTACAATTCCTGCAAAATTCTTATAGCCTTTCATTTTTCTTAAAGTGTTGCTATCCAGTTCACTCAGCCTCATGGAGAAAAATAGGTGTGCCTGTTCAATTTTTATTCTTGGCCTCTGTTGCCTATGCCTGAGTATTATAATCTTTCAATCTGAATGTCCTTTTCCTTATCATAGAAGCAAAACGTTCTACATAGTCATCTGTTACACCATCAACTCAAGCAGCAGTTGAAAACATATAACTCTCAAAGACCCTTTTTTATTTTTATTTTTTATCTTCAACTGATTAGATAATAATTTAGAAGTATTAGGTTATCAGGGAATAACTAAAATACTACTCAAGAATTTGACATCTATTATGGTAAATTTGATATTTATCAATATAATAACCAAGATGCTACTTACTTCATGTAAATAGTAATTCTTTTTTTAATTTTATTTTTTGTTTTTGTTGAGAATATAAACAGCAAAATATACACCAATTCAACTGCTTTTACATGCACAATTCAGTGACATTGATTATACTCTCTGAGTTGTGCAACCATTCTCTTTTTCTGAGTTGTTCCTCCCCCGTTAATATAAACTCACTGCCCTCTAAGATTCTTATCTAATCTTCAAAGTGGCTGTTATCAGTTTGATCCCATATAGATAGTTCTTAAAAGAACATAATGCTCAAGGCTCATGTAAACAGTAATTCTTATTTTATAAAAATAAACTGCTTCAGTGTAATGAATAAAATAATACATTTCTGCAAGTGCCCAGCTGACTCTGAGTTGGGACTATTCTGCCCAGCACGATCTGGAAGAGCATCCTGCGTAACAAGAGGAAATACCATTGGTGATAACAGATATCCCCCATTTTCCCCATTTAATGAAGTATTACTGAAATGTTCTAAAGGCATCTTTCTTTGTCATCTAGTGCTGCTATAAACAGAAATACCACAAGTGGATGGCTTTAACAAAGAGAAATTTATTTTCTCACATTCTAGTAAGCTAGAAGTCCAAATTCAGGGAGTCAGCCGCAGGGGAAGACTTTCTCTTTCTGTCGGCTCTGGAGGCAGGTCCTTCTCATCAATCTTCTCCTGGACTAGGAGCTTCTTTGCACAGGAACCCTGGGTCCAAAGGATGTGCTCTGCTCCTGGTGCTGCTTTTTTGGCGGTATGAGGTCCCCAACTCTCTGCTTGCTTCCGTTTCCTTTTATCTCTTGTAAGATAAAAGGTGGTGCAGGGTACATTCCAGGGAAACTCCCTTTACACTGGATCAGGGATGTGACCTTAGTAAGGGTGGTACATTCCCACCCACCGTAATCCTCTTTAACATAAAATTACAATCACAAAATGGAGGATAATCACACAATACTGGGAATCATGGCCCAGCCAAATTGATACACACATTTTTTGGGGGACATAATTCAGTCCATGACAGCATGTATGATTGGCCTGATGACAGTAACTTAATCACTTTCCGTATCAACTGCTGATTTTAAAAACCAATCTCATTATTTAAAACAAATTTAGTTACAGTGTCCAATCTGCCTACATTGAACTTCTCTTTCTGTAGCCTTCAACCACTGTCTTTTTGCACCTGGGAGAGAAGCACCTCTCTAATGAGCTAGAATTTCACAAAGGACAAGATCCCCATTTTTTCAGCCTTCACCCTGGGCAGAGACATTCCCAGGATACAGTCAGCTCCATTTCCCCCCAATGATGTCCGACTTTTCTTGGCTTTGGGCAATTCACCCATGCTTTTGCTGAACCTCTGCCAGTCAGTCACCCTGCAGAGTCACACCAGCTTGTTCGTACCACCCCTAGTCTGCTCTGTAGCTAAAAGCTATATGGCAGATCCCATGAGAAATTATTTCATACCTGCTTATAATTCTGAAGAATCTTTTAGACCTTCAGTCTAAATAAATACCTGTACCTAAAAAATGACTCTTCTTCTCCCTTCCTTACGGCCCTCCCCATCACCCACAACAGCCATGAAGAGGCCATTAAATGGTCGCTATTTTAAGAGTAGGACCTAATGCTTCTTAAGCACTTACCATGGCCAGATCCTCTGTTAAGTAATTCACTTTCCTGGTTTCATCAGAGTTACATCAATTGCAGGTTACATAAAACTGTCCTATCCTTTCATCCTCATTCCACCTAGTCTCCCCCGACCCTGCTCCCAAAAAGAAAGAAAAAAAAAAAAAATCATGTAATGTGGGATTTCTAACAATCTGGCTCTGGAAATTGTACCTTTAGTTATTTTTTCACATTGCCGTTTTGCCTGGTTTTGACCAAAAGGCTTTTAGTAGTATTCCATTTGCCTTAACATCAAATATTTCTGCTGGCGTGTTTAGAATTAATAGTAGTAACAGTCACTAAAGAAGCCCTGGTAGCACAAACATTAAAGCGCTCGGCTGCTAACCAGAAAGGTTGGCAGTTTTTCATGAAAAGGTTTACACACAAAAAGAAACAATCTTTGATGGTTATGAGAGAGGGGAGGGGTGAGGATGGAAAAACACTAAATAAACAAGTGGTAACTTTGATGAAGGGTAAGACAGTACACAGTACAGGGGAAGCCAGCACAACTTGTTCACAGCAAGGTCATGGAAGCTCCATAAACCAAAAACCAAACCTGTTGCTGTCGAGTAGATTCCTCCACAGACACATCGAAACTCCTGAGGGACTGAATTACTGGGCTGAGGGCTGTGGGGACCATGGTCTCGGGGAACATACAGCTCAATTGGCATAACATAGTTTATAAAGAAGATGTTCTACATTCTACTTTGATGAGTAGCGCCTGGGGTCTTAAAGCTTATGAGCGGCCATCTAAGATACTCCACTGGTCTCACTCTGTCAGGAGCAAGGGAGAACGAAGAAAACCAAAGACACAAGGGAAAGATCAGTCCAAAGGACTCATGGACCACAACTACCACAGCTTCCACCAGACTGAGTTCAGTACAACTAGATGGTGCCTGGCTACCACCACTGACTGCTCTGACAGGGATCACAATAGAGGGTTCTAGATAGAGCTGGAGAAAAATGTAGAACAAAATTCTAACTCACAAAAAAAGACAGACTGATCTGACAGAGACTGGAGAAACCCCGAGAGTGTGGCCCCCGGACACCCTTTTAGCTCAGTAATGAAGTCACTCCTGAGGTTAACCCTTCAAAGATTAGACCGGCCCATAAAACAAAATGAGACTAAAGGGGCACACCAGTCCAGGGGCAAGGACTAGAAGGCAGGAGGGGACAGGAAAGCTAGTAACAGGGAACCCAAGTTCGAGAAGGGAGAGTGTTGACAATGTCACAAAACAATATGCGTACTAATTGTTTAATGAGAAAGAAGCTAGTTGGCTCTGTAAACCTTCATCTAAATTACAATAATTTAAAAAAAAAAAAAAGAAAAGGTTGGCAGTTCTAACCCACCCAGTAGCTCCACAGGAGAAAGATGTGGCAATCTACTCCTGTAAATATGACAACCAAGAAAACCATCTGGGGCAGTTCTACTCTGTCACATGGGGTCACTATGAGTCAGAATCGACTGGACGGCACCCAACAACGGTAGCAGCTAACATTTATTGAGGGCTTATTCTGCCCCAGTCATCCTGGGAACTTAGGTAATCGTACAACACCTTACAGTAACATTATTGTTATTATTATCCATTTTGTGAATGATCAATCTAAAACACAGAGGGGTTAAGTGGTCCAAACTTGCCAATAAGTTGTAGAAGTCAGATTCAAACTTGGCCAGTCTGACTCCCAAGTCCACTTTGCTTAACCCCCACGCTCATTGCCTCCCAGTAATTAGTTACATGGGTCTAATTAGTTACATGGGTCTTGAGCAAACATCCTAAGTTTCTCTACAACCTCCAATTGGACTTCTTTTGGTATCGTAGTCCGTAGTGCACATTTTACTATGGTCTTCAACACTGTCCATTAAATGAAAATGTTACACTGCGTTTTAGGTGGGTGTGTTGTGAAGCTACAGGATTTTTTTTCTTTTCAAGAGGTGTCGGGAGATTAAATTCCTTAACTACCTGTGCTTGGAGCCCATTCACGTCCAGTCTCAGGAACAGCAGTGGCGGCAGTTTTTCCGAGCAGACATAAAAATCAAGGGGCATTTCTGACTTCACAGCTTGGGTGAAACAGTATTTTATATTTCCAGACCAACTTGGCACAGCACCAGCTCCGGTCCCCTGCCGAGCAGCTGTGGAGGCTGCTACAGTCGGGAGTTCTGGGGGCAGGTGATCATCCTTATTTAGATGTGCCAGGGATCATGTGACCAAAAAATGGAGGCGAATCTGGATTTCCAGTTAAGTGCTCCAGAAGGGAGATAGATGCTGAAGAGCTGTAAGGGAGCGTCCTGCTCGCCCTCCCGCTAGCGAGCCTCCTGTCCTCCTCAGAAGGTAGGTGGGTCCTGGAGCGGCTTTAGGAGGATGGGGCGAGGGGAGAACTTGCGATGGGGAGGGATGTTCTCGCAAACTAGCTTTTTGCCGCTGGGAAGTTGGAGGGGAGAAAAAAGGGGGATGATAGAGTGCCGAGCTCTGCCCAGCCGCTAGCAAGTGACAGCTGGCAGCTGCGTTTCATTTTGTGTCAACTCTACTGGAAAGACTTGTGCCCCCCACCCCCACCCCACCCTCCCTTGGCAATCAGGTAATTAGGGAACACAGACCCTGCGCCGCTAGTCCCATCCCTGTAACCATTTTGATGCCTTTATGCCTGTGATTAAAGTGAAGATGAAAAAAATCAAAGGAAGTGTCAGCTTTGAAACTGTTTAGGACTATTGCCTAATGAGTATTATAACGTCTGTTGGGAGTATTTGCTCTGGTAGAGTGATATTTTTATTTTTTGTATTATTCCTAATAGCTATTGAAATTAGTGACATATACATTTCTTTATTTCTAATGGGTCTGGTAACCTTTAAATATTACCTAAGTTCTAAGTGGCAGAAATAGGTCACCCTCAAAAATGGGCTTATGTCGTTTTTCATTTTCTTTTCAAAAATCAAGAGACAGAATATTCTACTCATAGAATATCAGTGTTTGACTGAGGAATGAAGTTATGTGAGGAACTCAGAAGAAGTGATCAGCTGGTCAGTTTTAACCAGGAAATACACAGGTTATTAAATTTCTGGATGGAAGCTAGAAAACAAAATTGAACTCCTACCTAGCTGAAGTGATTTTAAGACATAAGAATACTGGTCGTGGTGATCTGAGGGAGGCCATCATAATTTCCATAAACTGCCTCCCTTCTTTGATATGAACTCTGAAATGACTTCAGTCTTATGTAGACGATTATGTGAACACAGCTTCCAGGCCTCTTCCAACTAGATGGCTACCCTAAGCCCTTACTATAAAGAAAAATGGAAGCTACCCCTGAATGAGTCTAATTCAAAATGTACATTTGATGAAAATTTTCTTAGAGTTATAATTGATAATTTGCACAGAATACTAAAACCTGGAATAATTAGATTAAAATGATTAGTGATCAAAAAAGGGGCTCATGAAATTTCTTTTAATTGAGAAGAGAGACTTCTTTATCTGGGAGGAAAAAAACTGCCTTTATGGAAAAGCCACTATTAGCAAATTAAACATGTTCAGGATAGTGAAAGCTCTGTACTTCGAAATGTTTGGACTCATAGCTAGCTCACAGGGCTAGGAGGAAAAGACTGCGTGTCACTGACCCCCAAAAGGAAAGATATTATCAGATGTAAGGAAAGAACCACAGGGGAACTCAAAATCATTATAGTCTGTATTTCACTGCCTCTTAGGAGAATTCTGCCCCTTTGTCATTCTTTATTTCCAAAGCCTAATTACTTTCCCCTGTTGGAACCTTCAGACTAAGGTTGTGATGACTGTGTTACAGTTTGAACTCTGTAAAGGAAGGTATCAGCCATAAAATGAATCATGTGGGAGCAGGTTTCCCTGCAGAATGGGATGGGAGCACCAACTGAAGGAGTCAATTAGCCTGTCCTGTTTAGGGAAACAGAGTCCCTGGGTGGCGCAAACAGTTAACACGCTCAGCTGCTAACCAAAGGGTTGGAGGTTCAAGTCCACCGGGAGAAACCTCAGAAGAAAGGCCTGGTGATCTACTTCTAAAACATCAGCCATTGAAAACCCTATGGAGCACAGCTCTACTCTGACACACACAGGGTCACCATGAGTCAGAATTGACTCGATGGCAGTTGGTGGGGGTGGTAGTGAATTTGGGGAAAGCATTTCTCAGATGAATAGATTAGGAAATGAAAATTGGAAAAGATTTTTTTTTTTTTAATTATTTCTTTACATAACTAAGCCATCATTTAATGGAATTCTACTTCTTGTGCTCTTCCTTCCGATGCTTCTCACACAGCGCTGGCATTACTAGCAACTTTAATAAATACTTGGTACTTTTAATTATATTGAATTCCCAAGAGGAAGCTTAAAGTTTAGGCATTTTGCGGTGGATGTGCATTCTACTTCCAAATGTAATAACTAGAATATAAATCCCAGAAAAGGGAAGGTATTTAATAAACACCAAAGCGCCTTTGAGAGATGATTGTGCCAAGCTTACCAGTTATCATTAGTTTTATTCAAATTGTTAGGAAAAACTGAAAAAAGAAATTGTTTGGACTTTGTAATTCAAAGACAAATAAAGACTAAGATGAGACTGTTGTCTTTCGAAGTCTGCAGCACCTAAACATCCCCCATGAGATTTAGTTTTGTAATGCAAATATATCGTTCATGTCCTTAATAAGGTCTAATGCCTCATAGGCTCTTAAGGATAATGAGCCAGATTCTCCTTCCTATTACTAAGAAGTGAAATCAATTTCTTCCAAATGGTTAGGGCTCTCTTTGGTGCATCCAGTGAACTCTCATTTACGCTCCGTTTGGCTTTTTCATTCTTGAGTGGCCTTGTACTCCTGGAAGTACTTATATCTTATTAAAGGATCACAATTACTTCTTGACCTTTATACTTCATGCTTCCTAGCTAGCTAGAAGACACGGTGTGAGGTTTGCACATGGGTTCAGTACTCAGTATCGGTTAGAAAGCTTGGTTTCCCTTTGTTTGATATGCCAAGATTGTGCAGACAAGTTCCTGCTAGAGTTGTATTTGGATTTGGGGAGGTTTCTCAACCCCTTACCAATTCTAGTTAATGGTGCAGTTGGGGGAAAGGAGGAGGGAAAGAAAGGGAAGAGGAAAAAGTAGTAGAGGACAGATTCTGTCCCTGGTACCCTGCCTGCATCAGAGTTAACAAAGGAACAATTTGGGTGTAGCTCCTTCTGGGTTAATAATGGCAGGAATGGTGGGGTACCGTTGGATAGGTGCCCTAAAGGGCATAGGGCAAGATAGAGGAGTGTATAGATGCCTTCTGTCTGAGCACCAGTTTCCATTGAGGACGCCATCAAGCCATTTACCTGCTTATTTGATAGTTGCCTAATTCTCTGTATTGTTCTTGCATCCTGAGTTTCAGGCACTAAAGTAATATAAGCTGAAGTAAATCTTAGAATTCATTTTGATTCAGTTCTTTAGTTTACAGGCAAGAAAATGACCCCTAGTTAGAGTGAATGACTGGTTTAAGATCAGGGCTTCAAAGGTGTGAACTGGTTCAGTCATGGCCAATGAAGCGAAACTGGAACAGACCCGAGTTTTTACAATTTGGGCGATCTGGAGCAATAACCAGAATGGGAAAAATTATGGGTCGAAGCTCTGGAATGAAAGACTTGGAAGAAGCTTAGTGAACCCTTTCAGGACTCTGATGCGTGAGACTGGATTATTGGCAGGACTGTGGAGAGTGACACACATTCAAAGCAATGAGATCTGCCGCCATCTTTGAGCAGGGCACCGCTGTTTCCAAAATCCTACGTAAGAGATTTAGTTGCTATGTAACAGATACGCTGCTGCTGCACTTGTTTTCTAAGAGGGAGATTAGGTTTCTAGCAGGGATTTGACCCATAATTTTTCCTGTTCCAGTTGTCGTTCCAGTTCACCCAAATTTTAGAAAATTCGGGTCTGTTCCGGTTTTCTTTCCTTGGCCGTGACTGAACCAGGAAGAACCAGTTCGAAGCCCTGCTTAAGAACACATAGTCAGTGGTGGAGCTTGGGTCAGAACTCAAGTGTCCTAGCTCTTGGTCTTGTGTTATTTCCTCTTACCCCAGGACCTTAATAAAAATCTAGTCCATGCATTTAAATTGATCAGACTTTTTTTTAAGTACCACTCTTTTATTTTAAGGATAAGGTACCATTTTTCTAATTCCTATACAATGCTTAGACTCATACACTTTTGGGGAAATTGAAACTGAACTCTGCTGTCAGAACTTGTGCGTTTATTGTGAACAAGTTCCTATCCCCAGGGGCTGTACATGGTACAGAGATAATTAAGATGCAGTCTTTTACCTCACTCTAGTGAGGAGGAGGAGGTAAAACAATGGCTGCCAAAGGGCAAAGTGAAGTCAGTTTCACAGATGTATAAACAGGGACTCTGGGGCTCAAATGTGGGAGAGACTTCTTCCTTTTCCTGTATTGTACAGCAGAAAATACAGGATTTATGAGTGAGGTGGATTAAATAGATAGGGGGAAAAGATAAAAGGTGGAGCATTTCAGTGGGAGGGAATATCATAGACCAAACTCTGGTGTCAGGAGAGCTGTCAGCTTGCCTCAGAAAACTAGAAGCTCATTTTGCCTGAAGGATAGAGTGGTTGGGGAAGCTAAGGATGGTGTGAGGACTCCGACTCTACCAACTGCACTATAAAAGGGGCAAGGTGGGCAAACCTCACCTTTATCACTAACTGAGTAGATTCCAGCATGAATCCAATTCCCAGCTGGAAGCAGATTTAGGACTCACCTTCACACATTTCCACTCCTCATCACCAGCTACTTCCGTGGCAATTCCTCTGTCTGACCCTAACCATCCAAAGTTAGATCAGACCTCATCCCTGGTATCCTGAGCTGGGTCAAAACATCCCTGGCCACCTGAGGCCTGGTCATCAGGGAGCAGCCATAGGCTCAAGAATCTGCACGACTCCTTGTACTTCAGACCAATTGGTTTCTCTCTCTCTTGTTCCCTGGGACTAGGTCACAAGCTAGAAGGACTCTTATCCTTCTTCATCAACTGCCTGTGCAGGCTTTCTCTATGACCCAGCTACCCAGAGCTAGCTCTACATAAATCAGCTCTGTACTGCCAGCCCCTGCTGGCTCATTGCCCTTGTGAGTTTGTTAATTCTCTGTAACAGTTTACAAAATTCATGGAGACTACTACCTATACTTACACTTACCCATTTATTATCACCAGAAAGGATACAAGTGTAGAGACACATTATGCAGGGTCTGGGAGAGGTCCCGGCACAGGGCCTCCATTGTTCCCACCGACGTGCTGCTCCTTCTTCCATGCATGGATATTTGTACCGATCTGGGAGGCCCCAAAGAGAATGCTCCAAGGTCCCTGGTCCCCTAGTCATTGGGACCTCAATGAATATGCATGACTTGGGCCTTAATGCATAGTTATGATTGATCCAATCAATGAATAGGCATGACTGCATTAGGGCCCCCTCCTTTCCTGAAGTTAGTTCTCCCGGTGTGGGGCCTGTGTAACCTCTACTTGCCTAGCTATTTTGGAAAACAAAGGCATCTTGATTGCTCAGATTATTTTCAGAAACTAGAATCAAAGGGCCAAACCAAGTTCTTTATCGCACAGGTGGATTGAACCTATGTGGTTGAAGGTCAAACATAAGTACGTGTTAAACATATTAAATACATTGGCAGTGACAACTGGGTGTTATTGGCAGTAGATTGTCAATAGTGCTGGAGAGATGGGAGATGAGACAGGGAGGTAGTTGTCTGCCTGAAACATAATAAAGGCTGGAACTGTGCCAGCGATGAAAAGAAGAGAAGCAATTCCAGAACTGTAGACACAGAAAAAGCTATAAACCAGATCCCGTTGCCATCGAGTTAATTCCGACTCATAGCGACCCTATAGGACTCCATAGGGTTCCCCCAGGAGTGACTGGTGGATTCTAACTGCTGACCTTTCTGTTAGCAGCCAAGGGCTTAACCACTGTGCCACCAGGGCTCCAGAAGAAGCCATGATGCTTGGAAATTGAGGGAAGTGTGGTTTAAGGAAATATCAAAGAAGACTAAGGTTTCAACCTTAGAAGACCAAATTTTTCAGGCACCATTATTAGAAGAAAAATCTCATTAGGGGACATGGGGAAGACAGGAGGTTTGGTTACTGTGTCCATGTGTTACACAGGTGGAGATGCTAGGTTGGTAGTCAGAAATGTGGGAAAAGAAAAATCATGAGACAATAAAGATTGGGAAGACTCGACAAAGCCAGGAGAGTGGATGAGATTAGCAAAAAAGTGGGAAGAAGTTGAAGAGCTCACAAAGGATAAGGTTTGGCCAAAGAAAAAGTATAAGGCCCAATAAAAGTAAATAATATACTGGGGAGGGTCCTGGAGGAGACATTGGTGGGCTCAATGATAGGTTAGGAGCCCTGGTGGCACAGTGGTTAAGAGCTCAGGCTGCTAACCAAAAGGTCGGCAGTTCGAATCCACCAGCTGCTCCTTGGAAACTAGGAGCAGTTCTACTCTGTCCTATAGGGTCGCTATGAGTCGGAATCAACGGGTTTGGTTTTTTGGTTTGGTTGCTCTTTGCGTGAATCTTTAGGTGTTCTTTTCTATCTATCCTTCTAGATTTTAAATTCTCTGAGAGCGGAATGTGTCTCTGATCCATTTTCTTTGTAAAACACCCTCCATCAGCTGAGTTTAACACTTTCCATATGGTTCTAGGACTCAAATGTTTGTTGAACTCCTACCCCAAGGATTAGGCTGGGAAACAGTACCAGAAAACCAGTTGCTGTCGAGTTGATTCCGATTCATAGCAACCCTGTAGGACAGAGTAGAACTGCCCCATAGGGTTTCCAAGGAGCACTGGTGGATTTGAACTGCCCACCTTTTGGTTAGCAGCCGAACTCTTAACTATTACGCCACCAGGGTTTCCCGTGAGTACCAGAGAGAAAGTAAATCTGTCAAAGCTTGTGGGAAACTGGTTTGCAAACCCTGGGTGGATAATCAGAATGGTCTGGGTATAGTTTTGCCTGGAGACAGAGATCTTTCAAAGTCCCTTCCAACCCAAGAATTCATAAATGAACATGTGCTTTAGCTGGTGCTTTGAGAAGCAGGAATTGGTATTGTCTAAACCCAACATGGAAGCCCCATTCCTAAAGCAGCCATTGCCTATGAAGCAGGAGAACAACTAGGAGAATAAAAATTTTACCACTTAGCAATTACATTTTTTTACATCCAACCCCAGAAATATCCAAGAAAGGTTGATGAAATGGCAGTTCTAGAAATAGCTCTTCCTAAAATAAAACAGGAGTGAAACCAACTTGGTGTGATCCCAAGAGAGCAGCTGAACAAGAGGTATGCTAGGAGGATAGGAAATTGGTAATGAGAGGAGAGCTGGAGATTACTGATCCATAGAAAGATTGGAGTCCCTGGGTGGTGCGTACAATTGAAGCACTCAGCTGCTAACTGGAAGGCTGGAGGTTCAAGTCTACCCAGAGGTAGCTAAGAAGCAAGGCCTGGTGATCTACTTCCAAAAAATCAGCCATCGAAAACTCTATGGAGCACAGATCTGTTCTGACATACATGAGTCGGAGTTGACTTAATGACAACAGGTGGTGGTGGTAGATAGAAGGATCAGTACTGATAACTGGAAGGAAGATTGGGATGGAGTAGAATCCCATCCCCAGGCTGGCTGTAAGGGAATTTTTTGTTGGCAGTGGTTTTTTGTTTTGTTTTTTATCATTAGCGTCAAGTTCAAGGATGGTCAAACCTCGTGTCCTTGCTATAAGGTCAAAGACTGGATTTTCCCTGATGAGCCTTTCATCAAATGTTCAACACTTGTCAGTTTATAAACTCAAGGCTTGTCTGTAACTAACTTGATGGATGTGTGGCTGGTCTTAGGCTGTTATTTCCCAGTACTAACTTTTATCTGCCAGCAGGAACCTGATAACTAGAATATGTGAGTAATGTACCGGAATCTTGAAATTCTGTGTAATACTATAATTGTGTGGACAGTTATTTAAAAGCATAAACACATTTCTTTTTCCTGAAGACCTGTTTACATTTATACAATGAGGACATGCCAATTAAAAAGAAATGGCTAAATGAATCAGATCTCCCTGTAAGGTTGGCATAGCTATGTGATTCCTGGACATATCCCTCAGGAGATTATGAAATTAATCAAGTCTTATAAATTAGCTTCATAGAAATATGATTATTCTATGCAGTGGGACACATGTAAGTAAAGATGATGGCTTCTTTCTCTGGGAGCCTCGAGGGGCCTAACTTAGGTTTCTCTCTTTCCCTCTAGATCTGTCAGGCAGCAATAGAAGGGCTTTCTATTAGACTAAAGGACTGACAAGCCTCTTCCAGAGCTGATTCTTCTCATTGAAATGAGGTGTGTGAGTGAAAGACATTGGATACCCTGGGAATGTGACAGTGATGTGCTGGGAGATTCTGATGGTTCTGTCATTGGAGACAGGCCCCCACCCCAAATCATTTGCCACACACACTTCATTGATAAGTCTCAGGGTGGCTTCAGGGGTCCCATGACCACTTTGGAGATTCACAGTGAATACAGAGGGTCTAGGTGAGCCCAGATTTTCCTAATAATGTAAGAGCAATGTTAGAAGCAATAATGTAGTGAACTTTTGCCAAACATTTTATTTATTGTCTCATTGATATCACACTAGTCTTATTCATACCATACCCATTTTACAGATGAGGAAACTAAGTCATAGAGAGGTCAAGTAGCTTTACCACAGTTACATGGTTAGTAAGAGGCAGAAGTGGGGTTGATCCCAGTCTTCTATCATGGTAGATTACCTCTGTATTTGTGACCATTGGTTTTTCTTAGTTAAACTGGTCTGGAAGGCTAAGGAGAAACTCCTTGCAGGAAAATGAGGCTAGGGCTGAGGGTGTAAAGAAACTTCTTATTTTCAGCTTTGAATTGGGAATCTAGGGGAGTCCACAATCCCCAAAGAAGGTTGGAACCTTAAATGTGATTCAGAATTTCCCTGTTTCCAAGAGATCACTTAACAGACCTCAGTCACTAATGTTAGACCCCAACCATTAGGAAAGTGGGGGAAATGAGAGCAAGAGGCAAGAAGGCAGCTTAGGGTCTCTGGAGCTCCATGCAATTGAAGATGCAGGCATCCCTTTCCTTAGAGCCCCCTCCCTTTGACCTGAGCAGCAAACCATGCTGGAACACAAAATACCAGGGCAAACAGTCTCAAGTAGCTTTTTCAAAAAGTGATGTCAGTTTCCAGAGTATATCCTCTCCCTATATGATATTCTTTGTTATGGTAGTGATGTGCACAAATGCATTCATTCAACAAATATATCAGGGTCAACTAATTGCAAGGATCACTGGCTCACTGCTTCCCATTGGAGCTAAACCTGTATTTATAAACAAAAATATATCAGCAGTGGTTTGGTGGTAGAATTCTTACCTTCCATGTGGACGATCTGGGTTCAATTCCCAACCAGTGCACCTCAAGGGCAGCCACTACCCATCTGTCAGTGGAAGTTTGGGTGTGGCTATGATGCTGAACAGGGTTCAGCAGAGCTTCCAGACTAAGATGGACTAAGGAAAAAAGGCCTGGCAATCTACTTCTGAAAGTCAGCCAGTGAAAACCCTATGGGTCACAACAGTCCAATCTCATTGTGCATGGGGTAGACAACTTGAGGGTAGCTAACAACAACAACAAGCTCCCTGAGGGCAATAACTTTGTTTTCATCAGCATAACATCCACACAGCCCTTTGAATGGTTCCCAGTACATGACAGACAGCTGATAAATATTTGTTGAATGAATGAAAAGAAAGAAAAATGTTGCCCATGGGCATACATATTTTTCCCAGTCTGTTTTAGCAGTCAGATCATTTTTGTTGCAGGTGACAAACACCCAATTTACCTTGTCTTAAGCTAAAAAATTTTATTAGCTTGTATTACTAAAAGTTCAAGAGTTAATTTGGCTCTAGGCAGAGCTGGGTGAAAAAGGTCAAGTCACACAGACAGTATTTATCATTCTTTTTCCACACAGTGTCTGTTTCTCAATATGTTGGGTTTACTCTTAGATTCTTTTCACTATGGCATTCCCCACAGAAAGGGTTTCTTTCACAGTAGTTCCAACCAAGTCCTAGGTTGAGCTTCACTGGAACATCATGAGTGTCTTAGTTATCTAGTGCTGCTATAACAGAAATACCGTAAGTGTATGGCTTTAACAATCAGAAATTTATTCTCTCACAGTTTAGGATGCTAGAAGTCCAAATTCAGGGCTCCAACTCTAGGGGAAGGCTTTCTGTCTTTGTCGGCTCTGGGGGAAGGTCCTTGTCTCCTGTCAACATCTGTGAGCCCAGGGTTCCTTGGAGATCTCCATGTGTCTTGGCATTAATCTTCCCCTGGGTCTAGGAGGTTCTTAGCACAGGGACCCCGGGTGCTCTTCTTTCTTGGTGGTAGTGAGATCCCTCTCCTCTCTACTCGCTACTCTCTCCTTTTATTCTTATAAGATAAAAGGTGTGACTCAGGCAAGGGTGTGACTTGAGTAAGGGTGTAACTTGAGTCACACCTTCTTGTAAGGCTGTGACTGAAGATACATCCCACACTGATCCTGCCTCATTAACATATAAAAAACCTCATTACTGTAGAATTGATTCTGACTCATGGTGGTGCTGTAGGACAGAGTAGAACTACCCCACAGGGTTTCCTAGGAGAGGCTGATGGATTTGAACTGCCGACCTTTTGGTTAGCAGCTGGATGCTTAACCACTGTGCCACGAGGGCTCCGTCCATTAACATATAGAGGTTAGGATTTATATCACAAAGTGGGGGCTAATTACCTCAGATCACAAAATGGAAGATAACCACACAATACTGGGAATCATGGCCTAGCCAAGTTGACAGGTATTTTTGGGGAACACAGTTCAATCCATGACAATGGTCACGTGATCATTCCTAGAACCAATCACTGTGGTAGAGTGTGGAGACTGGTTGGTCAGACCTGGGTCACATGGCCATCTCTGGAGGGAGAAGGTGGTGTTAGCCTCAACCCTCAAATCCTTCAACTTAGTGTAATGGAAAAATGATTCCCCACAGGGAAATAGAGGTGCTGCTATCGGAAGATGAAAGAGTCTGAGCAAGTTGAACCTAGAAAGACCCGTTACATCCAAGTACACTAAAAATGTTAATGGTGATCGTCTGTAGTGATAAAATTACAAGTATTTTTTCCTTTATGTTTTCTACGAATAAAGTATTTTTATCAGGAAAAAGCAGTAAGCCTTTTTTAAAAGTCTCTGAGAAAATAAAGTCTCTTTAAAGGTTTAAATCACTCCCTCTACTGAGGAGATTCTTGTTCAGATCAAGAGAATGTTTCAAACTTCCAGAATTTTTCCTTTCTTTCAACAATTTCTGTCATCATCACTGTCTCCTATTAATTCTGGCTTCTTCAGGGATTTTCTTTTTTTTAAATTGTGCTTTAGATGAAGGTTTACAAAACAAACTAGTTCTCATTAAGCAGCTAGTACACATATTGTTTTATGACACTGGTTAACAACCCCACAACATGTCAACACTCCCTTCTCGACCTTGGGTTCCCTATTACCAGCTTTCCTGTCCCCTCCTGCCTTCTAGTCCTTGCCCCTGGACTGTTGTGCCCTGTTAGTCTCATTTTGTTTTATGGGCCTGTCTAATCTTTGGCTGAAAGGTGAACCTCAGGAGTGACTTCATTACTGAGCTGAAAGGGTGTCCAGGGGCCATATCCTTGGGGTTTCTCCAATCTCTGTCAGGCCAGTATGCCTGGTCTTTTTTTGTGAGTTAGAATTCTCTTCTCCATTTTTCTCCAGCTCGGTCTGCGACCCTGTATTGTGATCCCTGTCAGAGCAGTCAGTGGTGGTAGCGGAGTACCATCTAGTTGTACTGGACTCAGTCTGGTGGAGGCCGTGGTAGTTGTCGTCTATTAGTCCTTTGGACTAATCCTTCCATTGTATCTTTATCTTTCTTCGTTATTCCTTGCTCCTGAAGGGGTGAGACCAGTAGAGTATTTCAGATGGCAGCTCACAAGCTTTTAAGACCCCAGACACTACTCAGCAAAGTAGAATGTAGAACATTTCCTTTATAAACTATGTTATGCCAATTGAGCTAGATGTTCCCCGAGACCATGGTCCAGGGGGTTTTCTTTTGTTACCTAACCTGGCTTTGCCACTCCCCATGGCTCTGAAGGTCCCTCAAAGAGTTCTGTTAAGTATTAAAAATATTTCATCTTTAAAATAGTTAAACTATTATGACTTTAGTTCAGATTTCAAGGTGACTATCTCTCTTTTAAAAGGCATACCCTAACTAAACAGAAAAAAGTTGCCATGGAGTTGATTCCAACTCATGGCAACCCCGTGTGTGTCAGATTAGAACTGTGCTCCATAGGGTTTTCAATGGCTGATTTTTCGGAAGTAGATGGTCAGGCCTTTCTTCTGAGGTGACTCTGGGCAGACTCAAACCTCCAACCTTTGGGTTAGCAGATGAGTGTGTTGACCATTTTTACCACCCAGGGACTCTACACCCTCACTGCTACTCTTTAAACCTCTAGAAAAGGACATCACGTTTGGTAAAGTGGTGGGTCAATGAAAACGAGGAAACCCTTCATGAGATAGACTGACATGGTGGTTGCAACAACGGACTCAAACATACAAACAATCAGGAAGATAGTGCAAGACCGGGCAATACTTCGTTCTGGTATACATAAGGTTACCATGAGTCAGAGACGCCTTGACGGCAACTAATAACCACCACAACAAGCTGATGAGAATTCCCAAAGGAGTTTTTAGCATAATTCTGAGACGTTCTTGCATGTGTGTTGTATGGCATTCTGGGATGATTTATTTCCATGAGCTGACATGATTATGCCTCATTGTGGAAGCAGTTGAAGAAAGCTGCTGGTGGTCCAGGTGTAACACTGATGCCTAAATCGAAGCAGAAGCATCGAAACAAAAACAAAAAAAGCATCAAATCTAAGAAAATACACAGACGCACACACACAAGCAATAAAAGGAGCCAAAGTGGAAAGAATCGACTATTAGAAAAGAGAATATATTAAAAGGTAGAACACAGATAGTGAAAAACAGACTGCAAAGCAAGGATAAAATTAGATAAATTTAAAATGACTTGTTGCAAAAGATGAATCAGCAAGGCTGTATAGGCCAGTGTTGAGAGAAGCAGGTAGTGGCTATGTCATTTATTTTAATATCCCTGCTGCTTGCACAGATAAGGCCCTCAGAAAATAACTTGTGAAGGTGAATGAACATGATAGCCATGTGACCAGGGGGGGCAGTGGCCCCTCTGTCATGATGACTCATCCAAGACTGGGCTTTTCCAACTTTCTTCCACGTTGCTGACATTTGAGGTCATGTGCTTTGCTATTCATGCTGCTTCCTACACTTGGTTTATTTTGAAAAACATCTAGAGTCCTAATAACATGGCAGTGGGATGTGAGAGCATAATATTGCTAATGATAAACGACTGCAACTATGACTTACTAAGTACTTAATTTTTTCTCTAGTTTTTACTGGAATTTGCCTAACGAGTGAAGATTTCTAGAAACTATTATAGAATCTTATTATTTTTAAATTGCCTTTTTATTTTAAGGATCCCTGGTAGTACAGTGGGTTAAGAGCTCGGCTGCTAACCAAAACGTCGGCAGTTCGAATCCACCACCCCTTGGAAACTCTATGGGGCAGTTCTACTCTGTTCTATAGGGTCGCTGTAAGTTAGAATCAGCAGTAACGGGCTTTTTCCCCCTTTTAAGTGTTGCACATGCGCTTGTTTTGAAAAAATCAAAACAACACAGAAAAGTAAATGAATAAAAGTAAAAAATTTTCTTCTCCCCAATAGTACTTCGTATAGGTAATCACTTGTTGTTGTTAGTTGCTGTCAAGCCAGCCCCCAACTCATGGCGCCCCATGTACAGTGGGATCAGACAATTGTGATCCATAGGATTTCATTGGCTGATTTTTTGAAAGCAGACTGCTAAGTTTTCTTCCTGTCTGTCTTAGTGTGGAAGCTCTACTGAAACTTGTTCAGCATCATAGCAATATGCAAGCCTCCAGTGGCAGATGAGTGCTGGCTGCACGTGAGATGGTTGCTACACGAAAGGCAAGCGTTCTACCACTGAACCACCGCTACCCCCTAGGTAACCACTCAAAAACCCATTGCTGTTGAATTGATTCCTACTCATAGCAACCCTATAGGGCAGAGTAGAACTGCCCTACAGGGTTTCTGAGGTTGTGAATCTTTATGGAAGCAGACTGCCATATCCTTCTCCCACAGAGCTGCTAGTGGGTGGGAACCGCCGACATTTTGGTTAGCAGCCAAGTGCATTAACCAGCTGCATCACCAGGGCACAGTATATTCTTTTCCTTCTAGATATTTTCTATACATATAAATACATATAATTTTATATAAATGGCATCATCCTAAACATCACACCCTGTAACTTGATTTATTTATCAAATATATCTTAGATACTTTTCTATGTCAATGCATTTAGAAATTTTGTTGCACTGATATACCATAATGAATTATATGCTATATTTAATCACTTCCCTACTGATAGACATTTTGATTATCCCTTATATTTTTGTAAAAAAAAATGCTTTTGAGTGGAAATTTTCCTTTATTCACAGAATAGGCAACTAGGGTCCAAGGCTGATGGCAAAGTGGAGCAAAGTACTCCATATCCCAGAGAGAGATAGCAATAAGTTCTCAACAGTTGAGTTAGAAGCTTTCCTGAAGACCTCTTAGAAGGTGGCCCAACTTTGCTAAACTCAGCCATCACCCTGGTCTACATGAGCAGAAGACTGAGAGGAGGAGAGTGAGGGAATTATCAAGAATCATTGCCTGGTTCGTTGTGTGTCCCGTTTCTGCCCCTTCAAAACCAAGTATGGGTTGCTCCCAGAGAATCATGGGTAAAGACTCGGAACAGCTGCCACAGAGAGACTGGGGTCTTGCTCCCAGTTGGATAGCTGCATAGGCAGTGCACTTGTGGGGTCTGCCCTGATCCTACCTGAGCCAATAGTAAGAACACCAGAGAGAGGGTGGTGTGGGTATCCTGTGACCCATGGATGGTAATGGACTTAAGCTATTTCTCAGGACCCCATCCAAGGTGACAAGGCCCCAGCCAGAGGCTCTGCCAATTACCGAGGTCAGGGTGAGGAGGTGGAGTCAGGCCAGGTCAGTATCAGAGAAGTGGGCAATGGTAAGGCCCCACAGGCCTCATACAAGCATCTACGAGAGGGAAGGTGGTTATAGAGAACTGAACCCCTCCATTCCAGCATGCAGACTGGAAAGAGGAAGAAATGAACAGTCTATACTTTTCCCCATCCCCTCCTCACCCCAGCCTACCCAGCCCCTTCCCTCTGATCTGAGGTGCTGGAGTAGGAGGAGGGATGGAAGAGTTCTTCCTAACCCAAGTTCCCTGACATTCAGCTTTGGCCAGTGAAGGAGACGAGCTTTTAAGATGAGAAATTGGCGGTTTTTAATTGGATTGGATTTTAATAGTGGAAAGTGACAGGATAACACTCAATGGGGAAGGGAGATTGAACATAGCACAGTTGGGAATAGCAGTGATTAGAGAAAATATTAACTATTCCATGTTTGCATCACTACCCAATTCAGACTCCTCAAAAAAAATTATTTGGCAGTAAACATCTCTTTTACATATACCTTGATATACATCTGTGAGTATTCTGCACTATGGAGTCTCTGAGTGGCTCAAACAGTTAAGTGCTCTACTGTTTGCCAAAAGGTTGGTGATTCGAACTCACCCAGAGGTGCCTCAGAAGAAGGGCCTGGTGATCTGCTTCCAAATTGTCACAGCCTTGAAAACTCTGTGGAGCACAGTTCTACTCTGCACATATGGGGTTGCCTTGAGTCAGAATCAACTCGATGGCAACAACAACAATACAACAGTTCTGCACTATATATGACTATAATTGGAATAGCTAGTCAGAGAGTATCTACATTTAAAATTTTGATAAATACAATCAAAAATCATACCTCAGTTTACACTCACAGCCACATGCCACTTGCACAAAATATTAAAGCCTTACAATTTTAAAGATACGTTTAACTTTCAGGAAATGAAATTTTATTCAAATTGTCTTACTCTAGAGTGGGGGTAGCAAGCTGTGGCCTGTCAGCAAATCCAGCCCGCCACCTATTTTTGTACATAAAATTTTACTGAAGTATAGCCACATTAATTTTTTTACCTATTGACTATGGCTGCTTTTGTGCTACAATGATGGAATTGAGTAGTTGCAACAAAAATTGTGTGGTCCTTGAGACTTCTGGGCAACATGGTTCTATAGACAGAAGCACCATGTGGTCCCTCCATAGCAAAGGCCCAAAAAACTAAGTCAAACAGAGACAAACGTCAATCCTGAAACCCTAAGCATCAAATAAAGAGATAACTCAGCCAAGCACCAAATGGAATAAGAAACTGACAGAGAACAAAGAGCAAGGAGAGATAACGTGCAGAGGTCCCCTATCAGCTAACGCAGCACAGATTCGCTATCTTGGACTCCTGTTGGAGATTGGAGTACAGGGAAAACAGGAAAGCAGCTTCACAGAGCTCCCAGCAGGAGTCAGAACAACTGGTAACCAGCAATATATGCTTTCCCACCCCCTACCCTTCTTCACCCCCACTCGGCCTCCTTTACTTCCTGCGGCCACAGTCTCTTGGTTGGGAGGCACTGGCTTCAGTCTTGTGCCACTTGGATTCCACCTGCCCACACTGACTGGCTCCCTGAGTGCCATTTCTTTGTTGCTGGTGTGGCTTTTTTCTGCTTCTTTTGGTTTCTTCCATACCTCTCACCACCTTCCCCTCCTTTCTCTCAAATATCTGGCTCCATTTGCCATCTTTACTTCTTCCTGAAAGGCTGTGAAACACTGCTCGACTGTGGAGCTGCTTCCTGGCCCGCACCACCACGCTAGTGGGATCCCTGGGGCTTTTTTGTTTGTTTGTTTGCTTTGATTTGTTCTGTTTTGATTTGTTTGTTTGTTTTCTTTTTCTTTTCTAATCTTGGAGCCCCTTCTAGCTGGGCTGTACTGCGTGGCTTGGGAGCTACTTCCTCAGTCTGCACAGGTGTGTGGCGGGATCCCTGGGGTCATTTCTTTTTTGTTGTTGTTTGTTTTCTTGTTATTTTTTGTTTTTTTTTCTTTTCTCTCTTCTTCCCTTTTTGTCTTTCGTCATTTTTCAGGTTCTCATCTCTCTATTCTTACCTTCTCTTCCTGTCTCCTGAATACCTAGTGCTGTGTGGCACCTCTACACCTTCTAGCCAGGCTGTACTTTGCAGCCTGGGAACCACTTCCCCAGTCTTCATAGCCACACCAGTGGGATCACTGGGGGCTTTTCTTTTTTCTAATTTTTATGTATTTATTTTTCCTTTTACCTTTTTTCTTTTTTTTCCCTTTGGCTTTTCTCCATTTCTCAGTCTCTCATCTCTCCACTCCAATGGCAAGCTCCTGTAGCACTCTTTTTTGTTTGTTTGTATGTTTTTGGCTCCTGTTCCTCTCTCCTCTCCCATACCCATCTTAGCTCCACACATCACAATCTCCTCCCTCCTTCCTGCCTACCTGTACCGTGCGCTGAACATAACACCCCCAAACAGCACAGGCACAGCCTACTGGAACCTGCCCTGCACTGATTCCCAGCCCACCCTGTTGGCCCTAGTACGTGCCACAAACAACCTATCCCAGCAACTCCCCTTGAGCTGGACATGCCCTGCTACACTATAGCTGAGCAACTGACCCTGTCTGTTGAACAAGGAGGCAAAAAGTATTGTGCCTACAAACTTAGACCACACAGCCTGCCTGCTCAGACATAACCAAATAAAACAAAAAAGCAGGAAGAAACAAACAAATCTACAATCAATGAATGAGGAAAATAACTACTGTCCCAAAGACAGCAGACAATATCAAAACATATTAAAAAACAGGACAGGATGGTTCCAGTAGTTGCCCAAAATAAAACACCAGATGACTTTCCAGTAGAGAAAAAGGCACTAGAACTACCTGATATGGAATTCAAATCTCTAATCTTCAGAGCTATCCAAGAGTTGAAGCAAAAAGCAGACAAAAATGAGGAAAAAATAGACAAATTCATGGAAAATACAGGCAAAAAAAACGGAGAAATTCAGGAAAATAATACAGGAACAAAATGCCAGAATAAATTCACAACTAGAAATCATACAAAAACAACAATTATAAATCCAAAAGATAAACGATTTCAGAAATGAACAGTGTCATAGAAGGGCTGAGGAGCAGGTTTCAAATGATGTCTTAGTCATCTAGTGCTGCCATAACAGAAATACCACAAGTGGATGGTTTTAACAAAGAGAAATTTATTTCCTCACAGTCAAAGTAGGCTAAAAGTCCAAATTCAGGGCATCAGCTCCAGGGGAAGGCTTTTTCTCTCTGCCGGCCTTCTCATCAATGTTCCCCTGGACTAGGAGCTTCTCTGCTCAGGGAACCCAGTCCAAAGGACGTGCTCTGCTCCAAGCACTGCTTTCTTGATGGTATGAGCCCCCTGTCTCACTGCTCACTTCTGTCTTTTATAACTCAAGAGATTGCCTCAGGACACAATCCAGTCTTGTAGATCAGGTCCTGCCTTACTAACACAACTGCCACCCATCCTCCCTCATTAACATCATAGAGGCAGGTTTACAACATACAGGAAAATTACACAGTACCAAGAATCATGGCCTAGCCAAATCGATACACACATTTTTTGGGGAGACATAATTCAAACCATGACAGACGATGGAAGAGAGAATCAGTGAAATCGAAGACAAATGCTTGGATACAACTCTGAGGAAAAATCAGAAAAAAAGAATGAAGAAAAATGAAGAAACCCTGAGAATTATGTAGGATACCATCAAAGCAAAAATTTGTGAGTGATCGGAGTTCTAGAACGGGGGAGAAAACAGGAAACACAGAGAGGATCATTGAAGAACTGCTAACAGAAAATTTCCTCAGTATCATGAAAGACGAAAAGCTGACCATCCAATAAGCTAAACGAACCCCTCATAGGATAGACCCCAAAATATTGTGTGGTCCGCAGAGGCTACAATATTTACTGCCTGGCCCTTTACAGAAAAACTTTCCTGATCCCTGCTCTAGAGAAGTCAGAGGCTTAAAAAGACTTGCACCATGTCCTGTGGATCAGCAAATATAACTCTTGACTAGCAGTTAAAGGAGTATGTATTTAAGTGCCCGATGTTAATAGTTCTGGTGCCACATTGTCCAGAGCCTTTAGGTGACCCCTGATTCTTGAACTAATTCAGGGAAAACTAGAACCAAAAACCAAACCCATTGCCATCGAGTTAATTCTGGCTCATAGTGACCCTATAGGACAGAGTAGAACTGCCCCATAGGGTTTCCAAGGAGCACCTGGTGGATTCAAACTGCCGACCTTTAGGTTAGCAGCCGTAGCTCTTATCCACTACGCCACCAGGGTTTCCTACTTCAGGGAAGGAAGTATTAACTAAGCCAGGGTAGTCACTGCATTGCCATATGGCCATGGGCTAATGAGGAACACTTGTAATTTGATTTCCTCAGGGCAAGAGTATAGGACAAAGAAGCAGACTGGAGGCAACTTCAAGGCTGAGAGCCACAAAGAATAAATTCCAGGAGGTGCAGAGCTGGTGACGTGGGGCGTGGACAGGGTTGCAGTAGCCTGTGCCGATACCCTAGTCAATTCTACTGCTCACCTGGGCATCCTGCATAAGTGCTCTCCCTGGACCTGAAGAATCTGTCTTCAAATCTGAAGAAACACAATTGTCCACTTCTTTTTCCCCCTGCCTTCATAAGAACCTCATCCTTGCTAAGCCAAACTCACCTCCAGTTTCTCCTGAGTGACCTTTACCTAATTACGTGCATAGTACATCTTTGTAATATCACCTGTCTAATAGTCACCTAATATCTCTAAATTACGTTTTGAAGAAAGCCTAACTTATTATCAAAAATAATTTGTTGAAGGAGAATTTGATGATCAAGTTCCAATACGTGGAGAGACATCAAATTCTCCTTCAACAAATTATTAATAACATATAGTGATTTGGAGCAGGTGGGAAGCAAGATTGGAGACAGAGGGAAAGGTCAAGAGGTTTCTTCAAGGAAAAAAATGGTGAAGACTTGAACTAAAATATTAGCAGGGAGAATGAGCAGGAGGGGACAGGGTCCGTCTGCAGGACTGGATGACCAATTGGGTTGTGAAGAAATGGTAGTGAGGTAGAAAGAAAGAAAAAGTGAGAAGGGATGCAAGTGTAGGGGTTTGGGTGCCCAGGCGATAGGCAGAGACATTCACTAGGATGGGGAGTGTACTAGCTAGCTATTGCTGTATAACAAATCGTCTCAAAACTTAGCACCTTAAAACAACAAACATTCATTATCTCACAGTTTCTGTGAGTCAGGAATTCAAGAGTGGCTCAGCTGGAGGGTCTGGCTCAGAGTCTCTCATGAAGTTTCAGTCAGAAAGCTGGGGCTGTAGTCATCCGAAGGCTTAACTAGGGCTGGAGGATCCATCAAAGAATTTATGGCATTTTTTTAAACCACCACAGAGAATGTTGTTAGGTGTCATCGAGTCAGTACCGACTCATAGCAACACTATGTACAATGGAACAAAACACTGCCCGGTCCTGTGCCATCCTCATGATTGTAGTTATGCTTGAGCCCATTGTTGCAGCCACTGTGTCAATCCATCTCCTTGAGGGTCTTCCTTTTTTTCACTGACCTTCTACTTTATCAAGCATGATGTCCTTCTCCAGGGACTGATCCCTCCTGTTAACATGTCCAAAGTACATGAGACAAAGTCTCTCCATCCTTGCTTCCAAGGAGCATTCCAGCTGTACTTCTTCTAAGACAGATTTGTTCATTCTTCTGGCAGTCCATGGTATATTCAATATTCTTCGCCAACACCATAATTCAAAGGTGTGTAGGTAATTTGTGGAAAGAAGGTGTTGAATTCAGTTTTGTACACGTTGAGTTTGAGATGCCTGTGAGTAATCCACATTCTAAACTGTAAATTCACTTCATAGACTACTATATGCCCCTCCCCAGTGTGTGATTAGGCCATCTAATTTAATCTTCTGAACAATAAACAAATCTACTCACCTGTATTAAGGTTATAGAGAAAATACCCTGCAAGTAAGAGATAGGAATCTCTACATGTCGCCATTCACACCAAGGATTTAATTATTGTCTGAAAAGCAAAATGGGTTAAATGGTACTTAGGCTTTCCTTCTATTCCTGCTCAGTGTTCCTCATACTTCTGTGTGTTCATAAGATTTACTGTAAGGGATTTCACACATAAAATCATGTATGTCATCATTCAGGGGGACCTTTATGAATTTTTTAAAAATACATGTTCTATTTTTATTGCTGTTGAGAATATACACAGCAGAACATACACCAGTTCAACAATTTCTACATGTACAATTCAGTGACTAATTACATTCAAGTTGTGCAACCATTCTAACCCTCCTTTTCCAAGTTGTTTCTCCCCCATAAACTCACTGCTCCCTAAGGTTCCTATCTAATCTTCCGAGTTGCTGTTGTCAGTTTGATCCCATATAGATAGATCTTAAAAGAGCACAATGCTCAAGGCAGACATTCTTTGTTAGTTAAATGGAACTATTGTTTGGATTTAAGAAGACTTCTGGGGATGTTTTTGGTTTATGGTTTAAAGATTATCTCAGAGCAGTAGTTTCAGAGGTTCATCTAGCCTCCATGGCTCCAGAAAGTCTGGAGTCCATGAGAATTTGAAATTCTGTTGTGCATTTTCTCCCTTTTGATCAGGATTCTTCTGTAGAATCTTTGATCAAAACGTTCAGTAATGGTAACTGGGCACCATCCACTTCTGGTTTCATGGTAAAGGAGGCAGTTGTTCATGGAGGCAAGTAGACACACATTTCGTTTCCTCCTGCTGTTCATTTCAAGGATTTTCCAAGAGTCATTTGGACTACAAGTGATTTTTTTCTACCTGCAAAATTTTGGAATCAAACTCTGGGTAAGAGGATTGCATTGTATCCCTCTTCTCTGAAACCTTGAGAACAGGCATCTGTGGTTTGTGGGGTTTTGCAAATCCCGTACAGTGCTTGTCTTCCTACTGTTTGCTTTCTTCTGTTTTTCCTGTTCTCACCTCCTTGCTTCATTTTATTGCAGTAGACGAGCTTCTGGGACTCTTCTTCTGCTGGGCCATGGCTCTTGTCTGTTCCAGGGTGAATGAGGCACAGCTGGGTAACTAACTGATACCAAGAGTCTGATTTAATGGGCACGAACCCAGCTTCCTATTGTGGGGCTAGGACTCGCATCCTTTTTGTGGCATGGTATCAGCTTGATTAGGCTGAGTATGAAACCCAGTGCAGCCTCAATCTTGCCTTCCACCTTGAGGATTTTGATAAGTGCTCTAGGTTCAGAGAGCAACATGTACTGTTATCTTAAATCGTGCGGCCTGCTTTATAACACAATAAACCTGAATTGTCAGTTCTCTAACCACTGGCCTTGAAAGGGCTAATTTATGTAGTTAGCAAAGGAAGTCAAGCAACTCATAAGAGGTTTTGTTTGTTTTTTCTTTTATTTCTAGAGAAAGCAATTTTATCAGCCTGAAATATCTTACTTAGAAACTCTGATATAAAGGAACTTTCTCTTTATGTCAACATTTTCCCAAAATATATCAGTATAGCCATCCGGTATTTTTCTAAAGAACAATTAAGCCCACATCTTGACCTGCTTCCCTACTTCCTATGGGTCTGCACTTTTTAGTGGCCAATCTTGTAAGAATGGTTTTTCCTGGAAAGTGTTGCTGCCTGCAGCTGAGAGTCCCTGCCTGCCAGGAAATATGGCCATCTAACAGTGGTGTCGTGTATGAGCCAAGTCTTGATTTACTGACCATTTCCTATTAAAAAGAACCTGATCTCAGGCAAGACTAATCCAACAACAACAATTAAATTCCTCCAGATTCAGAAATGCTGAAGGAATATAAAATGAGCTTAACTTTGTACCTGGTCTAAAGGCAAGAGGGTGTATTTAACAACGTTCTAAAGGTTTTTGCATTTGTGTTCCAACTATCTGTGATGTCAGAACTGCCATACTTCTGCAATTAGAGTTTTTTTTAAATTAAGATGTATTAGCACCAGAAACACAAATTCTGCTAATATACATGGGATAGATTCTCAAATCGGAGAATCCCGTTTATGTCACTGTTCCCCACCTGGTGGTATTCAAGATCATTAGAGGTGCTGCACGGACTTAGTATAAATAGCATTGAAGCACATACAAGCCTGGTTCTTTTTCTAACTTTCTGGGTTGAGTTAGCTAATTCAGTCCAGCTTATTTTTTTCTTGTCTGAGTTTAAGGCTATTTATTTTCCTCTAGAAACTACTTTAGCAGCTTTCACAAGTTTTGACATGTAGGACTTTTTTGTTCAGTTTCTTTACAAGTGTGTTTTCATTTTTCCAAACTGTCATTTTTGTGATTAATTTCTGAATGTATGGTCCTGAGGTCAGAGAATTTGGTTCATATGATATTGATTTTTAGTATTTTATGAGACATTCTGTATGGTCAGTTTTTGTGAGTTTGAAAATGTATTTTTGTTGTTGTCATTGAGTGTAGGACATCTGTCCATTAGATTGAGCTATATTAAGTCTGGAGCCCTGGTGGCACAGTGGTTAAGATATCTTCTGCTAAACAAAAGGTCGGCAGTTCAAATCTACCAGCCGCTCCCTGGAAACCCTAGGTGGCAGTTCTGCTCTGTCCTGTAGGGTTTGCTATGAGTCAGAATAAACTTGATGGCAATGGGGTTTTCTAATATTAATTCTATTGTTCAGATTTTCTACATTCTTAGGCATTTCTTCTCAGATTGATTTATAAATTCTTGAGGGGTATATTCAAATTTACCCCCATGAATTTAATTTTTCCCTATAATGTATATGCAGTTTTTGTTTTACATACTTTGAGGCTATACTGACAAAAGCATGTTGGTTCTAGATTATTATATCTTCTTGAAGAATTATTGCTTTTATCACTAAAAAAGCACTTCAGCCTTAATGCTTTTCTGTCTAAAATCTATTTCGTTTGCCATTAATATCGCTACACTCACTTTCTTGTGGTTAATATTTTTCTGCTGTATCTTTTTATACCACTTCGTTTTCAACACTTCCGCATCATTATGTTTTTTATGTTCCTTTCTTAAACAGCATGGCTGGTCAGGCAAAGTGACACTATGACAAACAACCCCAAATCTTAGAGGTTGAAGACAACAAAGATTTATTTCTTGTTCACGTTATAGTGTTAGGCAGTGTCCAAGATGAGGAGGGTTCTGCTGCATTAATTGTCCCCAGTTCTCATAGGTTGCTGTTTATTTTCCACCCCAGATTCCATTCAGACCGCACATTCAGAGGCCAGAGGATAGAAGTTTTCCCATCCCCTTTAATTGAAGGGGGCAACTTTTTAAGTTCCAAGGCTTTCTTTAGTTGTTTAGATCTAGCCTTTCCTTCCATTCCCTGGAGGTCACTTCTCCTGTAAATGTGAGAACCGTGGTCATACTTCCGAGGGCCTGTGTCCAGTCCAAAACCATGTGACCTACCTTTTCATCGACTTTCTCTAGAAACCCTTATTTTCTAGCGCTTGAGGATTTCCCTTGGTTTCTTTCAAATTTGGAAATGTAGCAATTATTTTGGGGGCGTTCCATCCTGTGCAGAATTTCTTTGTATTTGTGATGGCGCACAGCATTATGCCTTTGGTAAACGTAGCTAACACTTGCTAATCTCTGTTTTTAACAAAGAGAATGCCTCAGAGTGAGAGCCCAGGGATGGCTACCTTGAGTTGAATGACATGATTTTATTTTTATTATGTTTAATTTATGTAGTTATTCCTTTTAGGCAAGTAATGCTAAGTTTCCATATACACTAGTAATGCAAACCTTCCTTTAAAAATAAATGTATCTAACTAAAATAAATCAATTTAAAGAAAAATATTAAGTAAATGGATAGATGATATATGGCTCTAAGAAAAAACCCATAAAGGTGATATATTAATGCTCAGGCTTAGGGAATATTTTTAAGTATTCAGTGCCCTTCTGAGCTTTTGTCCTATTTTTTAAAATGTTCTCTCATGCATTAGTAACCTAGGCAAGAAGATATGTACCATATGTGTGAAATGAATTATCCATATTAGGAAACAAAATTTTGAGTACGTGTAAGTCAGGTATTCCCTTCAAAACAAGCAAAGGCCAGCTAGTCAGAATGTTGTGGTAATTCCCTTCAGCTAAAGATTAGACAGCCCCATAAAACAAAACAAGACTAATGGGGCACAACAATCCAGAGACCAGGACTAGAAGGCAGGAGGGGACAGGACAGCTGGTAATAGGGAACCCAAGGTTGAGAAGGGCCAGTGTTGGCACGTCATGGGGTTGTTAACCAAGGTCATAAACAATATGTGTACTAACTGTTTACTGTGAAACTATTCTGTAAACCTTCATCTAAAGTACAATAAAATAAATAAAAAGAATGTTGTGGTAATAAATAACCCCAATATTTCAGAGCAGAGTAAAACAGAGCCTCATTTTTTAAAATAGATTTTAGACAGAGACTCATTTCTTGATCACATGTCTAACAAGGCTTTTTAGCCGGGGCCTCTGCTCATTGTAAGCACTCGAACACAGCCTGTCGGAGCCTTTCGACAGCCATCAAGACAGAGAAGAGGAAGAGACGCCTCACGCATTGGCTTCTAAGGCAGCTGTCACTTCTGCTCTAATTCCGCTAGCCAAAGCAAGTCACATGATCACCTTAACTTCAAATCCATTGCTGTTGGGTCAATTCCAACTCACAGTCGACCCTATAGGACAGAGTAGAACTGCCCCATAGGGTTTCCAAGGAGCAGCTGATGGATTCAAACTGCCAAGCTTTTAGTTAGCAGCCCTAGCTCTTAACCACTGCACCACCAGGGCTTCCTTAACTTTAAAGGGGGCAGGAAAGTGCAATATTACCATGTGTTCAAAAGGCTGAAGAGTCCAATATTTGGTGAAGAACAGTAGTGACTATAACACCATCCAGCAAAGACTATAAACAGTTCCATCCTCTAGATGGAGCCATGCAGCTGAGCATCTGTTTGGGAGGTCAGCTGCAGTAGAGTCAGATTTGTGTGTACAACTCCCTCGACCTCTTTATTTGCTACGAGTTGGAATCAACTCGACAGCAAAGAATATATATATATATGTATATATGTGTGTGTTTGTATATATGTACATACATATATTCAGAAAAGGAGTCTTGGGTGGTGCAGACAGGTAACACACTCCGCTGCTAACTGAAAGGCTGGAAGTTTGAGTCCATCCAGAGAGGCACCTTGCAAGAAAGGCCTGATGATCTGCTTCTGAAAAATCAACCATTGAAAAACCTCTGGAGTACATTCTACTCTGAAACACATGGGTCGCCGTAAGTTGGAATCAACTCAATGGCAAGGGCTTTATAAACAGAAAACCCGAAATGTAATAATTGCTACAAGTGGATAAAATCAGTCCTTCACGCTGGACTGATTTGTTGCCTAATCAGATCCTGAGACGTTTCCATAACTGATCATAAAACTGACATCCTTCATAATCGGCAAGTACTTTATTTGGTCACTTCACTTCCACAGATATTTATGGGCCTCACAGATGGGTATAGTTCACTTTAAGTATTTCCAGTGAGCACAACTTGGGTTTCTCCCAAATTTGCCTGAAGCCTTTTCTGGCTCAGTTTTCCCTTTCTTGACTTCGGCTGCTGGCATTTCCTAACACCTTCTGTAATATTGATCGGCGTTTGAGAGTCCTTCTCTTCTCTGATCACCCCCTGATCGCAGCCTTCACCTTTTCCTTTCCTCTAGTATATGTCACCATGACTTTCCAGCACCTTCTTTACAGAGTCTCTGCTTTGTATTGAAGAGTATTGAGAAACAAAGGCTCTATTCTCTAATGTGACTGAGTTCAGGGACACTTACAGGCTCTGTGGAAATTTGTGCAGTACCGAAAGTTTCCCTTACCTGGGCTAATACATAAATTGTCGTAATTTAATTATGTTTTATCCAACCATGACACATACTCGATTAAATCAGTGATCCTGATAGTATGTTTTAAATGGAGGAATGTAATACCTTAAATTTATGCAATGCTTTATAACTTAGAGTACTTTCATATGAATTATATTTATTCCTTATAGTCTCAATGGTGTTCAATGTTTATTATCTCCTTTTAAAATCACAGAGAGGCCAGGTAATTTTCTCAAGGTTAACCAGCTACTCAGTACTGATAGTGGAACTATAACCAGAATGATAATTTCATATCTAGGACTTTTTCAATTTTTCCATGCTATCACCCATAACTTACAAACATTAACAAAACTATAAAAATTTAAGACTGATCTTACCTGTCTGTTTATACACCTTCCTTATTTATTTTGAGGCTAGTCCAGCACCCTCATGTGCTATGTCAGGCAGGTAGAAATTATGCCATTTTTTAATTTCATTTAATTTTTTAGGCTTACTCTTGGCTACAGTACTAAAGAAAAATAATTTACAGGTACATTAGGGTATTTCAGGTTCAATATTTCAGTCCAATACATATTATTGGGTATTTACTGTATAATAGGCACTGGAACTATAACAATAAACAAAACAGACATAGTCCTTGCCCTTATGAAGCTTTAAGTCTAATGGAGAAAGCAATCAGAATAGGTGAAGAGAGCTACAACACTAATAGATATCATCCTTTCCTTTCAGTGCTTATCTTCAGGCATTGCACATTTTCCCTCTTTCATTGGTGAGGAAACCGAGCAAACAAATAAGAGCAAATAACTTGCCATATGATACACAGTCAGTGATAGAAGTAAGACTTAAATCCAGATGCTCTGTAATAGAGGTTGCTACTTTTTGGAAAGCATGGTGGTGCAGTAGTTAAGAGCTATGGCTGCTAACCAAAATGTTGGCAGTTTGAATCCACCAGCCACTCCGTGGAAACTGTATGGGGCAGTTCTCCTCTGTCCTGTGGGGTCTCTATGAGTCGGAATTGACTGGACGGCAACGGGTTTTTTTGTTTGTTTCCTTTTTGGATACTAGAGGGTTGATGTCAAGGATAACACAGATTACTTCATATGACAAGGGATAGTGTAAGGAAATCCAAACAACTTTGTTCTAAAGTTCTAAATTTAGCACCTCCTTTTGCTCTTTTTTTTTTTTAAAAAAAAAAAAATGTTTTATCGTGTTTTTGGTGAAGGTTTACACAGCAGTTTAGGTTCCCATTCAACAATTTCTACACAAGTTGTTCAGTAACGCTGGTTACATTCTTCACAATGTGTTCACATGCTCATTATTTCCATTCTATTTATTCTGTTTCCATTAATCTAGTTTCCCTGCTCTCCTACATTCTTATCTTTGTTTTAAAGTAATTGTTGACTGTTTGGTCTCATGTAGGTGATTTTTTAAAGGAGCACCGTACTATTTGGTGACTTCCACGTAATTTCATTCATCTACTGGGTCGCTATGAGTCGGAATTGATTTGGTAGCAATTTTTTTTTTTTTTTTTAGGGTGTTTAAATTTAGATTAGTGCCTATATCACAAGGATTCACCCTAAATGAATGAAATTACATGAAAGTCACCAAGGAGAAAAATATATTATCATGATAAATAGGAACTTACTTAATGAGGGCAGGGGTTGAAAATAAGTCAAAAGGAATTCACTGTGAAAACTGGCCAATTTCCTACTAGAGTGTATAAATTTTTCACAGTTTTCTCCGGTACTCTCCTAGTCTCCTACACTTGTCTTACCAAGTGGGCTAACAGAAATGGTTATCAGCTCAGCTCTGATTAGAGACAAGAGATAATAACTCATGACCAGAGCTATCTTCCCCAACATATATTTACAATGAATCTTTAAATATTCAAAGAGAAATGAAGAAAAGTAACATTAGTTGATTCCTTCTCAGGAACGGAGACTTGGTGGCACAGTGGTTAAGTGTTCAGCTGCTCACCAAAAGATCAGCAGTTCAAATCCACCAGCCGTCCCCCAGAAACCCTATGGGGCAGTTCTCTTCTGTCCTGTAGGGTCACTATGAGTCGGAATCGACTCAATGGTAACAGGTTTTGGTTTTCTCAGGAACGGTAGGCACTTCACATTTATTACTTCATCTTTCAGCAGCTCTTTGAGGTAGGTGGTATAGCCCCATTTTACAGATAAATAAAGTGAGAATAGCAGACTACACTCTTCTTTGCCCACCAGATTTAACTACTTTGCTTTAGTTTACACAGGGAAAGAGATGTATTCAAACTCAGGTCTGTCTTCTTTCCAAAGCACATATCTGGCCTCTGGTTGAAAAACTACATATTAAATTCCCAAAGTGTACTTTATTAGTGGTTTGCTTTCCTATTTCTGAGTTTCCTGCTTGATGTGTGTTTACTTGTTGTGTGTGCTAGTAGGAAAAGTGGCTTGCTATATGGTGTCCACTGTTCTCATCCACAATAACGGCAGAAAGTCTTTCTTCTAACTTGGGGCCACTTTCTATAGATTCAGTATACATACTTGGTTTATTCCAAGAGAGTTTAGAATGTTATCCTGGAATCTCTGCATTTCCTTGTCAAGGAAAATAAAATCACACCCAACTTTTTGCACCATTTGCTTTTTTCCAGACTACTGTCAGAGGATGTAGGAATGGACACCCCTTTTGAAGAGGGAATGCTGAGCCCCAGTGCTGCAGACATGAGGCCTGGTGAGAGGAGCATTTGCTCATTTTCTGCACCACTATCCTACACCCAGACATTTTTATTATTCAGTGAGGACCATTTCCTGTGCATCCAACTTGTGATTTCAGTGAGAAAAGTGAAGAAGAAGAAAAAAAAAGAAGTGGGAAGGAAGGTGTTAGGCTTGATTTGGTTAATTTTAGAGTTGACTTGAATATTGATGCTCACTAGAGTGGGTCACAACCTCGTCTTCCAGTATTTTCAGTTTCTGTGGTAATTGGCAACTGTATATATATCATAATGTCAAATTCTGACTAAAGTTTAAGCTCACCTCATTTACTCTTAAGAGTAAGAATGTTTAAAATTGGAAATGTGGTATCAAGAATACTGAGTATCCTAATTATTTTTTAAAAAAAAAAAACAAAACCTACACTGTAAGTGTTTATGACTCAAGGCCTATATAAAAAAAAATTAATTTGCAGTTTCAACCTGTATGATTCCCACTGGGTATAAAGGTCACTTCCTTGTACTGCACCAGCTTCAGAATCATACCAAGAGATGCATTTCTGCTGAACCCTGGTATTATCAGCCACACCTGGGATGGGGTAGGAAGGAGGGAAGCAATTACATTTTTTTCTGTCCTACGGTTTCCCAAAGTGTGTTCTTCAAAATACTGGTCATGTGACATAATTTTTCTTTTAATATTCTTTGGTCAAATCAGCTTGATAACCACTGCACACCTCCACCACACTCCAAGATTCTCGGTGCACCTTTGAATAATAAAGGCCGTAGGCAGCCAGTGGAGTAGCCACTAGCCACATGTGGCCATTTAAATTAATTAAAATTAAAAATAAATTTACAAAATTCATTTCTTCAGTTACACATTTCAGGTGCCCAATAGTCATATATAGAACATGTCCATCATCACAGAAAATTCTGTTGGACAGCACTCCACTAAGAATTCCTGCAATGAAGCAACTGGTTTAACTTCTTCAAATCCAGTGTTACTTCAACTTATCGGTCAATAGAAACTTTTTTTCTTTCAAGTAACACATAAAAACATTACATGGAACACAGCTTGGGTGATGTTCTATAGAAAAGAAAAATCTTAACGACAAAGGAATTGTGTCAGCTTCCTTAGGACGAGACCAGAGTTGGAATTCTGGAGTTGAGGGAGATGGCAGATGACTTTCAGAATACTTCTTGCCCAGGAATCCTATGAATTCTGTTTTTAGGCTGTCTCTCTACCTTTGATTAGTTAACATGGACTGGTTTGAAAATGAAATGAAATGAAATGGAGAAATGAAAATTTCTCCAACATTGCTTCTGTTAAATGAAAGACGCATGTACAGCAAAGTGCATACCACAATGAAAAGGTGCGAGCTACCTCCATGAGCCTTAATATAAGAAGATCATCATTTACGATATGGGAACCGCTGTCAGGCAATATTGGCATAAAAGATAGTGACTGCTTAGGAAGGTTCAAAAATGAAACCTGGGAAGATATCTCTGGTATTATAAAAAAGAGAAAGCCAGCCAAGGAAAGGTCACTGACAATCATACACAGAATTTTCAGGAACTGACAAGAAGCATTCTGGGAGTATCTGTGTACATAACAGATGAAGTTCTTATCTTCCATTCCATAGAAGCAAAGTCTACATGAATCATTAGAAAGTCTGTGTAACATTAACTATTGATTTTGTGCAATATGCACCATAAAATTCAATTTAATATTATAGCAGTCAAGTTCTCAGATTAGAACAGGGCAATTCTAAAAATTAGTTTTCTACTCATTTATTAACGGCTCCTGCTTCCTGTAGCTACATGGCCCAGGGATGTGGGGAGTGGGTCTAGTACTGGAGCCTACTGGTGAAGAAGGGAGCCAAAATCCCATGTAATAAGCATTTTTAGCGGATCTGCCTTTGATGGAAGGGCCTTAAATGTTTTTCACTAGGGCCCACACTCACTCTTTGCAGCCATGTATATGGCCTGATACTTAATGTTGCCACTCTTTGTCCTCTTTAGAACCTCCTAATTCTCTGGATCTCAATGGCGCTCATCCTCAGAGAATCAAGCTTACAGCCCCAAATATCAACCTTTCTCTGGATCAGAGTGAAGGGTCTGTTCTCTCTGATGATAATCTAGACAGTCCAGATGAAATTGATATCAACGTGGATGAACTCGATACCCCTGATGAAGCAGACTCTTTTGAATACACTGGGCATGGTAAGTTGCCAAGTTGGCAAGGCCAAAGTACAATGAAGAGTAAGAGATTAACTAAGTGGCATTAGGGACAAGCCTCCCATTTTGATGCCAGTGGCTCCTTTCTGTGATTTCTAGGAGCTTCTGTTTGTATCTCGGGTCATAGTTGGCCATGATTGATGGTTTAGACCTTGATGGGGCAGACATGGTTCACAGAGGTCATCCATAGCCATTGCTCTTTTGTTAATCCCCTACTCTCTCCTAGGCCTTGTGCTAGGTACTGGGTGTGAGGAAGACTATTATATGCTGTGTTACAACAAAATTGGGGCTGGGTTTGGAGAAAGGGATAATTTCCTCTGGAAGATAAATTTTCAAGCAGGGCAATCAGTTCTTATCAATTCCTTGTACAAGTTTCCACTGTCTGGAGTGTTCTTTCCCCACATGTCTGGCTCCTTCTCTTACTTCAGACCTTAATCAGATGTCATTTCCTCAGAGATGTTGTCCTTGAACTCTGTAATCAAAGGCAGTCCCTATCCACCCCTTCCACCACCCAGTCACTCTCTATCCCAGTATTCATTTTCCACGTCTCACTAACTGACATCATATTATTTAACTAATTTGTTTGTTTGCTGGTTTGTTGTCTTTCTTTTCCCACTAGAACATATGCTTCATGAGGGTAGGGACTTTATTTTGTTTGCTGCTGTATCTCCAATAAAGAAGGAAGGAAAGAGGGACAGATGTAGCAAGAAAGGAAATAAAAAGAAAGAAAATTTTTAGTTGCCAGGTCAAAGACTGACACTCCTGATATGAAAATCAGTTCACTGTAGTTCTTTCTCTGGCTCAGAAATTTGATTCATTAAGAAGTATGTGCATGGTCTCAGGAAGCATCTAGCTCAATTGGCATAACACAGTTTCTAAAGAAAATATTCTACTTTCTACCTTGGTGAGTAGCATCTGGGGTCTTAAAAGCCTGTGAGCAGCCTTCTAAGATACTCCACTGGTCTCACCCCTTCGGAAGCAAGAGAGAATGAAGAAAACAAGATACAGGGGAAAGATTAGTCCAAAGGACTAATGGACCACAACCCTCACAGCCTCCGCCAGACTGAGTCCAGCACAACTAGATGGTACCTGGCTACCACCAGTGACTGGTCTGACCGGGATCACAACAGAGGGTCCCGGACAGAGCTTGAGAAAAATGTAGAACAAAATTCTAACTCACAAAAAAAGACCAGACTTGCTGGCCTGACAGAGACTGGAAAAACACCAAGGGTATGGCTCCTGGACACCCTTTTAGCTCAGTAATGAAGTCACTCCCAAGGTTCACCCTTCAGCCAAAGATTAGACAGGCCCATAAAACAAAATGAGACTAATGGGGCACAACAGTCCAGGGGCAAGAACTAGAAGGCAGGAGGGGACAGAAAAGCTGGTAATAGGGAACCCAAGGTCGAGAAGGGAGAGTGTTGACATGTCATGGGGTTGTTAACCAATGCCATAAGACAATATGCGTACTGTTTAAGGAGAAACTGTTTGTTTCTCATTCATCTAAAGTACAATAAAAAAATTAAAAAAAAAAAAAAAGATGTGCAAATGCAAAGCATTTGCTTGAAAAGTAGCATCATGTAGTCTCTGCTTCACTATAAGCCAGGGTAGCATTCTCTGAAGTTAAAATATTTAAAAAGGAGCTGTGGATGCTGCTATTGTTGAAACTCTTCTAGTCTTAAAAAAGCAATACCACAATTAAATGATGCCCTGACTCTTAGAGTCATGCTAATTCCAGCAATTTCACTCACAGGAGAAAATAAATAGGAAATTCATCCACTTAGTTAATTCAGCCAATGGTCATTGAGCCACTGGGACTATAGCCATGAGCAGCACAGATTCAGACTCTACCTTTGCAGAGCTGAGGGCTTTGTTTCTCCATGTTAAAAAAAAAAAAAAGGAAGTGCCTAAAAGTACTTGTTCTACAACTTATCATGTTTAAATAGAGATTTTATGCTGCATTTTTGTCATATTCATGAATTTCTATGGTTATCTGGATACTTGACCCTGTAGCTCAAAATGCATGAATAGGAGGTGAAAGAAGCTCTTGAATTCATATCCTTTTCTGCCATCCAAGGGACTCTTCCCCAGCTGCTGTACCCGTCCCAGCTGCCCTCAGCTATCCCAGCTGCCCCAGCTGCTCCTGTCACCCCCACCCTTTTCTGGCTAATATATTCTCATGTAGGAATCATGCCTTTACTGAAAATCCCACAGGAGACAGCTGTGACTGACCCCACTGGTCCCTTCCTCTCCTCCCTCTGAAACATCACTGTTGCCCTGGAGAGCTATGTCACGCTACATTTGACTCTTTTATTTTTATAAATAGTAAAACTGCCAAGCAGAGTGATCGTGGTGAAGCAAACTGGTAATTAAAGCTGTTGCTTGCTGACATAGTTCTTCTTGTTTAGTTGACACAGTTATGCTGAAAGAACCAGTTTAATGGCCACAGCCCTACTTTTAGGTCTTAAATGACAGAATTGTAATGTAAGTTGAATTTTACAGTTCCCCTTGCTTTTCAAATGAAAGGATTGTTCATACACAGTTTTAAATAAACAAAAGTAGATAAAATATTGAAACCACAAAGTACATCTATCGGTAATTAGTAAGCGTGCAGACATAGATAAATAACTAGATAAGAGGCATGGGATATAAATATATTTTAGTCCTGAAGTATGAAATAAATGCTTGAAAACTACATGTTTTTTCAGATTTCTCATGTGAGCACTTTGAACTAGGCATATGCATACTAAATAAAATTGGAGTTTTTAAAGTATGGTTGTTCAAAAGCATTTGGTTAGTATTTATTTTATTTAACAACACTTTCATAGTACTTCATATGTTCCAGGTTCCAATCTAGGTGTTTTATAAATATTAACTAGTTTAATCCTCATACGAACTAAGTGAGCTAGGTACTACATTGTTTTCCCCTACTTTATGGATGCGAACACTGAGGCACAGAGAAGTTAAATAATTTGCTTAAGGTCACACAGCTAGTAAATGGCAGAGCCAACGTTCAGACCCAAGGTTGGTGCCCTTGACCCCTGAGCCATGCTACTTCCCTAAAAATATACTAGCAACGAATAGGAGAGGATGTTTTACTAAATTAGACTAACATATCTGAAGCCATGCCTGATAGCCCACTCTCACCATCGTCCATTTATCCAGCCATTTTCATGACTTGAGGACTCTTCCTTAACCAAGTGCCTGGAGGATCGTCATACCATTTTCCTGTTTTATTCAGTAGTTGATGACCGAACACTTCTACAGGAATATTTGCCTATAGTGCAATTTTGCTTATAGAAAAATTTTAACTCTCATTATCAAAAGGTGTTATTAAATTGGTCTTCGCTGCAAGCAGTTTTCTTTAATAGTTGTGTCCAAACAGTTGAAGAATATAATTTAAGATACTATTATAATTAATTAAGGGGCCCTGGTGGCGCAGTGGTTAACAGCTTGGCTGCTAACCAAAAGGTTGGCAGTTTGAATCTACCAGCTGCTCCTTGGAAACCCTGTAGGGAAGTTCCACTCTCTCTTACAGGGTTGCTGTGAGTCACAATCAGTTTGATGGCAATGGGTTTGGTTTTCTTGTTTTTTTATAATTAAGGAGCCCTGGTGGCGCAGTGGTTAAGAGCTTGGCTGCTAACCAGAAGGTCGGCAGTTCAAATCCACCAGCTGCTCCTTGGAAACCCTATGGGGTAGTTCTATTCTGTCCTGTAGGGTCGATATCAGTCGGAATTGACACAATGGCAACAGGTTTAGTTTGGTTTTATTATAACTAAGGCTCGATTGTCTTTAATACTTATAAATACAAAAGGTATCAGAAATAAGCAGATAGTGAAGGACTTACGAGGCATTTCATAAGGGAAATGGAAAAATGATAAATAATTTTAGCCTGAACATTTCTGACAAGAATATTATAAAAAGAATTGTAAAAACTCCCCTGCTCTCAGATTTTTGCATCACTTGGCTGTCAAGTGATGTTTAGTGGCCTCGTTTAAGCTATCTACCTTTTCTAAAACTAACCTCTAACAACAGACAGCTTTCTGTGTGGATAAGGCACACTGACATTATTTCCAGGGAATCAGGGAGTCACTTCACTTAACTGCCCTATCTGCAGTCTTCCCTATATTCAAACCTACAGGCAACCAGCTTATAAAATTGATTCCATGTTTTAACTCTGCATATAAACTTACTGAGGGTTGAGAGCGTATTTTGTTTCATCCACAAGCAACCTTTTGTCTGAAAGGATGATTTATCTTTGTATTTTTGTATGCTGACATTTTATACTCAAATTAACTGCTTGGTTGCACTTTGTCACCAAAAGAATTTTAAGGACTTCTAAACTGTCTACAGGATGTCCTTTCTATAACAAGGCAAACCTCAAGCATAACGTCTTCTAAGAGTATTCCCATTGTAAGTGCAAGCTCACAATATGAAAAGCTAGCCACGTTTCACAAATACATGTCCCTTTTAGGAGGCCACAGTTGACATCATCACTAGTCAGTCTACAATGAATACCAATAATGGATTCTCCTGTTGTGGTCTGTGTGGTATAGAACATTCAAGAATTTGTGTGCTCAGTCATCTCCCACAAAAGACAAGATGAAATAAATGTTCAAGTTGACTTTCCCCCGTGTACTCAGGGCTTAACTGACTTCAACAGTTCCTGGGGAGAAAAAGCTTGTCATTGAGAAAAGGAGCCAAAGGGAATCAAGCATTTCTTAGTGAAGAGGGCATGAGACCCAAGATTAAATTTGGAGGGCCTAGGGATAGAAAGTTAAATGAGACCTGAAATTTTTGAAAATAGCAGGCAAATGGTAGCTGGGGGGAAGCATGGTAATAATATAGTTACAGCAGAAGGTATTACTAACTCAAGGGAGTAAATAAAGCTATCTTTACCTCTTATTAGTTTCTGTTGTTGGCTTCTAGAGAGGAACACCTTAAAAGAACTTACTGCACCCTTGCTAGTAAATAACTTTCTTTTTTTTCCCCCATTCACTTAAATCAGAAGAGATGAGGAAGGAGAAGTAGTTCTAGCAACTCGCCAGCTTCAAGTCTCTGGAACTCTAGGAAAAACACTTGATACAAAGGTTCTACCCCAAACTTTTATAGCAAAATGGCTAATAATCCTGTTTTTTTAAAAGAAACCGTAAGAAAATGCTCATTGTGTTTGTGTGTGTGTGTGTGTGTGTGTGTGTGTGTTTGTGTGTGTATACATAGTTTTAAGGTAGAGATGTCCTTTCTTATTGTAATAAGATAATAAAAAACATAAGGGAAAAAA
This sequence comes from Trichechus manatus latirostris, assembly GCF_000243295.1. Taxonomy (NCBI): domain Eukaryota; kingdom Metazoa; phylum Chordata; class Mammalia; order Sirenia; family Trichechidae; genus Trichechus; species Trichechus manatus. Next base: position 4,392,762 of record NW_004444043.1, read on the forward strand.
TCAACAGATACAACTATATACAAATATTATTTTCTTATTTGGAAAAAAAAATTATAAATTTAAAAGCTAACCACAAGCCAGGAAAATCATTGTAACACATGACAAAATTCTATATAAAGAACATGAACAAATCAACAAGAACCACAATAGGCAAAGGATTTGACAGGTACCTCCCCATCAGTAGGAGAAACAGAAATAGCCAATACACATTTTAAAATTCTCGCCTTTCTTAATAATTAAAGAAATTCAAATTAAAATAGCAATGAGACAGATTTCACCCTGAATTGTCAGGGGTTAAAAACGTTGCTAACTTCCAGTGGGTTTGACAGTGTAAGGAAGCAGGCACTCTCGTACATTTTGGTGTGACACAGTCAAGGGCAAAAATGTCTGTAACGACTTTAAATGCTTATACCCTCTGATCTAGAACTCCATTGCTAGAAAGTTCCCTGATAGCAGGCAGTATGTGTACAAATGAGCTAAAATACCCACACAGCGATACCTACTGAAGCATATTCTTTATAAGCAACAACTACAACAACAAAATGGAATAAAACTAAATTTTGATCACTATGGGATTGCTAAACTAAAAAGACATCAGTAAAATGGAATACCCCAAGGCTATTTTTTAAAATAAGCAGGATTTATAGTTACTGAGATGAAAAGAAGCCTATGCTATATTATATTATTGTGCTATGCAAGTTATGGAACAGTATAGAACATATAGAATTATGGAATAATTTGGAAAAACGTGTGTGTGTATGCGCTCATACGAATGGTACACGTCAAACAGGGTAGAGTAGCCTTGGGGATTTCAACTGTACTCTTTAACAATTTCTGCATTGCTTGCATTTTTACTAGTGTATTTTATAACCGGAAAAAAGAATATGGTATACAAAAAAATTTTTAAGGTGGCAGCTCAATAAAAGCATGCACAAAACAAAACAAAACAAAACAACCCTACCCTCACCTCACACAGATCACAAGGATCAAGCTAGAGCAGGCCAGAAAGTCCCAAACACAATGGTAGTGGTTAAAAGCTGTGGCTGTTAACCAAATGGTTGGCAGTTTCAATCTACCAGGTGCTCCTTGGAAACCCTATGGGGCAGTTCTACTCTGTCCTGCAGGGTCACTATGAGTCAGATCAACTTGATGGCAACGGGTTTGATTTTTTACTATGCAGATAAATGGTAGATATTTAACAGATTGTTGCTATTATCATTATCAAAGTCCCTAGGTGGAGCAAATAGTTAATGCACTAAGGTGCTCAGCTGCTAACCAAAAGGTTGGATGTTTAAGTGCACCCAGAGGTGCCCCAAAAGAAAGTCCTGGCAATGTACTTATGAAAACTCAGCCACTGAAAATCCTGTGGTGCACAGTTCTACTCTGACACACATGGGATCACCATGAGTTGGAATCTACTCAACGGCAGCTGGTTTCTTATTTTTTTAATTTTTTTTTTGTTGTGCTTTAAGTGAAAGTTTGCAATTCAAGTTAGTGTCTCATACAAGAATTTATACATACATTGTTATGTGACCCTAATTGCTCTCCCTATACTGTGACAGCACACTCCTCCTTTCCACCCCTGATTTCCCGTGTCCATTCAACCAGCTCCCGACCCTCTCTGCCTTCTCCTCTCACCTCCAGACAGGAGCCACCCATTTAGTCTCATGTATCTACTTGAGCTAAGAAGCACTCCCTTCATGAGTCTCATTTTATGTCCCATAGTCCAATCTAATCTTTGAAGAGTTGGCCTCAGGAATAGTTTTAGTTCTGAGTTGACAGAGAGTCCGGGGGCCATGCTTTCTGGGGTTCCTCCAGTATCAGTCAGACCGTTAAGTCTAGTCTTTTTACTAGAATTTGAGTTCTGCACCCCACTTTTCTTCTGCTCCATCAGGGACTCTCTGTTGTGTTTCCTGTCAGGGCGGTCATTGGTGGTAGCTGGGCACCATCTAGTTCTTCTGATCTCAGGCCAATGAAGTCTCCAGTTTATGTGGCCCTTTCCATCTCATGGGCTAATACTTTCCTTGTGACTTTGGTGTTCTTCATTCTCCTTTACTCCGGGTGGGTTGGGACCAATTGATGCATCTTAGATGGCCGCTTGCTAGCTTTTAAGACCCCAGACACCACTCACCAAAGTAGGATGCAGAACATTTTCTTAATAAATGTTGTTATGCCAATTGACCTAGATGTCCCCTGAAAGCATGGTCCCCAGACCCCTGCCCCTGCTACTCTGTTCCTTGAAGTGTTTGGTTGTATTCAGGAAACTCCTTAGCTTTGGTTTAGTCCAGTTGTGCTGATGTCCCCTGTAGTGTGTGCTGTCCTTCCCTTCACCTAAGATAATTCTTATCTACTATCTAGTTAGTGAACAACCCTCCCCCTCCCTCCCCACCCTCGTAACCATCAAAGAATGTTTTATTCTGTGTTTAAGCCTTTTCTTGAGTTCTTATAATAGTGGTCGTATACAATATTTGCTCTTTTGTGGCTGACTGAATTCACTCAGCATAATGCCTTCCAGACTCCTCCATGTTATAAGATTCAGCAGCTACTGGTTTTTATTGTATTATCAAAAGTGTCATAAGAGGAAAAAGAAAAGTTAAGTACAGTGTAAATTCAAAAGTCCTTTCCCATGAGTGGAAAAATAAGAACGGTAATATATCACAGCATTATTGTGAAGGTTATAACCATTTTCTTCAAATTACTTAAATATAAAAAGAATTACTATTGTTAAATTCTATTAGTAGAAACAGAAACAATTGCTAGTTATTAAGAATCATAACTTGGATACTTTTGTTGTTTGCACAAGAGTGAGTAGTAAGTTTTTCCCAAAGAATGTTCAGTGGGCTTTTTTATTGCCTTATGCACCCATAAATTTGAGTGTTGTGAATTTTTGGCCTTAAAGCACTTCTGGTCTACAAAGTTGCTTGATTCTCACTACTGCTAAAGCTTTCTGTAGCATTTTTTGAAACAGAAGCCAAAGCAAATTTATGTCCAAATGTGCTCCCTATAGGGAAGTGGGTTCAACTTGTTGTAAGAGCCTTGGTCAGGGGTCTAGACTGCCAGCATCCTCAAGACGTCAAGCTCAGGGCCTCCGAAAGACTCTGAACACTCAGGATAGGACAGGAAATATGGCCAAAGGAAACTAGGATTATATAGGCTTGATTGATAGCCCTTCACCCCATCTGAAAGACCTGCAGTCTTTAACTGCATCATCAAGGATGAATTGGTACCAACCTGTACTCCATTGGACAGACAGCACAAGACCAGTTCTAGCCCTGCGCCTACCCCCACCCTCTGCTTGGCCATTTTTAATTGTTTCAATCAGTCAATAAATAAGACTTCACTGAGTGTCTTCTCTGTGGTCAGGACGATGTTAAGCTATATTAGGGCTCTACAAAATTGGGAGCTCTCTGAGGTTGTTCACAACCTAGTCATTTAACTGCCTCAGCTGTGGAGGTCTTGCTCCTTCAGCCCTGCTCTGTGCTTCATTTCCAGAGGATCTCACAGCCAACAAAGATTCTGGTCAAGAGTCAGAGTCTATTCCAGAATATACGGCAGAAGAGGAGCGGGAGGACAACCGGTTGTGGAGGACTGTGGTGATCGGAGAACAAGAGCAGCGGATTGACATGAAGGTCATCGAGCCCTACAGGAGAGTCATTTCTCACGGAGGTAGTCAAACTTTGTGCAATCCTGGGAATGGGGAAATGGGGCAGCCGTATTATTTTTATTAGAAAACAAAACTAAGGTCCTTTGTAGCATGACATCCCAATGTCCCTATTCGTGAACAGTCAATGTTCATGGGAACTGTAGGGCTAAGTACATTACTTCGTACTCGATTGATTATACATGTGAAAGCCTGCTATGTAAAAATAACTTTCCAGTGTAAAAACTGCTTTTCACACCACATATCTGATGTTATAATTTTCTGAGCAAGTTTGCTGAAAGCCATAGCTGTCCAATTTAATAATGTCTATTTGGAATTCATATCAGCTGGTAATAGGGTTTAATGAAGTATTTCTACAGTATGTAACACTGTGGCTTATAGTAAGATCATTACACCAGAGGTGCTTCTAATTATACAACGGTCTTTTGAATCCTCTTCAGAAGCTTTAGGAAATCTTTTCTAGCCTCAACCTGGTGTTTTTTTTTTTTTTTTTCTGTATTTGAAGTTTGCTTTTCTATAAACTTCTTTAAATCTATGCCTGACAACAGCCAGCCCCAGTCAAAGCCTCTACCTGCTAAGTGACGGACAAGAGGGAGAGAAAAGCTGTATTTTGTATTTCCATTGCCGTCTTGGGGCTCCAGGAGCATATGTAGCCTTGATAAATTTGGGGTTCACAAGTCAGATGAGCATAAGCAACACATTCAACATCGTCGGCTTGAGAAAACATAAACAGCGTCTTGATTTTCTGCTGCATGCATTGCTTTCCTGCAGTCCTGAAGCACCACCCTCACCACCCAGCTGCTCCAGAAAATGTGTAAGCTGACAAGGCAATCGTTGTTCCCTAAATTCTCTCTTCCTTAATTAGGACAGGGAAATAAGCATCTTGCCACTGCATTAAACTCATAGCTTCTGTTTTCTAACAAGCAGAGAACATTTTGTTATTTCAATCAAGCTTCCCTCTGCCAGCAGAATTTCCACCCTCTGTCCTATGTGTTACTACCTCAGTGTAGGTAATAGGACCACCCAGAAAACCCAACCGTGACAGCGAAGGAAAATGCCAGTGGGTGCCCTTGGCCATCACCTTCTTTTTTTTATTGCCTCGCTATTTGACTGGTGTCCCTGGGTGGTACAAATACTTAACACACTTGATTGCTAACCAAAAGGTTAGAGGTTCAAGTCCACCCAGAGGAACCTCAGAAGAAAGGCCTGGCCATCTACTTCCAAATAATCAACTGTTGAAAACCATATGGAGCACAGTTCTACTCTGACACACATGAGGTTGCCATGAGTCAGAATTGACTCAACGTTAACTAATTTTATTTGACCAGAAATGGTAATGTGTCCCCGTGATAGCTTCTGTGAGCCTTTCCTCTTAGGGAAACCTTTCCCAGAGCCCTTTGGAATGAAGGCTGACCTAACTTTAAGTATGGAGCCATTTTAAAGTGATAGACAGCCAGCCATAGAGTCAACCCTTTTGGATGAAAACCACAGCCTGAACGTTATCCAAATATTCCAGAAAGCTCACACTTCTTTGCACCACCCATCAGGTATTTTTGGTTTGTTTCCTTTTTAGAAATAGCTTTTAAAAACAAAAACAAACCAAAAAAAGACTGATTGTAAAAGTCGACTGTAGTCGTTCTAAAAAAGTCCAAAATATCTGTGAATGTGTGTCAAAGTAAATCAAAGTCTTCCAGTGATAATCCCTATAAACATTTTCATGCCTCAGTTCTTAAATTAAGAGCCGCCTTGTTGTGAAGAAGGTAGGCTGACTGTTTTGCTACTCTCCTGAGGTCAGATTATTTCTTATTCCTTCAGTAGACTCACTTACTTGTACTTTCAACCACGGTGAAATTAGGTGGGTTGGGTGGATGTTGAACATATGGGCCTGTTGACTGAATCAGGAGAGAGTGACCAGCGTCAGCACACTAGGGTCAGAAAAAGCCACTGCCTCTGCCTGTCCTGGGCTTTGTGGAAATATACCTCAGACCTCAGGGCTAACCTGGTTTGCTGAGCTCTCCATCCCTGCCACCTCCTCCCCTTGGCATTTGCTCCTCTCCTTTCTGTGTCATGAACTCACTTTTTGTCTGTGTGCCTCTCTGGTTTGTTTTGAAGAGAAACCCACTTTTCCTCTCCCCAGCTCCACCTCGGCCTGCTCCAGGCGCTGGCCCGCATGAGTGTGCCTCTGGCTGCACCCACCCTGGCCATTAACGAGATGCCATCTTTTCCTACAACCTGAACAGCTTTTGTGCTCTGTCGGCAAAGATAGTTCAGATGTTACTTCTGACTTTACCATGCCTTTCTTTTTTGTAGCTAACACCACTCTCTTAGACCTTCCTGATGACAAAGCAATACCCCTTAGTTATCAACCAGTTGAATTTATCATCCTGGCTTCTGATGAGCATTTTAAAAGCAGGAATCCCAAGTGAACATGGACCTTGTTTTGGTGCCTTGCATTTTGCTATGAGGACGTTTTCCCATTCAGGTCAGAAGGAAAGTGTCAGCCATATAGTGATCTGTACAGTACAGCTGCAAGGTGGGCATGGTTAAACGAGTTGTGAAAACTAGCAGTGAAGCCAGACCCTGACAAGTGTCCACACCAGATGGGAATACTGGCGCAGGACAGCAGTATTTGAACAAATAATTGGGTCTGCGTCTTTGGTGACCTTGGTATGAGATACTGCCCAAGGCATTGTACACAATGTAGAAGAGAGTGGTTCAAGACCCGTCTTTGCCCCTTACTAGACCTTGGGTACATCACTTAACTTCTCTGGTCCTCAATTACTTCATTGGTCTAATTGAGGTGGTCTCAAAGCCAGTGTTCAGATCCTGTGAGCCTGTGGGAGCCCCTGCGTGGTACAAACGGTTAAACACTCAGCTGCTCACTGACAGGTTGGTAGTTCAGGTCCTCCCAGAGACACCTTGGAAGAAAGGCCTGGCAGTCTACTTCCAAAAATCAGGCATTGAAAACCTTTTGGAGCAGAGTTCTACTGTGACGCACATGGGATCAACACGAGTCATAATGACTCACTGACAACTGGTTTCTGAGCCCCGGAGCAATAACCCTGCCACCTGCTTAAATAAAAAAGGAAGGAGAGGTAGGGGTGGCTTTGATCAGCCAGTAGTGAGGGGGTTGCTTTGACACGAAAACTGGCTTTTTTGAAGTTGGAGTAGGCAACACATTTAAATAATCAAGGACAATCACACCAAAGTATTGTAACAAGGAGTTTCCTTTCTTGTTTTTTTTTTTCTTTTCTTTCTTTTTTTTTTTTTTTTTTACTTCTCTTATTTCATTATAGGAGATTCAGGTAATCTTCTCTGCAGTGTTGCTGGAAAAATGATCCTGGAAAGAATGAGGAGAAGGGTTGCTGCCTGGTGTGTGTGTGTGTATGCTTTGGTTGCGACTGTGACATCTTTTCTTCTCTCTCCATTCCATTTGCTGGCCAGCAAACTTGTTTACATCCCTTTCATGTCTCCCTGTCCTACCTCAGGTAAGGTTTGCCGTCATTGCTTCAGAGGGTATCAGGAGGCACCAAGGTGGGATGACCCTGAATTCACCTCATGTTTATTGAGACTGGAGTTTAATAAGATAATTTTTTTTTTTTTTAACCAAACCTGTAATGAATTATGCTGCCGCCAACAGGCAGCTTCACTTGAATAAACTGCCTACTGTAGAACAGAAATTGAGGATTTAGCTGCTGCCCTGGAAGACATCTGGGAGGAACAGACAGCAAAGGGTCCTATTCATTCTTGGTATTGCACTTTGCCAGCAATGGCTATCCGAAATATCACCGAAGTCTGACAACAATGGTACCAACTCTTGATTCAGGAGGAAAACTCTGTGTGGAAATATTTTTCTTCTGTTTCCTTTATTACATTATCTCTTCTTCTTCTCTCTTTTGCCCCTTCTTTCCTTCCTGCAGTTGCTCTACCCACAAGTACAAAAACCCATCTTCCTATGTATATTTCAGTAATTTTTCTGTAAAGACGTTTATTACCTAGAAATGGAGTAAATAAGACACTGCAACATCACGAGGACAGACAGCAATGCACAGAAAGCTGAACTGCCGTCTAAGATGACTTCTAAAGCAGTGTTGATAAACTTCACTCTTTTTCAGAAATAAGAAAAGAAGTCCAAGTAACTGATCAGTCATGATCTTGAAATTATTCTGACAGCTGGGAGCCAAACAACAAATTTAGAAAGATGCTCTTGAAAGGATGCTTCTTACTTGTTTTTAAGTTGGATTCATTATGTCTGTTAACTCTTTTAATGAACTGGGTCTTTTTTATTGTGCCTAGTCTGAATCACATGTCTTTGTGATTCGGGGATTAGCGTAGTTAAGCCACCACCTCTTTTGTGAAATTCCATTTAGATGTGTATCTTCTTAAATACAGTTGTTTGATGGAGCAAGCTTTTCTTGTATTAAAGTGTACTTCCCTTGCCATTTTCCTTCACATTGCATTTTAAATAAAAAATCAACAACAACAAAGCCAATGCCATCAAGTTGATTCCGACTCATAGAGACCCTATAGGACAGAGTAGAACTGCCCCATAGGGTTTCCAAGGAGCGGCTGGTGGATTCAGACTGCCAACCTTTGGGTTAGCAGCCGAGCTCTTAACCACTGCACCACCAGGGGTCCACATTCTAAGTAGAAGCTGATAAATACCTACATGTTGGAAAAGATGGGAACTAAAGCAAAAATTCTAGAGGGAAGCTCCTGCAGCCCTGTTTCACAAACATGGATTGCATGAGGTGTATACTTACACAGGTAGCATCTTCTAAAATATGTAGCCTAAACCCTGCATACAACAACCTCAAATTAGTTATACACACAAACCCATAGTTTAATGTATTTTTAGTTGGGCTTGCTCTCTTCCCCCACCTTTTTTTGTGGTAAAGCCATGCTCTCTATCCTTGTTCAGAACATCTTATTATACTGGTTTGCAGGAGTTAAGCTCATCCAAGTCTATATCCAGCCAGTATTTACTGCCATGCGTAATCACCAGGAAGGGTATTTAGAGTTCCAAAGAAAATTAACCAGCGTGAGTTCTGGGAGGGCTGGGTCAGTCTTGAGGGTATGGCCTGTGCTCCTGTTCAAAGCTTTAAGTAAACCTCTATTTCATGATTTTCTGAAGTCCAGAATTTTGTTATATGACAGAAATTGCAAGTGTTTAAAAGGGTATATTAAAAAAAAGAAAATCCAGTGCTGCATCTTTTTCATTTTTTAAGTGTAGAAGACACTTAAAAACTGCCAGCCTTTTGGTTAGCAGCCAACCGTTCAGCCACTGTGCCACCAGGGCTCCATCTGTAGGGCTTTGACCAACACCTGCCGTGAATTTCAAAGATGAGCTCTAAGGGAGCACAGAGCTTACTTAAAAGATGAGGCAAAGCCACAATTATTTCAGAGCTTTCAGAAAGTGGGTAAGATGTCCTGAGATGTCACTACATTTTCCTTGACCTTTAAGAGTTTCAATGGCCACACTTGCCTACATCTTCTCCTCCTATTTTCTCATTATGACCTGCAAACAGTACCCACTAACCCAAGTTACTAGGAAGTAATTCTCAAATTTTCCTCCCAAAGCACACATTTTCATAAAACTTAAAAAAGGTGTGCTTTCGCCAGGGACTTCTTGACTTAGCCCCTTTCTTGAAGAGACTAGGCTCTGAATTCTGTGTTCAGTTGTTCTCAGCCCGGTCAGAACTTCCCATGTATCCCCACACTGCCTGTTGAGTCTGGGGATCCTTGAAATCGAAATAAAGTTGTTTTACTATCTGCTCACTAGTATCTGGTCACTGGAGTCTGTGCATCTGAGATTATAGTATAGTTCAGTGACTAAATTTTCTCCTCAAATTAACTGGAGTTTAAAATTAAAACAAGCTAGAGAAGATTAAAGAAAACCTCTTTCTTCACCATTAAAAGAAGGAAGTATTATATAAGCTAGCTTTTTAAAAATTATGTATGTTAGTATTATATAAATTAGAAACCCATAAGTCAAAAAGTGTTGCCCTCTTATCCTTTGATACATTGAGGATTTGTACTGCCCATTCACAACTTTGCATAACACATATAATCATCCATAATATAAATATATGCATATATGTATATGCAAATATATTCATACCATATACAGGTAGTCCCTGACTTATGACGTATTTGAGTTATGACTAACCGCACTTAGGACCACCTGTTTTTTTTTTATGATTTGTGTTTTTTTATGTATGTATTAAAATATATCTGTAAGTTTATATGTAATGTTTCCAACCCCTAAAGACAAATAAAGATTGGATTTATAAAGATACTGATAATAAAAGACAATGAAAACTAAAAAAAAAACGAGGTGTTCGACTTACATCAGAACCGACTTACACCAGAACCGACTTACACCAGAGTTTTCGAAACGGAATGCCATCATAAGTTGGGGACTACCTGTATTTAAGACTCTATATAACATGTGTTATCCACTGAAATATAATTATTCATGTATATACATAAAGGAAGATAGTCTATAGTTAAGACTACATAATGCTTATTTAGAGATATACTTATTCTATCCACATACACACACTTGCCAAGGCTTCCCAATTGATCCTTTAGGTTAAATATTTTCTTCTTAAAAGCATTCAATCGGTTACAAATGTCTTTTTGTTTGTCCCCCAGGATACTATGGGGACGGCCTAAATGCCATCATTGTGTTTGCCGCCTGTTTTCTGCCAGACAGCAGTCGGGCGGATTACCACTATGTCATGGAAAATCTTTTCCTGTGAGTGATACTTATGACAACGTGCTTTGAATTAATGTCTGTGGGCATGGAATGGCAGATAGAGCACCTTTAATTAAAGGAGAATATTCTAAGGCTTTGATAAAAAAAGTTAATGAAATCTCTGTCGAGAAACACATGGCTCAAGAGACTAAAACCTTTCAAGGGGCTCTTCTGTCAATAGAATGGATTGAAAACAAAATGAACACATTTTGGCCTGCGTTTTTAAATCCTGTAACACTTCTTTTGGGTGAAATATTATTTTTGTTCCCCAATAACATGTTCTTCATCAACTGACAATAACCTGACTTTGTTTTCATCTGCCCCTATTTAATCTTAGTTTTCTTAGTATTTGATAACATTGTTGACATTTTGAAAGTCAGGTTTCTGACCCAAACATATACTGATGTACCTGATTAAAAAAAAAAATCACCATAAAAATAACCGAGCAATGCTCACTCTCAGAGAAATGATCTTAGTAGGTAACTGCATCCTTCTCAAGGTGAAGAGGTAAAATGCACAGCTATTAATGTCATACACCCTGTCATTTAAATGTTATATAATTACAGTGTAAGTAGAATGGAGTATTTCGTGTGGGAACTGAAAACACTCCTCTTCCTTCCTGTGATCAGATACGTAATAAGTACTTTGGAGTTGATGGTAGCTGAAGACTATATGATTGTATATTTGAATGGCGCAACCCCAAGACGGAAGATGCCAGGGCTAGGCTGGATGAAGAAGTGCTACCAGATGATTGACAGACGGTATGTGGACTCCATTATTTAATCACTGTTTTGACTTCCTTAGTAGCCCCCACATCTAATCCCTTTTAATCTACTAATGGTGCAATCACATTTTATGAACATTTGAATTCTGCATATTGAAAATAATAAATTATAAAAATATCAATATGTGTACCACTTGGTGCCCCAAATTTGAAATAAAGCAAACCCTCCCAAGATTTTTTAAAATGTTGTAATCTCAGACCTGATGAAGTCTGTTTTAAACTGTGCATGTGCTGTTTCCTCATGGAGGTGCACCTTGAGCTGATAAACCAAAATACCCATGATTCTTTACTGGTGTCATGTGATCCTGCTGCTGTTTATGTGCATTGAAACTATTGTGATTTGGACAGCCATTATGCTCTTATTTCAACAGTCACTGTTAATTCAAGTTAATGTTAACCCCTAGCCCATACAGTACCTTTGTGTGAACTGGAATCCATACTAATTTTATTAGAACAAAACATTTTATTACCATCTGCAGGGAAATTGTCATAATCAACATACATATATATTGGATGTCTATGACATGCATGGCGTCCCCTTGGATGCGGCTCCTTGCATAACAACACGAGTACCCTCTTATACTAATTAAAAAATCCACTTTATAATCTAAACATTCATAAAGTAGCATTGACTATGCTGAGAAGTGTGCCTGAAAATCAGTAACACTGAAATAGTAATCTTAAGGCCATACAACCACCATGATATACTGTTACTGTTTCTAGTTCATAGAAGAAGAAACCAAGGCTCAGTGAGATCAAATAACTTGTCTAAGTTGCTGTTAATAGTGTATGCTCTCCGAAAGAGTAGAGATGATGCTGACAAATATAAAAAGCATTATTAAACCAAAATATGTCATGATAGTTATAGATGGATGCACTCTAAGAATACAACCATTCTATTTTACCTTTATTCCTATTGGAAAATTAAGTTTGAATTACACAAATTTTGAATTATGTCTCAAAAAGCATTCTTTTTGTTAATCGTGGCCATTGTATACTTTCCTACCAGATAATAGTAACTTGCTTAGAACTCCCTAAAATTACATATATTCTTATTTGATGATATAGTTTCTATTTTAATTCCCAGTGAAAAAGGTTAAGAGTAATTTTTCCTTCCGTTTTTCAAAATAGGTTACGGAAGAATTTGAAATCATTCATTATTGTTCATCCCTCTTGGTTCATCAGAACAATCCTTGCAGTGACACGGCCTTTTATAAGGTATACTTAGTAAAAGTATTACTACTAGTTTTTTTTAAAATATGTATTCATTGTCCCATAAACAAGGATGTCATAAACTAAGAGAGTAGTTAGGAAAATATATTTAGTCTCCTCCTTTCCTGAAAAGATACTTTGGACTCTCCATCAGGAGTCCCTAATTAAGAATGAGAATTGTTTCGTAAAGAATGTTTTCCCTTCTGATCATTATAGAACATCATCTCTAAATTATTTGCTATAAACATGGGGATGAAGTGGTAGAGTTTTTATTACACATCAGGAAGAGGAGTAGGCAATAAATTTAAAGCAATATGCTATTTTATAGAGAAAAAAAGGGAGAGCAAAGTGGCGGTGGAAAATAAAGACTAACCAAGGACAGAAACAGGAGTCAGACCTTGTCTTACTTGTCCCATTTCTTCTGAACAAATATAGTGTAGATCATTTTCAGGGCTGGGTTTTGATCATCCATGAGGATTCTTGGTTTCCATTCAGTTCAAATTGGTAAATATTTATTCAGCACTTATTTTATGTTAAGAGCGCAACTGCTGATCAAAAGGTCAACAGTTCGAATCCACCAGCCACTCCTTTGGAGACCTTTTGGGGCAGTTCTACTCTGTCCTATAGGGTCGCTATGAATTGGAATCGACTCGAGGGCAATGGGTGGTATTTTATGTTACTTACTCTATCCGTACATTTTGGAGATGCAATGAAAAGTAAGATATCCTCATAATATAGTAAGACTTGAAACAGTTAAATTTTATTTTCTAGAACACTTTAAAAATATAATAGGATACAGTCTTGCCTAAAGTCCGGTTGCAGCTTAGATAAGACTTTAAATAAATCAAAAATTTTCTGTCTCAAAGTTATTAATAAATTCCTCAAGAAACTTCTGATAATTTAACCCTGGAGAAAAAAATTTGAGGGTAAAATCCTTAATATCTTTTTGCATAGATTTTACTATGCCATCCAGATCCTACCTTTTTGTTCAGTGTTCGCTTGTATTTATTTAGCATTCCAAATGTCTACTTCTAACAATTAAGGAGCAGGATTAGTCTAGTTTCTCTCTGGCAGTTCAGCCCTTTACCATACAATGTTACTTTGCTTTAAAAAAGAAAAAATTAAGAAATATTTAAGGTATACAAAAAGCCACTTATTTTAATAACACCAAATACTTTGACAAGGGAATAGGAATCAGTGCACACTAATGAGTTTATAAAAGGTTTGTTGTTGTCGTGTGCCAATGAATCGATTCAGACTCGTAGCCACCCCATGTAACAGTAGAATTGCCTCACAGTGTTTTCTAGGCTATAATCTTTATGGGAGCAGATCACCAGGTCTTTCTCCCATGGAGCTGCTGGATGGGTTCAAATTGCCAACCTTTCGGTTAGCAGCCAAGCACTTAACCGTTGTACCACCAGGGCTCCCTATAAAAGATTTAATGGGTAAAAAAGTAAACATTAGCATCGATATTGATTCATTGATGTTTGTTTAATAACTCAACTCTTAGGTATTATATACATGAAATTTATTTTTTCTTGATAAACACTAAAACTTTTATTACTATAACCAAAAAACCAAAACCAAACCTGTTGCCGTCAAGTCATTTCCAACGGACAGCAACCCTATAGGACGGAGTAGAACTGCCCCATAGGGTTTCCAAGGAGCAGCTAGTGGATTCAAACTGCTGACCTTTTGGTTAGCAGCCTGAGCTTTTAACCACTGCGGCGCCAGGGCTCCATTTTAGAATATTGAAATATAATTCAGCACTATTTTTTAAAATGAGTTTCAAGATAATAATGATGACAAAAATAATTATAAAATTATAGTAAATAGTGTTGTGGTAAATTACATTAATAATTTATTGAGTGCTTACATGAATCATTTTGTTTAACCCTAATGACAGTCCTCTGAGGAGGGTGCTGTTTACTATTTCCATTATATAGATCAAAACCCTGAGGCTCAGTGAGGTCAAATAAATTGTCCAAAGCAGGAGCCAGTAAACTTATTGTGTACAGGATCAAATAGTAAATATTTTAGGTTTTGATAGCCATATGGTCTCAGTCACAACTACTCAACTCTGCCGTTTTACCGTGAAAGCAGCCATAGATAATACGGAAACAAACGAGTGTTGCTATGTTCCAATAAAACCTTATTTATGAACACTGAAATTTAATTTTATGTAATTTTCAAAAGTCACAAAATATTCTTTTTTGATTTTTTTTTCAAATATCATTTTAAAAAAACATTTAAAAAAAAGAAAAAACATTTCTTAGCTCACAGGCTATAAAAAAAATCAGATTGTAAGCTGTTTGCTGACCCCAGATCTAAGTAACACAACCAGTAAATGACAGAGTCAGGCTTTGAACCCAACTGCCTGCTGATTAAAGAACCAGCATTTCAAGTACCTAGCCATTGTCTTATACAGTTTGAGCCGGTAAAACCTTCCTTAAGAGCCCTCTTTTGAATCAGTTTACATCAGTGTGACCAACTTGTAGACCTGAAACAAAGGCCCACTGAAATGTATGGCTCCTAAAGAGTAACATCTGTGTTAAAGGCATATGGCAAATTCATTCTTTAACGAGTTATTTGTCTATGTCAAGCATTGGGTTAGGTGCTGGAGACTGAGAAATTCATTGGCTCCGTTGCTGTCCTCAAGGAGTTCACAGCCAAGCAGCAGACATAGGCAGACATGTAAACAGTTGTATACAGGGCACAACGGAAGCACTTTGGGGGATGAAAACTCGAGGTGCGGCTGAGTTTCGGGGTAATGTATAGAGAGCGAAGGCTGAAAATCTGCGTCAAGAAAGGTTTTTCAGCAGAGTTAACCTTCAAGGTGATTTTCGAAGGATGAGTAGGTGGGCTAACTGACATCAAGGAGGATAATCCAGGTAGAGGAAACAGCATGTACAGACAGACTGAGAAGGAAGGAACGTGGTCTGTTTACAGAACTCTAAGTTCTAGTAATTGTAACACTGGAGATGGAAGGTTCCTCCTTGCATGTCCTCTTCGTCTTCCTCATTCCACCACTCTATCTTTCATTAAAACCTGGATTTAGCTCAAAAAGTCCAAGGAAGAGGCCTAATGTGTGTCATGGGTAGTGTGTGTTCACCCGAGATTTATCAAGAGGGCTAGAACCGACTGTGTTAAGAGGAAAGTTGCTGGTTTGTTCACAAGTCAGAGCCAGTGGCCCCGGGCCAAAACTGGAACTAAAATATCAAAGATAGACATATGAAGAGATGACCTAGCAAAAACTTCTTACTAGAATGCGCAGCAGTTGGCAGATAGCTCAGCATGATCCCTGTAGACTAGGGTAGCCTTTTCATTTCAAACCGTTCAAGAATGTTAGATCCTTGAGCAATTTCCCATTCAAGTGGAATAATATATTTTTGAAATTAGTTTAAAATTAGATATATTTTTGAAAATGGTGTAAATTCGAAATAGTACAGAAATGCATTCTTTTTATAAAATGTTCAATCATTACCAATGAGACCAAGTTCTTCCTATATCACCTACCAATTCTTGTTCCTAATCCCCTTTCCCAGAGGCAATTGTAATGATCAATTTCATTGGTATCCTTCTAGATTGCCATCTCTGAATTTATGTACATCTAAAATGGTGCTAACAGTTAAACTCTCAACTTCTAACCTAAAGGTTGGCACTTCAAACCCACCCAGAGGTGCCTTGAAAGAAAGGCCTAGCAGTGTACTTCTGAAAAGTCACAACCATGAAAACCCTACGGAGCATAATTCTACTCTTGAAACATATGTGTTCACCATGAGTTTGAATCGACTTGATGGCAACTGGGTGTTTTTGGTTTTAAAATGATAACATTTAGATGAAAGCTGTTTGTAATCCAAATCTAATCATTGGACCACAGTTTGTAACGTTGGCCCATCTGGGATGTGCTCTCAAACTAAAACTAAAAAGAAAAAAATTTTAATAAAATGAAAACCAAAAAATTAGAGAGGGAAAATGAGTTTATATATTCTTTTAAAATATCAATTTTGGTAGATTCGAAAAAAACTAAATGATGTGATTTTTGTTTATTAAAAACATGCAAATGAAGACAAACCATGAACCAGTGACTGTTGAGAATGGTAGAAACACCAAGAGGCTGAGCAAGGTGTGGTGATGAGCGTGGACTCTGCAGTCAGCCTGCTGGGTTCAAATCCAGGCTTTTCCACTTAGTGATGGCAAGACCTTGGGCAAATACTTTACTCCCTGTGTCTCAGTCTCCTTATCTTTAAAAAGAGAATAACAATAGTACTTACTATTGCTAGGCTGTAATAAGAAACAGATGAGTTAATATATGTAAACCATTTAGAGCTGTCTCTGATGCATAGTAATTACTCAATAATGTTAACTTTTCTTCTTATTAAGAGCCCTGGTGGCTCAGTGGTTAAGAGCTACTGCTGCTAACCAAAAGGTAAGCAGTTCGAATCCACCAGCTGCTCCTTGCAAACCCTATGGGGCAGCTCTATTCTGTCCTATAGGGTCGCTATGAGTCAGAATCGATTCAACAACGGGTTTGGTGGCACAGTGATTAAGCGCTCAGGCTGCTTATTGATGGGTCAGTGGTTCAAACCCACTAGCAGCTCCTTTGGAAAAAGATGTGGCAGTCTGCTTCTGTAAAGATTACAGCTTTGGAAACCCTATGGGGCAGTCCTGTTTTGTCCCATAGGGTTGCTGTGGGTTAGAATCAACTTGATGGCAACAGGTCTTTTTTCATCTTTTTTCTTATTAAGAGCGCCGAGGCAAGATGTTAAGTGATATCAGGATTTTCGAGAAGAGGCAGCAGCTTTAGGAGGGATGAAAGAGCAACTAATGATATTTTTTTTCTTTTTTTTTAGTTCAAAATTCAGCAGTAAAATTAAATATGTCAGTAGCTTATCAGAACTCAGTGGGCTGATCCCAATGGATTGCATCCATATCCCAGAGAGCATCATCAAGTAAGTCCTGACAGTTTAGAAGATTTGGTAAGAAATGATGCATGTCTGGAGAAGAGGTAGGAAATGAACTCACTTTGGAGTGGTGTGGAAAAGGCATTATCTTATTTTTAAAATAAAAATCCAGTGTCCTCCAATAAATATATTTTCTCTGACAACCTGCAGTTAACTCTTGTTTCTTTCAGACCCCCTTTCACATAATCTGCTTTGATATTATTGATGATTGCTAATCCTCACCTTGAATTTTGCTACCATCTTGGAGAAAGCATAAATTTAACATTTATCAGTACATCTGTTCCCTGCGGCCCCTCCCTGCAGAGACACAGTAGGATCTTAGCATAGCTTGGATTTCTTTACTGTCTTACAGAGAGTAATTTATTTGTATGACCATAGGAAAGTAGAAAAAAACTACCCTTTCTCTGTTTTCTTCTAAATCCATTTTTTCTTGATTCCCTTCAGGTGAAAGATTAGACAGATGGTGTGCGCCCAGTGGTGGGTGGACTGGTTATGAATGATTTCCTAGCTCAGGACCGGGTAGCACCCCCGCAGCGTGCAAGAGGAAAGAAAGCATGGGCACTGAAGGGCTCAGGATTGTGCTAAAAAATAATAATAGTAAAAGTTAACTGAATAACTGCTTGGAGCTGAGACTTGAAAACCCAGATAGCAGGAGAATGAACACTCCTATTTGGTTCATTGTTGCAAAGACCTCTTGTTTTCTGTGTATCGTGTCTTTTCTCCCACTGTGTCTGATTCACTCGTTTTTTGTTTGGACTAGAATTGAGAGAGGCTTACTCATCAAATAAAACAGACAAGCATCCTGCATCTTCTTTCATAAGGTAGATAGCAAAATGACCTCCCAATCCGGGCTTCCAAAAAAGAGTCCCATCACTTTTTAAAAAGGCACAGGAGCTGGAAGGAAAGGACTCTCATTGAATGTCTTTCTCTGTTGTGCTAGGCACAGAGGTACTCTATTTATATCATTTATTTAATCCCCACAAAATGTAAAACTCACATTTTACAGATGAGGGGAAATAACTTAGGAAGGAGAAGTTATTTACGCAAAGTCACACAGCCAGGAAGAGACGAAACTAGAGTTCAAATCCAGGGCAGCCTGGCTGCAAAATCTCCATGCCCTTTTCCAATGGATTCGTTTGCTTACTTAAAAGTATTCATCTAAATTCAAAGTTCAGGAGTAGATATATTTGGTTTTCTTACATCCCAGAAGCAGGCATGAAGACAGGATACTTGCTGGGCTTACAGTGGTCAGTTGGCTCAACTGAATCAAGTAGTTGGCTCAGCTGAATCAGCCATTAAAAACCCTACGGAGCACACTTCTATTCTGACATACATGGAGTTGCTGTGAGTTGGAATTGACTCAACAGCATTTGGTTTACTATCTAAAAAAAAAAAAAAAGAAGAAGAAGCAGAACACCCACTTATCATAATGCAATTTCCCTTTGTAAAAGATGACAAGGACATGCTCTCTTCCAACAGACATGAGCCTTAGACTCTTTGCAGGTGAATACAGTAATAGTTTCCGTGGTGTGACAGTTGGAGGTAATAGAGTGAAGAAGAGAGGAGAATGAGCTTTGGAGTATTAGATTTGAACCTTCCCTCCTACTTCTTAATGTTCCTGAGTCTTCAGACAACCTATTAACACTCTCTGAGTCTCAGCTTCAGCATCTGCAAAATGGGAAAGTAATGTGCACTTCGTGGAATTGTCTTGAGGACTGAATGAGAACCATGCATATATAAGGTAGTTAGAAAGCCACCTGGCACAGAATTGGCAATCCAGAATGTTATTCTGGATCCTTATTATGATCGTGTTGCTTTCAGAAACTCATTATCGTATGAAAAAGTTTAGCTGACAACTCACAAATCCATACATGTTAGTGTTCAAGGTCTCCACTTGGGGAAATTTACTTCAGGAGGAAGGATTCCATTTGGAAGTATTTTCTTCGGGAGGAAGAAGTTTGAAGCTATTCATGTTCTCCTCAAGTGTCCATGTTTTCTTTATCCATCTCTTCTGGACATCTTGTCTGCCATTTTTATTGACCCTCATAGTCTCATTTTCACATTATACAGTTTTTAAATTGATACAAGCCACACCTCCTTCCTGTTACTGAATAACATTCAAAGAACCTGATCTCGGCTAATCTGAGAATCTGATCTTGGCCCATCAGAGTATTCGGCTGGGATAGAGTCTGTCATCAAAGGGGCTGAATGGAAAAAAACCTTGCCCAACCTGGAATCACATTTATAATTAAATTTATAATTATAAACTATTGATTGTATCTAATAAAAATCATATTTCTCCCAAAAGGCAATTTGATCCTCATTTGGGTAAGCTTTTTCTCTCATACTTTGACTGTCTTTTAAAACATTTACTTGTCATTTTTCCATCTGTTTGCTCATTTTCCTCACTACATCCGTTTTTTATCTCGTAAGGTACGATGAAGAGAGATCTTATAAGAGAAGTGTGAGGTAAAAAAAATCTCCTGATCTATGATTCACCTGGACCCTGTGTGTGTGTGTGCGCGCGCGCCAGTGTTTTACTCGTGGGTGACCTCAACACGCTACAGAGCAAGAGTGCGTCCTATCAGTCCATTGTTTACCACTCCTGTCTTTGTCTTGTGTCTAAAGCTGTTGAGGTCAACCTGATTTGCAACTGAAACCTACTAAACCAGATCCATCCCTGACTTGGCCGGGGCTGCAAGCTAACTTTTAACTGTACTCAGCAGACGGATTTGGAGGTTCTCAGCTTTCCTCAGACAGCATGTTTCTGATCCCCTTGCACCATTTATACCTTCCTTAGGAAGGAATTTGTGAAGAACTAAGGGAAGCATCAGAAGCAGCTAAGTAAGACTTGGTTGTCATTTAGCAGCTAACATGATGTTGGCTTGCATTTCAGGAATGAATTGGAAGAAACTGCATGCCTTGTGTCTTGTATTTGCATCCTGATCATAATGCTGCACTTTAAAAATTCCCTTTCTCCCCGTATATGCAATTTCTTTTATTCTTTTTAAAATGTATGTATATGTTAGTGTTTTCAGAAAAAGTTTACACAGCAAATTAGGTTCCCACTTGACAATGTCTATAAGAGTTGTTCAATGGTATTATATAATGTGTCAACGTTCTCTTAAATTCTGTCCTAGTTGTTCCATCTATTATTCTTACTATGATGTATTTATCCCCATGATCTTGATTATTTTGAGGAAGGCATTTGTTGCTTAATTTTTTTAACGTCCATAAGATTTCAGGCACCAGAGCAAAAGAACACATCACAGGCACTGCCACATAAGATGTGACATCCAGATGGTTATTAAATATATGGAGACAACAAACTTTACAAATTTATTCTAATGAAGAGAAATGAGGACAAGTCAAAATTTGGAATTCTTTTGTAGACTCAATTTCATGGCTTTGGAAGATTAAAAACAAAAAAACAACCTATTTAGTGGCTTGGAAATATTGCTTGACTAGCATCCTCTGAGCTATAAGAAATAGAAAAAAATTATTGTTTACTATTATTATAGTTTTCCAAAAGACAAAATCATACCTCTTATGCAAATATAAAATGAATACGTCCGTGATCTTATTTGACTCATTATTTAATGAGGAACCAACAAAATGTTAAAGCTGGTTCACAGAGTATTTGATAAATTAGATATTTATAAGCAATTTAAATTTAATAATTTAATAAAAATCTAATAATTTAATATTCCTGTTAAAAGGAATATTAAAATAAAATGATTGGATTAGATACAACGCTGGTTAATGTCCAACAGGGCAATAAACTGTAACGTTGGGTTATCTTTTCCATTGGACAGAAATGATTTGCATCTCTACTGGACAAAAATCTACAAGTTAACCTCTGCCCCTACAGAGTTGTAAAATAGCCCAGTCACTAGAAAGTCAGCCCAGCACTGTTCTGAAAGAACATCCAGTAACTTCCTTTTCCTAAATTTTATGCCACAATATCTTAAATGTAACCAACTGCTGTTTGGAAAGTTTGCTGTGTTCAATATTTAAGCTTCCTTCCCATTGTAATGTTGCTTACACTGTTAGTTTTTATAACCAGCTTCCATTTTCATAGATATTGCATAAGCAGAAAGCCTGGACAATGCCTAAACAGCTACAAATTCCAAATAAATAAGATCTAAATTAGTGAGATTATTCTGCATAGCTTTAAATGCCAATTCTTCCATTAAAACAATCCATTTAGTCTTTTTTTTCCTACTACACATTTTTATTATAGGTAGCCTGTGGAGTTATTTGCCTATAGTGTGGATATTTTTGGATTAAAAATTAAAGGTTTTTGCTTTAGAAAGCTTAACATCAGTAGAGTGTACTGTTAGACTATTCCTGTCCTCTAATTTTCTTTCAAGATAACTAACAACTATTTAGACTAACGTAATTCAAAATTATATCAGTTTTTACTCTGACAGAATCATCTGAGTTCTAACGCAACAGTCTCTAACACAACTATTAGAAACAAGAAGCTGTGGGAATGAGGAACATTAGGAATCCAGGAAACAAATGCTGTTTCAACCTTTAGCATTTATCTGCAGTCAAATTCCATTGAGTCATGAGAGTTCCCAGAAAAAGAAATGTTAATAAGTTTCTCTTTCAGATTCACTTTTTTTAGGATAATAACAAATCTGTGGAAATACAATGTTATATTAAAGACAAAACATGGGGTGAGGGAACATCAATAATTTTTCGGTCAACCCCATTATCAAGTCATATCATCATGTTTTTTCATTGTTACCATGAAATTTGCCTTCTTTCATAGATTTTTTTCCCCTCCATGCTTATTCTTTGTCTGCTTAGTTACCATATTAAAACAGTTCTCATTTTTGGTTTAGTTGTAGCTTTCCGTTATTTATTTGTTTTCTCAAATCTACCATTTTGCTCTCTTCCCCTCGCCTCCCCAACCCTCCCCCCACGCCTCCCCACCTGTACCCCAGGTATCTAAATGGTCGCCATTCTAAAGGGAGCACCTTGTTCATGCCTGCAGATAGTCAATATATTTCTGCTGCTCCAATTAAATTAATGAATGTGCATAAGAGTGAGATCATCGCTGTTGAGGTGTGGTGCTCAGACTTTATTGTGCATCAGAATCACCTGGAGTACTTGTTAAAACAGTATCCAGGGCCCCATCCCCAAAGTTCTAATTCAGCAGATCTAAGGTGGGACCTGAGAACTAGCATTCCTAACAGCTTCCCAGTGATGCTGATGCTGATGCCGCCAGTCTTAGTCAGGACCATGCTTGGAGAACCACTACCTCAAAGTAAAGGGCTGAATAAAACTAGTTAGACGTGTCTTAGGAGTCTACGCTTTTGCTTTGGGTTCCATGGGTAAGCCACCTGTCTAAAGAATTCTCCCTCATTTCTTTTGATGGTAGCATTACCTATATGGGGGCAGTGGTAGTTCAATGGTAGAATTCTCATCTTCCATGCAGGAAACCCAGGTTCAATTCCTGACCGATGCGTCTGAAGCATAGCTATCACCCATCTGTCAGCAGAGGACTGAGTGTTGCTGTGATGCTAAACGGGTTTCAGCAGAGCTTTCAGACTAAGACTAGACAGAAAGGCCTGGAAATCTACTTCTGAAAAATGAGCCAAGGAAAATCGTACAGATCCCTTTGTGCATGGGGTCACCATGAGTCGGGGGCTGACTCAATGGCAGCTAACAACAACATTATGTGTATGAGGAATTGAAATATATTTGTGTATTTGAAAATGCATAAGGAGAAAGAATTCTATTCTTTTGACCCCACAGATGATTGAAATGCCTCAGAATCCGATCATTTCATCATACCAGCTACATCATCTCCAATCCCTTTCTACCTCTGAAGTGGCCCCCAAATCCTTTGTCAGGCAGTATATTATGATTTTTGGTTCAGAAAACAGATACATGGTTAGATTCTAGAAGCCAGAAAACCCACGTTCTATTATCATATGTGCCCTGACCTTCCACATGACCTTTATTAGACAGGCTGAGTGTAACCAAGGGCAAACATATTTCATCAGGGAACAAAATCTGTCTGTTGTTTTGCTTTATTCCCATAAGTGTTTTTAAACCCTCTCCCCTCACGTACAAACACTCACAGACACCACCACCACAACTAATTGACTTCCAAGAAGTGATTAGCTCAGCATGCCTTTTCTTTTCCTTGAAACTTTAGATTTTTAAGGGAAGAAAATTAGTATACATAGAACTGTTCTTATTTTGAAAATGGTGAAGAACCCATCTGCTGCCTTTGGAGTGACAGTATTTAACGGTTTGCAAATTGCTGTTTTCTTTGGAATGATTCCTCAAAGTTAAAAAGCAGAAAACCTAGTTTTGGAAGATTTCCCCTTCTAGATTCCATTCCAGCTTTGCTAGTTTTTCTAGCACACTGTCAACACTCACTGGACTGTCCTTGTTCACTAGAGTTGCCAAATATTCTCCATAAAAATACCAGACCACCAGTGAGAAGGGTGCAGAGTAAGGGGGAAAAGAAAAAGCCGTCTACCCTTCCCAGGGGAGGAGCCTTTTGCCATTTTTCACAGAACTCCTTCTCTTAATAACTGAAGCTCATGTGCAAACAGATAAATTAGCGTGTGAAGTTACTCACATTGCAAAAGGAACACATACATTTAAAAAGGATCGTCAAATCCCTTTAGTTTATGTTTACCAGTAGTAAAATATTAACCAGAGAGAAAAAGGAAAAGTTGAAGAGTATTAATCAGGAAAAAATATAAAGCAAGTGTGAAATATGCCAACACAGGAAACCACCAATTTGTAGTATTAAAAACAGCTAAGACACCTTCAAAAAACTTTCGTTTGATGATTTTATACAGGTACATTTTTTTTTTCTTCTTTCTGGGCACATTCATTTAGGGTAATGTCAGGACTCCTTTGTGTTATCTGAACGCAGCTTGGCTGTATGAAGTGGTAAGTGACTTATTATTCTCCTGTAATGACAACAACGAAGAAGGCCGACACCGGAATTTTTTTTCTTTTAGCATCTTGGAAAATCCTCCTTCTTGTGAAAACTGGAAATTAACTGTGTTCCTGTGTAAACAAAATTAAGCTTCTTGAGAGTGATTTCCCGTTGTATATAAAAAATTTTATTATTTGGGGTACAAATAAAGTTTGGCAATGTTGTGTTCCCTGAATAAGATAGATTGAAAAGTCAGAAAAAATGACAAGAACAGAGGAGACCACTGGAGGTGGTAGGAGTTTTTCATTTTCCTTTTGTGTTTCTAAATCATAGTTAATTACTGTAGCTCAAAACTGATGGCAAAAGAATCCCAGCTTAAGTTTATCATCTGTTCTAGTGTAGATTTGTTCAATATTAACGATAGCACTGCATTAAAACAATTGAAAATACCCAACTCTGTTGTGTTTACGAAGTAATAATAGTGGAGAAATGTTTACTGCTTCCTATTTTTTCCCTTGCACTCAGAACTAGCTGCCTTTACAATGATCCAGAAATGTCTTCTATGGAAAAGGAGTAAGAATTCACCATCAATACAGCTATTTTGTTACCTGGGGTGTTGTATGGCTGGGCTGTGAAAGAAAAAAATACAGTGAGGACTGGGTAAACCCCATTTAGATGTTCAGCTTTCATGTTCTCTATTTCTGAAACTAGAAATTCTGCCTGTTAAACATGGCCTCATGATCACCACTTAACTGTCTTAATGACCGACTGAGTCTTGACATGGCATTCTATTTTTCCAATCCAAAAATGAGGAAAAGATTAATAATAGAGCCAGATGTTAAGAACATTTGGGCGAGAGGACTGCAACTCTGCTTTCTGAATTACGTCATCTACTTTAATCAGTGAAAGTTTGGACTTCCATTTGAACTTAATATTTTGGTGGATGGGAGAGAAAAGGTCCTTGTTTTGAAAATCCCAAGGAGGCAGTTGAGTCTGGATGGGACTTTTAAGAATGACCTGTTCCGGAAATTCCCATCTTGGAAGAAATAGAAATCTAACATGTATGGAGTTCTTGCCATGTGATAGACTCTGTGTGAAAAGTTTCCCATGTAGCATCTGATTCTTATCTTCAGAATAAGGCTGTGAGATACATTTATAGATGAGGGAAGAGGCAGAGATCCGACCAGTCCAATGTTTTATAGCAGTAAAAATGCCTCAGAGCTGGGATTGGAACTTTTGCAATTTAGCTCCACAGCTAATTCTTTTGAAATCAGAGAGAGATGGTCTTCATGCTGGAATGGGTATGCAACCACTGATCTAACTGAAGACTAGTGAAGACAAAATTACCCACCCAAAGGAACAGAGCTCATTCATGGCCAAGTTAGTTTCAGAGAATAAACTCTAGTCACCAAAGTGATCTCAAAGAGAATTTTGCCATCCCATCAGGGGCTCCTAATTTGGCTTGAGGAGTCCCTAGGTGGTTCAGATGCTTAACATGCTTGGCTGCTAAGCAAAAGGTTGGAGGTCTGAGTCCACTCAGAGGTGCCTTGGAAGAAAGACCTGGCAATCTACTTCTGAAAAATGAGCCACTGATAATCTTTTGGAGCACAGTTCTACTCGGACACACCTGGGGTCGTCATGAGTCAGAATCAACTCGATGGCAGCTGGTTGGTTAATTTGGCTTGAGTTATGGAGAATTTAACATTATTCTTGTTTTGAGGAATCCAGAAGGAGAGGCACAAACAGAATTTAAATTCATCTGCTATTGTCACATTTCTGTTCTCCAGCACAAGGTTCCTCAAGGTCCCAAGAGAAGCTGGAAAACAATAGTGCATATCTCTGCAGTGGCCATGTTGACCTTACAGCTTAAATAAAGTTTATGCATGAAAACACCAGAGAGATGGTCCCAACTGAAAAGTATAAAAAGAACTAGGCTTTAAGGGGACTTCTGAAATCACAGCGTTTTTTCTGAATCCTATCCCTTTGAGATGAAGACTACAATTATTTCAGACAAATTGCCACATGAAAATTCTGCAAAGAAAAATACCTCAGTCCATCAGTCCACCATTTTATAGTGCAAATAGTTCTTCCCTCTGCAAAACAGTGCCCCCTTGAGTAGAGTCCTGGGTCCGCAGTTAAAGAGCTGCTCAAACTGGAATGTCCCAACACCCAGGCACTCACTGGCCGACTGCTGCTACATCTTCGGGTTTACCCACTCCTTTGCCTGCCTCATCTATATTGTTCCTGATTTGTGTATAGGGCTGTTTTGGTTGCGAAGAGGGTAAAACACTGCTTCTTGTTTGGGCTCATTCCAGGGCTATGGATGGGGGAGGGCAGGATGCTGTAAATTGTTACTTTTACTTCCCACTTTAAAGAAGAACAAATTCTTCCCTCTTCTTCACTCCTCTCTTTCCTAAGCCCCTAACTTCCACAGTGCAGAGGATGAGATCCTGGTTGAGGGACTGGAATAGCCAAGGGTTTTTTTGTTTCTTTTCTTTTTTGCTGACTCCAGACCTGGATTAGACTTTCTGGCTTTGTTTTAATACTAGAATAAGGGGATTCCTTTATCTTCAACTGGCTCCTATCTACTGCAGGCCAGAAATGATAGGGGAGAATTCTGTGTGGAAGCATTTTACACAGAGCTCGGCTGCTAACTAAAAGGTTGGCCGTTCCAATCCACCAGCCGCTCCTTGGAAACCCTATGGTGCAGTTCTGCTCTGTCCTGTAGGGTCGCTATGAGTCGGAATTGACTTGATGGCAACGGGTTTGGTTTTAGTAGCTAGTATTGGAGCCTCTGGGTGGTGCAAATGGTTAAGAGCTTAGCTGCTAACTGAAAGGCTGGAGGTTCTAGTCCACCAGAAATCAGCCATTGAAAACCCTATGGAGCACAGTTCTACTCTGACACACATATGGTCACCATAGTTGGAACTGACTTGACATCTACTGTTTTTTTTATAGTTAACATTGAATGGATGAACTGCAAAATGAGCGAAGGCTCAACCAAAGGGCTTAATCAGGCCAAGAATAAAAACAAAGTTGTGATAATCCTATAGTAACCAAAACCCACTGCCATCAAGTGGATTCCAACTCATAGGGGCCCTATAAGGATCCTCTCATTTTCCTGAGAGAAGGGAAGACTATGCCCATTTCTCATCTCTTTTTTTAATAGTGATATACACAAAACATTCAGCAGTTCATCAATTTCTACATATACATCTCACTTCTTACATAAAGCACAAAAGCTTTTATTCATCATCACTCATTCATTAAACAGTATTGTCAGATATTTTGTAAAGCGTAGGGATGTTTAACACAGGTTAGAAGTGAAAATGACCTACAGTAAAACTGTCAAAAGGCTGCGTGTCTCACAGGAAAGCTAATCATAGGAAACTAAACCCATCTGCTCAGAGATGAGGAATATTCCTTTCATATACAATTCTGATTAAAAGCAAACTTTTTTCCAAAAGGATTCTTTTTTATAAGTAGCCCTAGGTGCTTATTTCCTTTACTTTTAAATTTAGGTTTTATTTATTCGTTAATGTTCTAAAACTTGTAAAATATTTTATATACATAAAAGAACTTATACGATGGAGGGGATGTGGTTCTATCTGGAGGAGACTTCAATTAGTAGCATTGCTGGTAGCTTCATTAGTTCCATAAGATACTTGTGCTCTCAGAAGTTAATCCTAAGGGTTGTTTCCTGTATTCATTTCTAAGAAAAGTGTCCACTTTTGACTATTTTTGCTTCTTCCATAAGCTGAGTAAATAGGTTTCAGTCTTTCAGCTGTTGGTTCTCCAAAAGCTGAAGGGTTAATTAAACCCTGGAAGGTTTACAAAAAAGTCAGTACAAAAAATAAAGTATTTTAAGTTGAGCCTCCTGGCCTAAGTGTTGTTTCAGATTTTTATCAGTGGCCAAGATGGTAAGACAAAGTGAATGTGCACTTGAACCTTCACAAGACAGTTTCAGATATTCTAACCTACATTCATACTGTTCAAACAATGTGCCCCAAATTTTGACTTAGTAAATATTCTCCTGGTCTGTGAGAGAAACTAAGCCAACACCATGGGAGAAAGAATAAAATTCCAATCACCAAATCAAGCTTAATACATTTTAGAAGCAAAAACAAGTTCAAATACAACAGTGACCTGTGTTATAGTATATCAGAAGACAATCTAAGCGTCACAGTGCATATAAAGAGAACATGTCTGTTAATAAAACTCTGCAGATAAGAGAATAAGTCAGATCCTTGATGCATTAAAAAAAGAGAGAGATTAAAATTCACATTGACCTGACCCCTCTCCACCCTCAGCATGGCCAGGTTCTAAAAGCTCCCAAAGGAAGCAAGATTATTGCAGGTACAGCAATTAAGCAGGGAGATGATTTTCCCATTTCAAAGACCACCACGCTACCACTACTACTAATAATTACACTAACAGTTCGCTTTTACTGAGTGTTCACTACGTACAATTGAAAACACTTCAGACTTAATCCTTAGCAAACTGGGAGAGAGAGATGATTGTCCCTTTTACAGATGCAGAAATGGAAAGTTAAAGGTAGGTAGTTGGCCATCGTCCTACAGCTAATAAGCGGTGGGATTAAGAGTATTTTGAAGGAGAGATACTGTACAATTACACACTGGTTGGGCAGGCAAGGTGGGTCGCCCGTGGCTTTAGTTTGTAAAGCTACGACAAAGAACAGCACAAAGGCTGTGTTTCCTTCTGTTGTACTTAGGATCACTATGAGTCAGACTCATATGCCACCTACTAATAATAATAATACTGCAAAGAACACTGCTCAGCTGCTGCGGATTCCACAACCAAAGCGCAGTAACCTTCACAACAAACTGACTTATGACTCAGGAGGGCAGAGATAAGCGAAATCCACAGATACTCCCCAACTTGCCTTTTTCAAACAAATCGCTTTTCTTTTTCTCTCATAACTGAAATTCTTCCTCTGACTGTTCGCTGGCTTGTAGTTCTCTTTCTTTCTGATGGAGGTGCCAGGGAGTATAATATGGTTCACTAAGGGCCAAGGAAGTTTTGAATGTATTCCCTAGATATTTGGAAACCCACTGAGCATTTTTAAAAACAAGCTTTTCATTGGTGATAAGGATGCACCTCATTAAGGTAAGCAGACCCTCGCCAACAAGTCCTTTGGCTGCTGGAAAATACTGAATTTTCTGGTTGTTTGATTGTTTAGCACTTCTTACTGTTGAACACTTGTCAGACTTCACTTATTTCAGGTAGATCATTTACTTTCTCCACTAGGAAAGGTCACTTACTGAAAATAGGTACCTTGTTTTCAAAATGTAATAATGTTCTTTATCTTAACCTCCTCTAGGAATGAGCCTTAACAAGAGCCTGTTGCCTCCCTGTATCATTTTGAAATGGCATAAAATGCTTCCAGAATCAGTTTTGTAAAAATAAACTGATTCCATATTTCAGAGAAAGATTGGCAACGAGGGGAGGATTGTATTTTACCAGATTTTTCAAGTGGAAGAATTTTGCATGATCTATTTTAACTTGGTCCTTTGAGGAAAAACAGCAAACATATGCCACCCAAATCATTCCTAAATATTTCACATTCAATTTCTCATGTTTCTCTCTCTCTCTCTTTTTTTTTTTTTTTTTTAATCCCTGTTTTTCAAAGTATTGACCTGAAGCTGAAAGAAAAGCCCTAGTTGACCGTGGCTGGAAGAAGAGGATGCTTTTCTGCATCATGATCCTGTTGAATCATATCTACCTGGAAGGGACAGGGCTGATGTTATTTTTTGCCACTTTGCACTACCGGGTGCCATTCTAAATTTCTAAGGGGAAAAACAGTAATGGAATTTGTTTACTCTTAACGTGTTTTATGAAATTGTGTGTATTTTCCTATTTTGCCAATTATGTGCCTCAAAGATTTTAGTTGAACCTTAGCAAGAAAGTAGGGCCTTCCATTCTGATATTTCATTACCCTGTGGTGCAGTGGTATTTTGTCCTTTAGATCAGAGTTTACCAATAGGACAAATTTAATCCAGTAATAAGTGTGAGTGGATTTGTCCCCATAGATTAGCTAGGCTTTTTTTTGGTGATCATTTTAGGTTAAAGTACACAGGAAAATTGTCTACACATAACTCTGCCTTTAAAATCCTGAATTTGCTTAAGATAGACAGGAACTAGATAGGTGTGAAAGCTAAGTATCAGCTTTGTTATCATCTACATGAATCTTCTCTAACTCCTCAGAGGGAAGCCAGTCTTCCTAATGCAGGTCGGTTTTACGCTAATTATCAAATTGGACACCAATCTGTATGTGAATGGGTCTTCTTAAAGATTATCATTTCTTCAATGAACAGTAAAGACCTCCACACGGAGAAATTTAGGATTAATGCCCATGTTTTTGGTAGTTATCTGTACTTCAATCCATAAAACTAGGTCAAGACATTGGTCTTTTCTTCCCAGCATCTAATGGCCAAGGGCTCCCTAGGTGTAACGGAGCCAACTCAGAAATTCACTATTTGGTTATGCTCGGTTATCTGAATTTCTCTCTCACAGGCATTATAAAAAGTAATCTGCTTTAAAACACTCCAGTCTGATCACAGGTTTAAAATTAAGTGTGAGTATATACTACTATTTACAAAATATTTCCTTTTTGGTCTCCATATGTCCTTTAAAATGCTAACATAACTTCAGATCTGTGGACCTCTAGCACAAAGATTAGCAAGCAACACCCAAATCCAGTTTTTGTATGATCTGCAAGCTAAGAATGATTTCAGCATTTTTTGGTGGTTTTTAAAAACCAAAACAAGAATAATATTTCATGACTGACAAAAATTCTTCGGTTTTCAGTGTTCATAAATAAGGTTTTATTGGGACACAGCCATGCTCACTTATTTACATATTGTCTCTGGCTACTTTTGTACTACACAGGCAGAGCTGAGTATTCGTGACAGAGTCCACATGGCCCACAAAGCTTTAAATATTTACTGCCTTTGTAGAAAAAGTTTGCTGACTCCTGCACTAGCACCTAATCTCCTCCCTCCGTTTTATTTAGATACTATTTTCCCTAACTGAAGGACAAATAAGACTGCACACTAATTTCTTTTTAAGAAGTGAACAGGTAGCAGCTATGTTTTTATCGACATCCACAGAGAGTAAAATACATGGCCTTCTGAAAAAGACAAGAGGCCCCTAGCCACAGAAGCACTGCTCAGGATGCGTTTGCAGGATTCAAGGTGAAGCCTTCTTTGAAACAACTCTTTAACCGTTTGCATGTGTTACTGAGGTCTTCACCTTACTCGTGGAACCATTTCTGAGTCTCCAGTATCACCTGTGACAAACAAGCTAGCAAAACTAAAAATGTTATGGAGTCTCATGCTGGTAACTTTGTTAGGAAGAGCCATCAGGGACACCTTGAGCCTTGGGTGTAATGAACCCTGAAGCCCTTCAAAGCAGACACCTTTGCACAGCTGACTGAGTTTCACTGACCTCATTTGCTTCTTGTCAGTCTTTCACTCACCCTCCACACACGCTCACGCATACGCGTCAGCTCTCTCTTCCTTGACAATGCTAAGCCATAGTTAACCTATATTCCCTCCTTGGCCCCTTTCAACTTAAGTATCTTGTGGAACTGTGTTCTTTTGGGTCTCCACCCTTAAAGCATCTGGTTTGCCTGATACGAAAACTCTAGACCCCACCCTCTGTCGCAGCCCACCTATACCTTTGAAAGCCCAAATGATTCCTCTCCCAGAGCTTAGGTGTTGCCATAAGTACAGTGACCCAATATTCCAGTCTGCATACCTGTTTGTAACTGTTGCCCTGGTCTAATTATTAATAACACTCCCTTTTGCTCTCAGTAATGTCCCATTTGGGAAGATAAATTACATGATCACCCTAACCACAGGAAGTAATGAAGAACCCAGTGTTCCATTTAGTGGTGCAAGCCTGGGGACATAGGGGAGTTGTTAAAGCCAATCAGACAAGGAGCAATCTCACCATTCACATTTTCTGTCCTGCCTGTTTACGGAAGACTACTCAGCTAGTATGCTATTTGAAGCTTTGTCTTCCTACACAGAAATGATGAGTGTCTTTCCCAATCCATGGTTTTGTTTGGGCTGTGCTCTGGGCTGTGTAACCATTCTGATATTTAGGCATCTGCTACTTTATTGTCTCTTAAAAAGAGAAGTTAATTGCACGTGCTAGAGAAAATCCACCATGTAAATTCAATCCAAATAAATAGAATCCTAGAGGAATCCTGAAAAAAATAATCCCTAAGCAGATAGGTAGACAGCTGTAAACATTCATGTCATCCAGCTATCTAGCTCCTGCATTCTGAGCATTCTTGCTTTGGTTCTGACTTCTGGAAACTGCTTTGCACTCTTCCTGTAGTTTGCAGTTAAGCGAACCAAGGGGTCGTTAGGGCAAAAGGATTGTTTTCCCAAAGTGACAACTGCTCTTCATGTAGCTCCTTGATTAAGTGGAAGAACAAAAATCTGCAGGAAAGATATTGTCAAGGAGTGAGAAAAGTTTGTTTGAGGGCAATTGCTGAGTGTGGGAAGAAAACCCTAAGATTCCTTTCGAAGCCATACAATGTTTTAGCAGGTCACCCTCTAAGACATACTTTGGGATGTGTGAGGAAGTCACTACACCTAGCCGTCATTATTAAGATATATTTTCAGTATTCAGTTATGGTACTGCGTTTGCAACTCTCATCACAATGCCTCAGTAGTTTGCTCCCTTAGAAACACTTAGATGTGCACAAATTAATCTTTTATATATTTAAAGGATTTTCTACCATGTATCAGATTGTGCCGAATATAGTATCTATTAGACCTTGTTTGGGTAAATAAATAAATTCTCCATAAATAGTGTGGATTAATAATATAAAGATATGTAACAACACAACGTATATATAGCCTCTCTGTATAATTCAGAAATAAAAATCGATTCCACATTTCATGGCTTCCTTTCTTTGCGTTAGCAAGAATCGCTCTGTAGCTTCGCTTTAGAACAGGTTTATCTGTACATCATTGGAGCAGGGGTGGTGCAGTGGTAGAATGCTCACCTTCCATGCGGGAAACCTAGGTTCGATTTCCGTCAATGCAGCTCATGCATAGCCATCACAAGGGTTCGATCCCCAACTGATCATAGGACTGGCGCGAGAGCGGGCAGCGTTTTTATGCTGTTGTGCATGGAGTCGCCATGAGTCGGAGGCCAACTTTGGCAACTAACAACAACAACGAAAATGGACATCAGTCTAGCTTGGCACTTGAGGACATTGTATAAATGTCGACTTTCTTTGTCACCCAAATTTCTTTGCCTTTTCATTTTTGCCTGTCCTTTGCCTTTGCCTCAAAATGTGTTGCTTACTCTCTGAGTAAGAAGTTTCTCACTTCAGAGGAATCTCCATGACTCACCATTATTTGATTTTGCAAACTTTCCCTTTGGTTGTTCCTTGCCTTTTATGGCATTTATGCATTTTTAAATTTCAATGCACTAAACACCATTTTGTTTTTAGTTTTTTTGTTTGTTTTTTCACTTTTACAACCTTCAGGTAAAACCAGGGCTGAGAATCACCACTGTGCTTTTTTTAAACTTAATACCCATTGCCATTGAGTCCATTCCAACTCATGGCAACCCTAAAGGACAACCATAGGCTTTTCAAGGCTGTAAATCTTTACAGAAGCTGACTGCCACATTTTTCTCCCACAGAGCAGCTGTTGGGTTCAAACTGCCGACCTTTCGGTTAGCAGCCAAGTGCTTAACCACTGCACCACCAGGGCTCCTTAAATACCTAATAAACAAATGTTTATTGTACCAACCAATATAATTGGTGGACTAACCAAATGCAAAGTTGTTCTACAAAAGATGAGACATTGCACAGTTCTCATGATCCAGGAACTAGGTCTGGAGGATATTGTCCTCTACCCAAGGGAGAGAAAAAGGAGGAGAACAAGTTGAGAAGTAATTGAGGGCAATCACTCTGCTTCCTTAAACTAACTATGGTACTGGAAATTGGAGGACAGAATGGGTAAAATGTGGTGGATACACTTTGCGGAATACTGTGCAGCTGTTAGAAGCAACAAACTAATGTTCACAGTGCAATACTTAAAGTATTGCTCTAAGTGGAAAAGGTAAGAAAGAACTCAATATTTATAGCATAATGCCATTTTCTGTAATTTATAAACATGTTGTTGTTGCCATTGAGTTGGCGCTGATGCGTGGCGACCTTACGTATAACAATTAAGCATGCCCAGTCCTGTGCCAACTTCATGATTGCTGGTATGAGTCCATTTTTGTGGCTATTGTGTCAATCCATCTCATTGAGGAACTTATAAACATACACAAAACAACACTATATATTATACAAAATCCAGGCATATTTCAGGACTTAGCACACACATTAGAGTGGGTGCAAGGGACGAGGGTGAGAGTGAAGATTGGGAATAAAGGTGAGAGTCTAATTAAAAATCAAAATCAAAAAGAGCCTTTTATGGATTGCTGGTGGTAATGTGCTATAGACTGAGAGTCTGATGAACTCAGATCTCATCACTGAAGACACTCCACATTGTCGCTATGGAAGCCAGAACTTTCAGCTGTAAATCACAGAAAAGCTGTGTGAGTTAAGGCACTTTGGGTCCCCAGGGGGCTATTCCCTTTGACAGTCTCTTGTCCCCTTTCCCTCTGTTGGCTGCCTCAGTGGGCTGCAGCTTGCCAGGAATAAGTTAAGAGCCTGCCCTGGGTTGCATCACCCTGTACAGTCATGGAACTTTTAATTAAATTAATCCCTTTTGACACATCGATCCTCACAGAGCTGTGAGCTTTATAGAGCAAAGAGACTGCCTTATGAAGCTAATTTTTCTAGCGAGAATTTCATTTACATTTATCCAAAATAACTTTCTTTAAACAAGATTATTTGTTTTCAATATATAAGCATTTTAACTATAAATAGATGGCAGACACTCAAAACTGCCATCTATTAATCTCTCTAGCCTTAGCCCTACCAACGGCTCTGCAGCCTTTGACACTTGATCATTCCCTCCTTGTGGAAACTCTGATCCCTTAGATTAGTGAACTGAATTACCTTGTTTTTTTTCCCCCATATTCATTATCTATTGCTGCATAACACAATATCCTAAAACTTAGCACCTTCAAACAACCCATACTGATTATTGCATAATTTCTGTGGGTCAGAAATCCAGGCACAGCTTAGCTGGATTCTCTGCTTTAAGGTCTCTCAGGGCTGCAATCAAGGTGTTGGCCCAGGGTCTCTCACAAGAATCAGTCAAGGTTCAACGGGGACAGAATCTGCTTCTAAGCTCACAGGAGCCTGTATTCAGTTTCTCGATGGTCATTGGACTGAGGGCCTCATTCCTTGTTGGCTGTTGGCTAGAGGTTACCCACAGTTCCTTACCACATGGACCCCGCCAACATGGGGGCTTGTTTTGTCAAAATGAGAGAGAGAGAGAGAGACTAAGGACAAGATGGAAGTTAAACAATTTTTTTGTAATCTAATCATAGAAGTTACATCTCGTCACTTTTGCTATATTCTGTTTGTTAGAAGAAAGTCACTAGATCCAGCCCACAATCAAGGGGAGAGAACTACACGAAGGCATGAATACCAGGAGACAGGGATCAATGGGGCCATCTTAGACGTCTGCTTACCACACCTCCTAACCCTTCTGCTGATCCTTCTTCGAGCTACTCTGTCTCCTCTTGCCTATAAGTGGAGGAGTCTCTCAATGTTTCTCT
This sequence comes from Trichechus manatus latirostris, assembly GCF_000243295.1. Lineage (NCBI taxonomy): Eukaryota > Metazoa > Chordata > Mammalia > Sirenia > Trichechidae > Trichechus > Trichechus manatus. Next base: position 4,428,789 of record NW_004444043.1, read on the forward strand.
TTTTCTTTACTCTTTCTTCTGTTCCTTCATGACTTCAACTAACATATCTCTTCAGATTGTTCAAGTCCTGATTTCAAGCCCAAGCTTCAAAACCACACCATCATTTTCCCACTCAGTCTCTGTGCCCCCTTCAATCTCTGGAAGAAAAATTCTCTCCTCCCTGGGCTGCTGAGACCATTTCTCTACTATCTCGTTGTCTTTGAAATCACGCGTTGGTGTTGTTGTTAGTTGTCATTGAGTTGGCCTCTTGCTCATGGTGACCCCATGTGTCACAGAGTGGAACTGCTCCACAAGGTTTTCTTGGCTGTAATTTTATGGAAGTAGTTCGCCAGGCCTGTCTTCTGAGGAGCAGCTGGGTAGGTTAGAACCACCAACCTTCAGGTTGGCAGCCGATCACAAACCACTTGTACTACCCAGGCTTTCTTGTAATCACACATACTAGAATTCAAATCCCAACTCTATTTATTAGCTGTGTTACTTTGAGCAAGTTACTAAACTTTTCTGAGCTTTAATTTATTTGTTGTTAAAATGTGGATAAAACTCTCATCTTACAAGTTTATGTAAGAGTTCAATGGGATTTAAATGCCCAACCTAGTGCTTAATACCCAGAAAGCATTCAATAATTGTTAGTTGTCTATCCACACCTTCCAGTCCCTGGAGAAGGACATCATACTTGGTAAAGTAGAGGGTCAGTGAAAAAGAGGAAGACCCTCAACAAGATGGATTGACACAATGGCTACAACAATGGGCTCAAACATAGCAAGGACTGTGAGGATGGTGCAAGACTGGGCAGTGTTTTGTTCTGATAGGGTCACTATGAGTTGGATCTGACTTGATAGCACCTAACAACCACAACAACTTACACTCTCTTTTCTTCCTCTTCCTACTCACCCAGGCTTTTATCTGCTAACCAGCCAACTTCTCCAAATCCACTCCCACCCACCTTTAGTTTCCTGTCAACTGTGTCAGCATCTCATTTCCTCTCCTGCCCTCTCTTCTAAATAAAAACCCATCCCGTTGCTGTCCAGTCGATTCCGACTCATAGTGATCCTATAGTACAGAGTAGAACTGCCCATACATAGGGTTTCCAAGGAGCAGCTGATAGTTTTGAACTGCCGACCTTTTGGTTGGCAGCCAAGCTCTCAACTACTGCACCACCAGGGCTCCCTCTTCTAAATAGACTACGTAATTCTCTTTAACCAGTTCTCATTTTCTCTCAGATATAGTTATTTTACTCCCATTCCCTGCCTTACTCCTCGCCTAGTCCCTTCTAACACTTTCATCTCTTATCCTTACTGAATATACCTTTTGTTTTTACTTTTTCTTTTGAAACAATCTCAAACTTGCAAGAACAGTAGAAGAAATTACTTTTCCTGAAACATTTGAGAGTAAGTTGTCTACATGATGTTTCTTCACCCCCAAGTGCTTTAGTGCGCATTTCCTACAAACAAGGATATTCTCCTAATAACCTAATATGACTATCAAAGCTGGGAAATTAACATTGAAACATTACTACCAAATAATCTTCAGATGCCATACAAGATTCAAACATTGTCTCAAGAAATGTCCTTTATAGCAAAAGGGTCCCATTCAGAATCACACTGCATTAAGTTGTCATGTCTCTTTCGTTTCCTTCAATCTGGCATAATTTTTCAGACTTCGCTTGACTTTCATGACCCCAGCACTTCTGAAGGTTACTTATAGTTATTTTATAGAATGTCCCTCTATGTGAGTTTGCCTGATGTTTCCTCATGATTAGAGAAAACTTCTTTGGCAACAATATCTCAGAACTGATTTGTGTTTTTCTCATTGCATCCTGGTGATGTTAAGTACTTGACTAAGGTGATGTCTGCAAGGCTTTTCCACTATTACTCTTTTTTCCTTTGTAATTAATAAGTATTTTGCTGGGAGATGCTTTGAGTCTATGTAAATATTCTGTAGCTGACCAAACTTTCAATTTATCAATGTATTTATTTATGTCAGCATGACCTCATGGAATGTGATTTTATTCAATATGTTACAATTCATCCTCTAATTGCTTGTTTAATCCTTATATTGTCGCAGATTTGGTCAGTGGAGCCCTTTCAGTCTGGCTTCTGTGTTCTTTGACTTCTGTGTTCTTTGACATGTCCCCATCATTCTTTGAGTACTTACTTCCCTACTCTCTGGCACAAGAAAATGTTCCAGGTATTTTCACCTTGTATTTTCCCTGTCTCAGCCCTGGCATCACCCATTTCTTAAAGGACCCTAGTTCCTTTTTGTGAAGAATGGTATTTGGAATTCAAAATCTGATACTAAGACTCAACATTGTGAAAATGTCAATTCTACCCAAAGCAATCTACATATACAATGTAATCCAAATCCAAATTCCAACGGCATTTTTTTAATGAGATGGAGAAACAAATCACCAACTTCATCTGTAAAGGGAAGAGGCCCCGGGTAAGTAAAGCATTACTCAAGAAGAAGAACAAAGTGGGAGGCCTCACACTACCTGATTTTGGAACCTATTATACCACCACGTTAGTCAAAACAGCCTGGTACTGGTACAACAACAGATACATAGACCAAAGGAACAGAATTGAGAATCCAGACATAAATTCATCAACCTATGAGCAGCTAATATTTGACAAAGGCCCAAAGTCCGTTACTTGGGGAAAAGACAGTCTCTTTAACAAATAGTGCTGGCATAACTGGATATCCATCTGCAAAAAACTGAAACAAGACCCATACCTCACACCATGCACAAAAACTAACTCAAAATGGATCAAAGACTTAAATCTAAAATTGAAAACGATAAAGATCATGGAAGAAAAAATAGGGACAATGCTAGGAGCCCTAATACATGGCATAAACACAATATGAACCATAAGTAACAATGCACAAGCACCAGAAGACAGACTAAATAGCTGGGAGCTCCTAAAAATCAAACACTTAATGCGCATCAAAAGACTTCACCAAAAGAGTCAAAAGACAACCTACAGACTGGGAAAAAATTTTTGGCTATGACAAATCTGATCAGCATCTAATCTCTAAAATCTACAAGATACTGCAAAACCTCAACAACAAAAAGACAAATAACCCAATTAAAAAATGGGCAAAGGATATGAACAGGCACTTTGCCAAAAAAGATATTCAGGCGGCTAACAGACACATGAACAAATGCTCACGATCATTAGCCATTAGAGAAATGCAGATCGACACTACAATGAGATATCATCTCATCCCAACAAGGCTAGCATTAATCCAAAAAACACAAAATAATAAATGCTAGAGAGGTTGTGGAGAGACTGGAACACGTATACACTGTTGGTGGGAATATAAAATGGTACAGCCACTTTGGAAATTGATCTGGCACTTCCTTAAAAAGCTAGAAATAGAAGTACCATACGATCCAGCTATCCCGCTCTTTGGAATATATCCTAGAGAAACAAGAGCCATCACACGAATAGATTTATGCACACCGATGTTCACTGCGGCACTGTTAACAATAGCATAAAGATGGAAACAGCCTAGGGGCCCATCAACAGACGAATGGATAAGCAAATTGTGGTATATCCACACAATGGAATACTACACAAAGATAAAGAACAACGATGAAGCCGTGAAACATAACATGGAGGAATCTGGAAGGCATTATGCTGAGTGAATTTAGTCAGTCACAGAAGGATAAATATTGTATAAGACCACTGTTATAAGAACTCAGGAAAGGTTTAAACACAGAAGAAAACATTCTTTGATGGTTACAAGGGTGGGGAAGGAGGGTGAGGGTTATATACTAACTAGATAGTAGATAAGAATTATCTTAGCTGAAGGGATGGATAGCACACACTACAGGGGAAGTCAGCACAACTGGACTAAACCAAAGCTAAGAAGTTTCCTGAATACAATCAAACACTTTGAGGGACAGAGTAGCAGGGGTA